>NC_058081.1:338150216-338474205 GCF_014858855.1 Bufo gargarizans | reverse complement strand
TGGTTTGTTTTCATTTGGCCTTGGTTTATCTTGTCTCCAGGTAACTAAATGAAGCATGACGTCTTCAGGTTGGTGGAGCGCATCGTCAGGGTGCGCTGGAAGCACTGCGTCGTGCACATATAATCTGCAGTTACACAGTATTAAACAGTGCAAATTAACCCTTGTAAAACAAAGCGAGGAGTTGATGACTTTGTATAAGTGACTTCAAAGTATCCCTGCTCCAGGGCACTACATTTACACATTCAGGTTTCCAGGTTAATGAACTTATTTACTAATCCAGGTCAGGGCCAGATTTACACTCATATGCTCAACCAGGCAGCCAAGGAAACCTGAAACATGCAGAAAATGGGGAAAAGTTATATGCTTGTTCATACATACAGGTAAAGGGATATTCTTAGACATTTATTGCATATCCATAGGTTATGCCATAAATCTCACCTCTTGGACCTGCACCTATCCTTAAAAAAAAGGCCCCGTCTCACAACATGCGTGCCTCTCTTTATTTCTATGTAAGTTACGAAAAAAGTGGAGCATGCCTACTATTAACTTGAAAGGAATAAAGCTGCTCTATCCAACACAGATGCAGTTGTCAGTACAGACCAGTGTAAGCACTTGGCCTCTTCATACAGCAGATCGTCTGTAGAGTCAGACCCCCAACAATCTGATAGTGATGGACTACTCAGGACAGGCTATCAGTTTTCTAGTCTAAGATAACCCCTTTAACAATTTAACATGAAATTGTAAACCTGTAAAAATGTAACAATCCTCGTGCTAGTGCTAAATGGTCAGATACTCTTGATGACTTTCAGAAAAACAGAGAAAAGGAAGTAAAATAAGCTACTTCCTGATGAAAGCTTGACTAGATTTCCTATTATCTTTTGGCTTGTTTCCTTTTACATATGCAAGTGTATGGTTGTGGAGCACAGAACAGGGAACATAGTTTCCTGTAGATTGTTTGTTTTACTGCAATAAATCACGTGAAGGTAATCTGCCAGAATCAATACTCTTCAAATTAGATTTATTGGATAAGTGCGAAGAATTCTAAGAAAATAAACTTTTTTTGCAGTTTTAGTTTCTTTGTTCAGTTTTTTATTTCAGCTTCAATCAAATTTCAAGAAAATTGTTATTAAAAATTTAATGATTCACATTAGAGCACTGTAAGTATGCATGCCCAAAATCAGAGAAAGTGGACAACACAATACTGCAGCCATTATATGTCCCACAGGGGCTCTCCAATGTTTTTCCTATTGTCCGCAATGAAAAATATGCCTATGTTATTCACACAAGAGATAATCCCAGAGAGCAGCTTTTTCACATAGATCAAACAGCATTGAATGACATGAAAATATGTTTTTACTGTGCAGATGATTTTATAGGTTAACACCCCCACCCCCAAACATAACATTTTCAAGCAGAAAATGAGAATACTGTTTTGAATAATCCCCCCTTGCACTGTATGGCTGTATGGAAGGAGTGGGGGGCGCTTGTGAAGAAATTGAGCTAGACCCATAGTCTTACAGTCTAGCTAGACCCACAGTCTGGTCTAACCCATAATCTTAAAGAACTGAAGCTATAAAACAAGGCTTGGTTTGCAGTCCTAGCTGCCATACAGCCTGAGATATAGCTGTTCAGACAGAGTCCCAGTTAGAGCTGCTTAAACCTGAAGTTCTCACTGTGTCCCAATTTGTAAAGGCTTTATCTCAGTTTATATTGTCAGGTTTAAAACAAGACCACGTTTGTGGCTCTACCTCAATTCTAGCCTAAGAAAGTGCTCTCAGAAGCACCCGTTCTGCAGCCTGATTAGGGTTTATTCATAACAATACATAGTAACATATTTTATAAAGCTAAAAAAGACATCTGTCCATCTAGTTCAGCCTGTTATCCTGCAAGTTGATTCATAGGAAGGCAAAAAAATATATAAATTGTGATGTTGAAGAAAATTTTATTCACTTTAGGGTAAAACAAATTCCTTCCTGACTCTAATCAGACAATCAGAATGACTCCCTGGATTAACAACCCACCTCTAGTAACGATAACCTGTAATATTATTATCCTCCAGAAATACATTGATGCCCCTCTTCACCATCACTCCCTCCTCAGGCAGAGAATTCCATAGTCTCACTGCTCTTACCGTAAAGAACCCTCTTTTATGTTTGTGTACAAACCTTCTTTCCTCTGAACGCAGAGGATGTCCCCTCGTCACAGTCCTGGGTATAAATAGATGATGAGAGGGATCCCTAATATATTTATACATAGTTATTAGATTGCCCTGGCCTTGGCAGCAGCTGCCTGACACTGGTTTCTACAGCTTAGGAATTTTAGTGAACAGCAAACTAAGTCCTTTTCCATGTCAGTGTTACCCAGTGTTTTACCATTAAGTATGTACATGTGACTTGCATTATTCCTTCCCATGTGCATAACCTTACATTTGTCAGTGTTAAACCTCATCTGCCACTTCTCTGCCCAAGCCTCCAATCTATCCAGATCCCTCTGTAGTAGTATACTGTCCTCTTCCGTGTTAATTACTTTACATAGTTTAGTGCCATCTGCAAAAATTGATATTTCACTGTGCAAGCCTTCTACAAGATCATTAATAAATATATTGGAGAATAGGGCCCAGTACTGACCCTGTGGTAACAGTGACCCAATCTGAGTGTGTACCATTAATAACCACCCTCTATCACTGTCAGAACCTCCCAGGGAGCCAGTAGTGGGATGAGGAACCCACTGGCAGTAAGCAGCTGACAGCCCAGAATGCGGTACAAGTTTAGGGATAATCCAAGAGGGGTAGTCAATGTCCAATCCGGGTCGAGGCAGGCAGCGAAGGTTCAAGGCGGAAGACAGTCCAGGGGTCAGTAGCCGGGAAGGATACAAAGAAACAACAGGCAATAGAAGGATCTGCAGGGAGGCTAGGTGTTCACCATAAGGTGGAATAACTCAGCAATGAACCAGAGCTCAGGCCAGGTCTTTATAGCCAGGGAAGGTAGGAACCACCCTCCCCAGGAACCAATGGCAGGCGAGGAAGGTGGAAGGTGTGTACTGGGAATCTCCCTCAGCAAGGCTCACACCTGACAGCCGGATAATGCAGGAACTCTATGCACCCGGAAATGTGCGAGCAGCCTGTGTACTGCGCACACGCCGTGCACCCGCACCTCGGGCACCAGGTGTTCTACCGAGCTGAAGGGGAACCCGTGCCCTGCGCCGTGCCCGTGGTCCCAGAGTAGGGGTAACACCCCCTGCTTCCTGACAGAGCCCCCCACCAAGGAGCGGCCTCCGGACGCGACCCTGGGAAGGCCTCTCGGGGTGAGCCCGATGGAACGCCCGCACCTTGGCGGCCGCATGGACATTCCCCAAGGGCTCCCAGGAACGCTCCTCGGGACCGTACCCCTTCCAGTGGATGAGATACTCCAGGACCCCACGCCGGCGGCGGGAGTCCAGGATCTCCTGGACTTCATACTCATCATCGTTATTCACCTGGATGGGAGGTGGTGGAGCAGGTGCCCGGTCCGGGAATGGGTTGGCACGGTGTGGTTTCAACAAGGACACGTGGAATACCGGGTGGATTCCCAGGGAAGTAGGCAACTGGAGCTTGGCTGCAACGTTGTTGACCATACTCACGATCTCAAAGGGACCAATGTAACGGGGTCCCAGTTTTCGGGAGGGACAGGACAGCTTGAGGTGCTGTGTGGAAAGCCACACCTTGTCCCCGTCTTTGTACCTGGGGAATTCTGTGCGTCTACGGTCTGCCTGCATCTTGTGCCGCTGCTGAGCGGCCTGGAGTTGTTGCGTTAGGGTCCGCCTCAGTTCTCGTAGGAGCCGGAGCCGTTGAGCCACTTCAGGCACTGGGACATCAAGGGGGAGATCCGGGAGAGTTGCGGGATGATAGCCATAGTTGGCATAGAATGGTGAGAGCCCGGTGGAGGAATGAAGCTGATTGTTGAAGGAATATTCCGCGAAGGGGAGATGGCTCACCCAGTCGTCTTGTAGATGGGATGTGTAACAGCGAAGGAACTGTTCGAGAGTTTGGTTGGTCCTTTCGGTCTGCCCATTAGACTGGGGGTGATAGGCAGAAGACAGGCTGCGAGTGATATGAAGGCTACGGCAAAACTGGGTCCAAAAGCGGGAGGTGAATTGTGAGCCCCGGTCTGAGACGATGGAATCAGGGAGCCCGTGCAACCGGAACACGTGTTGGAGGAACAACTCTGAGGTTTTTTGGGCTGTCGGGAGACCGGAGGTCGGAATGAAGTGGGACATCTTGGTACATCTGTCCACCACCACCATGATGGTGGTACAGGCTTGTGAAGGCGGTAAGTCCACAATGAAATCCATGGCTATGTTGCGCCATGGAAGGGTTGGCACTGGCAGAGGCTGTAATAACCCAACAGGTTTTGAGGTGGGACGTTTGTAGAGTGCACACACGGAACAAGACTCTATGAAGGAGCGTACGTCGGCTGCCAAAGAGGGCCACCAAAACTGACGTAGGATGCATTCCATGGTGTTGCGCCTACCTCGGTGGCCTGCTGTGGGGTGGTCATGGTGATGCTGTAGTACAGGCAGTCGCTGGGAGACTGGGACGTAGATCCACTGTTGGTGGTAACAAAGCCCCTGCTTCATTGGCAGATGGGCTGCCTCCTCTGGAGCTGGCATGCTGGCCCGTCGGATCCTCTCGATCAAGGAGTGTTGGGTGGCTAGAAAGTATGCGGCTGGCAGGATCGGTTCCGGAGGTGCAGGATCGGCCTCGGAGGAGCACATACGGGACAAGGCATCAGCCTTGCCGTTCTTGGATCCCGGTCGATAGGTAATCTGGAGGCGAAAACGGGAGAAAAAGAGAGCCCACCTGGCTTGTCGAGGACGCAGTCGCTTGGCACTGCGGAGATATTCGAGGTTGCGATGGTCGGTGTACACCACCACAGGGTTTTCGGCTCCTTCCAGCAAATGTCTCCATTCCTCCAGGGCGTCCTTGATAGCGAGCAGCTCCCTCTCACCCACATCATAGTTGCGTTCGGCCCCGGTGAGTTTGCGGGAATAAAAGGCAACGGGATGGAGAAGCTGCTTCTCCCCTTGGACCTGGGAGAGAACAGCCCCGATAGCCCCCTCGGAGTCATCGGTCTCCAGAAAAAACGGGCAAGAGGCGTCCGGTTGTACTAGTATAGGTGCCTGTGTGAACAGCCTCTTAAGGTGCTGGAATGCCTGTTGGACCTTCGGGGTCCATTCAAACAGGGTGTTGCTCCTGGTCAGAGCAGTGATGGGAGCGCAGATCGCTGAAAAGTTCTGAATGAATCGGCGGTAAAAATTGGCAAAACCAATGAACTGCTGCACCATCCGCCGATTGCGGGGGACAGGCCAATTCTGGACAGCCTGGATCTTCCTGGGGTCCATCTCCACTCGACCTGGGGATAGGATGTAGCCCAGGAACTCAATGGACGAAACTTCGAAGGTGCTTTTTTCAAGCTTGCCATAGAGACTGTGGGTCCGCAGACGCTGGAGCACCGATTTGACATGCCGTTCGTGTTGTGGCAGTGATCTGGAGAAGACAAGGATATCGTCCAGATATACCACAACATGGGTATCCAACAGGTCACGGAAGACGTCATTGATGAAGCACTGAAATGTGGCAGGGGCGTTACAGAGCCCGAAGGGCATGACAAGGTACTCGTAGTGCCCAAACCGTGAGCGGAATGCTGTCTTCCACTCATCCCCCTCCCTGACACGAATCAGATTGTAGGCCCCACGAAGGTCGATCTTGGTGAAGAAACGGGCATCCTTGACTCTGTCCAGCAAGTCGGGAATGAGAGGGAGTGGGTACCGGTTTTTCTTGGTGATGTCGTTCAGGGCCCGGTAATCGACACAGGGCCGGAGACCCCCATCTTTTTTCCCCACAAAGAAGATGCCGGCCCCAACTGGAGAGGTCGAGGGACGGATGAACCCCTTCGCTAGGCTCTCCTCTATGTAGTCCTTCAGGGCCCTGGTCTCGGGTTCGGACAGATTGTACAAGCGCCCGTACGGCAGTGGGGCTCCAGGGAGCAGGTCAATGGGGCAATCATAAGGCCTGTGTGGCGGCAAGGCGTCTGCTCCTTTTTTTTCAAAAACGTCTGCATAGTCCCGATATTTGTCAGGTAGTCTGTGTTCAACGGTGCCCAGAACCGCAGGAGGGCTTGGAGCCGGAGACGCGTGAACAGGAGAACCGGAGGGGGGCGTGAAGGTGATGGAGCCAGAGGTCCAGTTAATCGTGGGGTTGTGTCTCCTAAGCCAGGGGATGCCTAAAATGACTGGAAACAAGGGGGAAGGCACGATGTCCCACACGATCTTCTCGGAATGGTAAAGGCCGATGCGGAGGAACAAGGGATGTGATTCCATGGCGATAGGTCCCGTCTTTAGGGTGCTGCCATCCACCAGATGCAGCTGGGATGGGTTCTTCTTAGGGCGCAACGGGATGCCTAGTTGGGAAGCCAGATCCTTGTCCATAAAACAGCTGCTTGCGCCCGAATCAATGATGGCAGAGAGATCAATATTGTTGTTGCCCAGCTGCAGGGAAACAGGGATGGTGAGATGAGACGAGTTGTTATACATAGGTAGGTTAATGCATACCGTGGGTGTCTCCGGCCTACCTTCGGGAGGTTTGATGGGACAGTCCTTCAGGAAATGGCCCGGTTTTGCGCAATATAAACACAGATGCAAGGTTCTTCTCCTGGTTCTCTTCACTGTGGACAGGGGACCCCGAACAGCCCCGATCTGCATCGGCTCCTCCTGGTTACCGTCTGCTGCCACAGGAACAGGAAGCCTTAAGGGTTCCGACCGGCGCTCCGTTAGAGGCGGGGTCTGTTGTCGCTCCTGTCGTCTTTCCCGGAAGCGGCGATCCAGGTAGGTTACTGAGTCCATCAGGCCCCCCAAGGAGCCCGGCAACCCAATGCGGGCGAGCTCATCCTTGAGCTGCTCGGACAAACCGATGCGGAATTGGTCAATCAAGGCCACCTCGTTCAAGCCCGTATCCGGGGCTACCTCACGGAATTCCATGATGTAATCCTCCACTGGACGTCTGCCCTGGCGGAGGGTGCGCAAGGTACCCCTGGCGGTTGAAGAACGCAGGGGGTCATCATAAAGTCTTTGCATAGCTGCGGCAAAGGACTTCCAAGATGCCAGCACTGGGTCATCGGCTAGTAGGAGTTGGTGCGCCCAGGTCTGGGGAGGCCCTGAGAGCAAGGAAATTGCCGTGCGTACCTTGACGAAGTCCGTGGCATATGTACGTGGCTTCAGGGAAAACAACAGCTCGCAGGAGATGATGAAGGAGCGGTACTTCCTCCGATCTCCTGAAAACCGCTCAGGGAGGCTGACTGACGGCTCGCTAGAGACCACTTCCAGGGTGCGCGCCGGCGTAGGGGGAGGCGAGGGTGGTAGCGCGGTGCGCTCTGCGATGCGCTGCTCCTGTGTGGCAACCCTCTGCAGCAGGTGCTCATGACTCGCTTGCATCTCCTGAAAGGCCTGCGTCATGAGGTTAAGTTGCTGGGTCATGGCCGTCATGGGATCCACTGCTTTTGCGGGTTCCATGGTGAAGGCTGAGTTATTATGTCAGAACCTCCCAGGGAGCCAGTAGTGGGATGAGGAACCCACTGGCAGTAAGCAGCTGACAGCCCAGAATGCGGTACAAGTTTAGGGATAATCCAAGAGGGGTAGTCAATGTCCAATCCGGGTCGAGGCAGGCAGCGAAGGTTCAAGGCGGAAGACAGTCCAGGGGTCAGTAGCCGGGAAGGATACAAAGAAACAACAGGCAATAGAAGGATCTGCAGGGAGGCTAGGTGTTCACCATAAGGTGGAATAACTCAGCAATGAACCAGAGCTCAGGCCAGGTCTTTATAGCCAGGGAAGGTAGGAACCACCCTCCCCAGGAACCAATGGCAGGCGAGGAAGGTGGAAGGTGTGTACTGGGAATCTCCCTCAGCAAGGCTCACACCTGACAGCCGGATAATGCAGGAACTCTATGCACCCGGAAATGTGCGAGCAGCCTGTGTACTGCGCACACGCCGTGCACCCGCACCTCGGGCACCAGGTGTTCTACCGAGCTGAAGGGGAACCCGTGCCCTGCGCCGTGCCCGTGGTCCCAGAGTAGGGGTAACACCCCCTGCTTCCTGACAATCACTGAACCCGTTACTTACCCACATACAGACATTCTCTCCCAGTCCAAGCATTCTCATTTTACATGCTAACTTTTTGGAGAAGTCAAGATACACAACATCCATTGATTCGCCACGGTCCAGTCTAAAACTTACCTCCTCATAGAAACTAATTAAATTAGTTTGACATGACCGATTTTCCTTCTTTGCATGAAGCTATGCAGCCGGAGATATTTCAGGTTTAGGCAGCCCCCACTTCTTCAGTGGGCTGTGATCTTAGTCAATATAAAGACACAAACAACCAATATATAAAACACACAATTCCATTAAAACAATTGTTAATTCCATATATGAATAGTAGTAGCTGATGAAATAGACCACAAATATTATATTCCATCAAATAAAGAGGGTGCCTATGGCTTAAAAATACAAACACTTGTCTATGAAAAAGAACCAGTCCATACCAAAAATATCATAATTGTAACCAACTTTTTTTATTAAAAAACATTAATAAAAACACAGAAATTAAACACAATGCAAGACTGAAAGCAACAGATCACTAATGATTAGATATATAGTGCAATAGGGAATACTATAAAGTGCATGTGCAATAATAAATCAATAAACCAAATGCACCAAAGAAAGTATAGAAATAAATATACCAAATTGAAGCCAGAGGGAAAAAAATCAGCAGCCTGGTTCAAACTTGCCTGGGAGTAGCAGCTATATAAGCAGACTAAAAACACGAGTTTGTGAACGTTCATGTGTTTGATTTCAAGTGTGTGTTTGCATTAAGTGTGTGACTTAAGATAAGTGACCTTAGATTTAGGGACTTTAGAAAAAGACCACATTAAGTCAGTTGTTACTATTTTAACGCTGGGCAACAGAAGTAGGTAGGGCCAGCAATACTATAGTGCAGAACAAAATACTGTCCCAACAGAACCAGATACCACACTGCAACACAAAATAATGCTGCCCACGCCACAGGATAAAGCTGTATGATCGTCCTGAGGACATCAATACAGTTGAATGGCTGGCGGCCAAGAGGAGGGAGTGGGTAGCCCTTTGGGCATTAGGCCACTGGGAAATTTACTTGTAGGGTCTATGGCCAGTCTGCCCATGATTGTATTATTGTATTTTTTTTCTCTTGTGTAATCCCGATTAGCAAGTATATACTCCATGATTGACAAGGCAGTCCAGTGCACAGCTTGTGAAATGTATGCAGTCCTGGAACAGCCATTTAACCACCTCCCGACCGCTGTACGCACCGATGCGTCCGGGAGGTGGTTGTTTAGTTCCTCCTAGACGCATCGGCGCGTCCTCTCGCGAGACGCGAGATTACGTCACAGCCGGCCCGCGCATGCGCATCGCGGGCCGGCATTTCGCAGAAGAGTATTTCGTCAGCAGCCTGCCGGCCACGATCATTGGCTGGCAGGCTGCTGATTTTAAAAAAAAACAATCAGCAGCCATATAACCCCACATATTAGTAAATATGATGGGGTTATATGGCTGCTGTGCTCCTCTGCTCCTTCTTTTGGTCGGTTGGTTCCAGCAGAGGAGCAGAGGAGCACATCATTACTGTGAGTACCCACCACACCACATTTAGCCCCCAGATCACCCCAATTAACCCTTTGATCACCCCTTTTATCCCCCCCTGTCAATCACTAGTGAAAGGAAAAAAGTGATCAGTGCAAACTGTCACTTTTTTTTTTCACTGTTATTGACCGTTAGGTTTTAGGTATAGTTTAGGTCCCTTGGTTAGGTAGTTAGCGATCAGTTAGCGCCCAGCCCACCGCACCGCAGTCCGTTATTCGCTGATTAGCGTATCGCTAATCAGCATTTGTACTTTTATAGTATCTGGAAGTGATCAAAACTGATCACGGTCAGATCTATAATTGTACTAGTGTCACTTTAGTTCGCCCTCCACCCAAAACGCAGTGTTTGCCCGATCAGGCCTGATCGGTCGCCCACACGTGCGTACACCCACGCCCGCCCCACCGCAGTGACAAAAAAAATTATTTTTTTTGATCGCTGCACATTCACTTTACACGCACTGCGGCGATAAAAAAATCAGTTTTGATATTTTTTATCAACCGCAGCAGCCTCCGGTACTTCGCTAGCCTCCCCTTTGTAAGACAGGCTTGCTTTTTTTTTCTTGGGTAGTCTCAGGGAATACCCCTAAATTTAGTTGCCCACATGTCTAACAGGGGGTATTCTTCTGAAGAGGCCTACAGGCTTCTGACCCAGTCGGATGAGGAGTGGGAACCCTCATCTGATGAATCCAGCGGGTCAGAATACGAACCTGTAGAAAGCAGTGGCTCTCTGACCCAAAGTTCGGACGAGGAGGCTGAGGTCCCTGATAGCACCAGGCGTACCCGGCCCCGTGTCGCTAGACCGCAGGTTGCGCAGGATCCGCTTCAAGAGCAGCAGAGTGGGGCTGGTGCTGTCAGATTACGTGGTGAGGCATACACCAGCAGCCCAGCCCTTCCTGGACCTAGTACCAGCACTGCCGTACAACCTGGTGAAGTAGCGAGCACCAGAAGGGCAGTTGAAGCTGGTACGGTGGCACGTGCAGTAGTGACCCCGTCGCAGCCACCGCAAAGACGTGCCCGTAGAGCCCCTAGAATCCCAGAGGTGCTGGCAAACCCTGATTGGCAGTCCCCAACTTCAGCCGCACCCGTAGTTTTCCCTTTCACCGCCCAGTCTGGAGTTCGGGTTGAGACAGCTCAGATCGATTCGGCCCTGGGATTTTTTGAGCTGTTCTTGACTGCGGAGCTTTTAGACTTAGTCGTGGCAGAGACAAACAGGTATGCCACACAATTTATCACCGCTAACCCGGAAAGCTTTTATGCCCAGCCTTTCCGGTGGAAACCAGTCCAAGTTTCCGAATTTAAAACTTTTCTGGGCCTCCTCCTCAACATAGGCCTGACAAAAAAGCATGAATTGCGGTCATATTGGTCCACGAACCCAATTCATCACATGCCCATGTTCTCTGCTGCTATGTCCAGGACACGATTTGAGGTCATCCTGCGTTTCCTGCACTTTAGCGACAACACCGCCTCCCGTCCCAGGGGCCACCCTGCTTTTGACCGGCTCCACAAAATTCGGCCCCTCATAGACCATTTCAACCAGAAATTTGCAGATTTGTATACCCCTGAGCAAAACATCTGCATAGACGAGTCCCTAATACATTTTACCGGGCGCCTTGGCTTCAAACAATACATCCCAAGCAAGCGCGCCCGGTATGGGGTCAAATTGTATAAGCTCTGTGAAAGGGCCACAGGCTATACCCACGTGTCTATGAGGGAAAAGATCAGACCCTGGAGCCGGTCGGTTGCCCTGACTACCTGGGGAGCAGTGGGAAGACAGTTTGGGACTTGGTGTCACCCTTATTCGGCAAGGGGTACCATCTTTATGTGGACAATTTCTACACAAGTGTGGCCCTCTTTAGGCATTTGTTTCTAGAACGGATTGGCGCCTGTGGTACCGCGCGAACTAGTCGCGCGGGCTTCCCCCAACGGCTCGTTAGCACCCGTCTTGCAAGGGGGCAGAGGGCCGCACTGTGTAACGAAGAACTGCTCGCGGTGAAATGGAGAGACAAGCGTGACGTTTACATGCTCTCCTCCATTCACGCAGACACGACAATACAAATTGAGCGAGCAACCCGTGTCATTGAAAAGCCCCTCTCAGTCCACGACTATAACCTCCACATGGGAGGGGTCGACTTCAATGACCAGATGTTGGCTCCGTATTTAGTTTCCCGACGCACCAGACGCTGGTATAAGAAGGTGTCTGTATATTTAATTCAATTGGCTCTGTACAATAGTTTTGTTCTCTACAGTAAGGCTGGGAGAACTGGATCCTTCCTCAAATTTCAGGAAGAGATCATCGCGAACCTCCTGTATCCAGGAGGTTCCGTGGCCCCATCCACCAGTGTAGTTAGCCGTCTACACGAGCGACACTTCCCCAGTGTCGGTGCTGGTACCTCAAACCGACCGCCACCCCGAAAAAAATGTCGTGTCTGTAGCAGGAGTGGAATAAGGCGTGACACCCGCTATTTCTGTCCTGACTGTCCCGACCACCCTGCCCTATGCTTAGGGGAGTGTTTCCGAAAGTACCACACTAAGGTACACCTAGCATAGGGATCATCTCACCAGGATAGGCACACAGGGCTATTAGGGCCCATTCACTCACAGCTGCTGCAAACGTCTCCTTTCACATGGGACAAAGTGCATAACGCACTTCGCCACATCTTTGGGCGATTTGCGCTTTGCACATTGACCCATGGGGAAGGAGAGGTTTGTTCTATAAAGGTAAAAAAAAAAAAAAAAAAAAAAAAAAAAAAAAAACAGGTAAGCAAACAGGTTAATGTTTAGTTCCAAAAGTTAAAGTTACATGTTGTGTTCCAAAGTTAATAAAATTATTGCGTTGTGGCCTGGTTTTTTATTTTTATTTTTTTTTGTCTTTTTACCTTCCAGGTGGACCAACCGATCTACTAGCTGCAGCACCGATGTGCATTCTGACAGAAGCATTGCGCTGCTGTCAGATTACACGCAAGTCGGTGTATGCGGCGCTGCAAGACGGGATTTTCTCCTCTGCAGTGACAGATACGTTTGCCGAGGCATACGAGCTGAGGAGGAGGCGGCGTTCCTATGCTTTGGCAAGCACTTTGTATATATATATATATATATATAAAAAAAAATCCCGGCAATGATTTATTCATCCACATCGATTGATGCGAATGGAGAAATCTGGTTTGCCAGGGCATACGAGCTAAGTGGGTATGGATGTAGGGCGGAGCTCCTATGTCCTGGCAGACGCCTTTCCCCTCCATTTTTTTTTTTTGGCAGAGATTTTTTCATCCACATTGATCGATGCGAATGAAGAAATCTGTGCCGTTCATTTTTTTCTTTCAGCCCAGAGGCTGAACGGAAAAAAAAATCTCATTACCTGTATGCTCAATATAAGGAGAATAGCAGAAACTCCTAATGCTGGCCATACATGTAATGATTGCGGAGACCCTCAAATGCCAGGGCAGTACAAACACCCCACAACTGACCCCATTTTGGAAAGAAGACACCCCAAGGTATTTGCTGAGGGGCATATTGAGTCCATGAAAGATTGAAATTTTTGTCCTAAGTTAGCGGAAAGTGAGACTTTGTGAGAAAAAAAAAAAAAATAATCAATTTCCGCTAACTTATGCGAAAAAAAAAAAAATTCTATGAACTTGCCAGGCCCCTCATTGGATACCTTGGGGTGTCTTCTTTCCAAAGTGGGGTCACATGTGGGGTATTTATACTGCCCTGGCTTTTTAGGGGCCCTAAAGCGTGAGAAGAAGTCTGGGATCCAAATGTCTAAAAATGCCCTCCTAAAAGGAATTTGGGCCCCTTTGCGCATCTAGGCTGCAAAAAAGTGTGACACATCTGGTATCGCCGTACTCAGAAGAAGTTGGGGAATGTGTTTTGGGGTGTCATTTTACATATACCCATGCTGGGTGAGAAAAATATCTTGGTCAAATGCCAACTTTGTATAAAAAAATGGGAAAAGTTGTCTTTTGCCAACATATTTCTCTCACCCAGCATGGGTATATGTAAAATGGCACCCCAAAACACCTTCCCCAACTTCTCCTGAGTACGGCGATACCAGATGTGTCACACTTTTTTGCTGCCAAGGTGGGCAAAGGGGCACATATTCCAAAGTGCACCTTTCGGATTTTGCAGGCCATTTTTTACACATTTTGATTGCAAAGTACTTCTCACACATATGGGCCCCTAAATTGCCAGGGCAGTATAACTACCCCACAAGTGACCCCATTTTGGAAAGAAGACACCCCAAGGTGTTCTGTGAGGGGCATGGTGAGTTCCTAGAATTTTTTATTTTTTGTCGCAAGTTAGTGGAATATGAGACTTTGTAAGAAAAAAAAAAAAAAAAAAAAAACATCATCATTTTCCGCTAACTTGTGACAAAAAAAAAAAAATTCTAGGAACTCGCAGTGCCCCTCACGGAATACCTTAGGGTGTCTTCTTTCCAAAATGGGGTCACTTGTGGCGTAGTTATACTGCCCTGGCAATTTAGGGGCCCAAATGTGTGAGAAGTACCTTGCAATCAAAATGTGTAAAAAATGCCCTGCAAAATCCGAAAGGTGCACTTTGGAATATGTGCCCCTTTGCCCACCTTGGCAGCAAAAAAGTGTGACACATCTGGTATCGCCGTACTCAGGAGAAGTAGGGGAATGTGTTTTGGGGTGTCATTTTACATATACCCATGCTGGGTGAGAAAAATATCTTGGTCAAATGCCAACTTTGTATAAAAAAATGGGAAAAGTTGTCTTTTGCCAAGATATTTCTCTCACCCAGCATGGGTATATGTAAAATGACACCCCAAAACACATTCCCCAACTTCTCCTGAGTACGGCGATACCACATGTGTGACACTTTTTTGCTGCCAAGGTGGGCAAAGGGGCGCATATTCCAAAGTGCACCTTTCGGATTTCACCGGTCATTTCTTACACATTTTGATTGCAAAGTTCTTCTCACACATTTGGGCCCCTAAATTGCCAGGGCAGTATAACTACCCCACAAGTGACCCCATTTTGGAAAGAAGACACCCCAAGGTATTCTGTGAGGGGCATGGTGAGTTCCTAGAATTTTTTATTTTTTGTCGCAAGTTAGTGGAATATGAGACTTTGTAAGAAAAAAATAAAAATAAAAAAATCATCATCATTTTCCGCTAACTTGTGACAAAAAATAAAAAGTTCTATGAACTCACTATGCCCATCAGCGAATACCTTAGGGTGTCTACTTTCCGAAATGGGGTCATTTGTGGGGTAGTTATACTGTTTGGGCATTGTAGAACCTCAGGAAACATGACAGGTGCTCAGAAAATCAGAGCCGTTTCAAAAAGCGGAAATTCACATTTTTGTACCATAGTTTGTAAATGCTATAACTTTTACCCAAACCATTTTTTTTTTTGCCCAAACATTTTTTTTTTATCAAAGACATGTAGAACTATAAATTTAGCGAAAAATTTATATATGGATGTCGTTTTTTTTTGCAAAATTTCACAGCTGAAAGTGAAAAATGTCATTTTTTTGCAAAAAAATCGTTACATTTTGATTAATAACAAAAAAAGTAAAAATGTCAGCAGCAATAAAATACCACCAAATGAAAGCTCCATTAGTGAGAAGAAAAGGAGGTAAAATTCATTTGGGTGGTAAGTTGCATGACCGAGCGATAAACGGTGAAAGGAGTGTAGTGCCGAAGTGTAAAAAGTGGCCTGGTCATGAAGGGGGTTTCACCTAGCGGGGCTGAAGTGGTTAAGGATTCATATACTGTATTTGTGCAAAACATGAGCAAATTGCACTCTTGGAATCCCTGATTTCAACATTGAGATAATATGGAAAAGAGTTCTGCTCACTGACCAGAAACTCTATGGGGTAGATTAGGGGGACGGTGCTAGTATTGAGGTTCAGGTGAGGTAGGTAGCTAGAAAACAGAAAGCAGGGTAGAGGGAAGAGTGCCAGGGAGGCTAGCCCTGATCTGACACACCCCAACAAGTTTGCAAGGTTGGCAGATGAGGGGGTATGTCAGTTCAGGTATGGCACTGCTGCAGCATGACACTTCCTCTGCCTGCCTGGGGGATGTCAGCTCCAGTTACTGTAGCAGGGGACCAGGAGTACATTGTATTGTCTTCCCGGTGCTCAAGTTCGACGTACAATATTTCGGATTAGGCTGATAGATTACTGGGAGGGGATAGAAAAGACCCAGCAGTCATGGTCCACATATGAACTAATGGCCAAGTTAGGAGTAGGTGGAGGGTCCTAAAAAATGATCTCAAGGAATTAAGTCTCAAGCTCTTGGCAAGGACCTCAAAGGTAGTATTTTCTGAAATACTACCAGTACCACCAGCCACCACAGAAAAGAAGATATTAGAGAGGTTAGCAAGTGGCTCAAGAGCTGGTTTAGGAAGGAGGAATTTATGTTGCTGGAAAACTGGGCTGACTTCTCTGTTGGCTACAGGCTCTGTTGTAGGGATGGGCTACACCTCAATGGGAAAGGTGCAGCTGCTTTTGGGGAGAACATGGCTATAAGGATGGAGGAGTTTTTAAACTAGGGACTTGGAATTACATTATTATTAGGAGGGGAAAATAGTGCACATTATTATTAGGAGGAGAAATGAGGAGTGCACATAGTGACCTCGGGTTAGGTAATAGGACTAGGGGTGGAATGGAGGGAGGGACTGGAACAGTTAATCAGAAAAAGTGTATGGTAAAATATATCCAAAAACCTCTTAATTGCATCTATA
Source organism: Bufo gargarizans (assembly GCF_014858855.1). Taxonomy (NCBI): domain Eukaryota; kingdom Metazoa; phylum Chordata; class Amphibia; order Anura; family Bufonidae; genus Bufo; species Bufo gargarizans. The sequence goes on along the minus strand of NC_058081.1, from coordinate 338,457,793 downwards.
CTAATAACCATGTGGAGTTACTGTGGGTAAAAAGACATGGAGAGAAAAAAATAATAATACTGGTAGGAGTTTATTATAAGCCACCTAATATACTAGAGCCCACCGAAAATCTACTATTAAACGAGATAGATGAGGTGGCAAATCACAATGAGGTTGTTATTATTGGGGACTTCAACTACCAAGATTTGACTGGGAAACTGAAACTTGTGGATCTCATAGAGTAAGGCCAAATGCATACGGCCGTGTTTCACGGCCGTGAGCGGTCCGTGGTAACACGCCCTGGATTCTGGCTGCGAGCAGGAGCGCACGGCGTCGCTGGTTGCTATGACGCCGTGCGCTTCATGCCGCCGCTGTACTACAGCAATACACTCTAGCAATACACTATTACTGTAGTACAGCGGCGGCATGAAGCGCAAGGCGTCATAGCAACCAGTGACGCCGTGCGCTCCTGCTCGCAGCCGGAATCCAGGCCATGTTACCACGGACCGCTCAGGGCCGTGAAACACGGGCGTGTGCATTCGGCCTAATCCAGTTCTTGGCAATAACCAAAGAAAATTACCTTTACCAACTGGTTCAGGACCCAACTAGAGGGGCGGCCATACTGGACTTAGTACTAGCCAATAGACCTGACAGAACAACAGATGTACAGGTTGGAGGTCACATAGTAAAGAGTGACCATAAAATAATAACCTTCCAATTGTCATTCAAAAGAGTGTTTCTTCAGGGAGGGACAAAAACACAGAACTTCCTTTAACTGGGACAATGTTCTCAAAAATAGAAATACAGCCACAAAATTGGATATTTTTAAAAGCATCCTAAACTCTAATTGTGAAAGGTATATAACTTATGGGAATAAAAGGATGACTAGCATTAAAAAACAAATGTGGGTAAATAGAAATGTAAAGGGAGCAATAAATGGCAAAAATAAAGCAATTTAAATCTCTTTAACAGATATATATTAGGGGTCAGTACAGAGATCTCTTCCATTATCTATTTATCTGTAGGACTGTGACCGTGATGAGGGGACATCCTCTACGTCTAGAGGATTCTTTACTGTAAGAGCAGTGAGACTATGGAGCTCTCTGCCAGAAGAGGTTGTGATGGTGAACTTGTAAAAAGTGTTCAAGAGGGGCCTGGATGTATTTCTGCAGTGTAATAATATTACAGGCTATAGTTACAAAATTTTTGGGAAAAGTTTCTTGATCCAGGGAGTTATTCCTATTGTCTGATTGGAGATAGGAAGGAATTTTTTCCCCTAAAATAAGGAAAACACAAGAGAATTTAAAAAAGTGCTAAATAAATATAAAAAATATATACAATTATATATAATATAGGTGAAGTACTGTTCCAAATATATCAAATGCTAGTATAAAAACTAAGATCTAAACTCCAATGTCAAAAACTTCCTGTTGAACAAAAAGGATCTGAAAATCCTGCTAAAAACAAATTAAAAAGTACCCTCAGTAGTGTGTGGTGCCAGTGGTGAAAAGAATGATGCAAATCCAGGAGACTCCATCCATGTGGGTGTAGTGTGCCAAGTTTTTAGCTGTATCGCTAACCCTTAAATTTGTACAGATACAATCAATCCCACGCACTTTCAATATCCAAGGACGTTTAAGGATCATTTTCAGGCTCATATCCTTCTCACCACAGACAGAGACAAAGTCCTATACCTGTTCATGAACTCTGACTTTTAAGGTGTTATCTTAGACTATAAAAAGCTCCCCCATATGCCGGGCCCCTCACATTGAGTATATTTATCTGGCTCCCTGCGCCATTCCTGGCCCCTGCACCGCCACTGCTGCTTCTCCCCATACGCGGATGAAAACATCCGGTGTCGGGGGGAACAGCAGCCAATGGCAGGCAGGAACGAAGATAAGCTTCCCTAGGTTCGTCCCTATCCCGATCTCCACCTGTCATTGGCTGCTTCCCCGACACCTGATGTTTTCATCCGTGCGGGGACCAGGAGTGGCGCAGGGAGCGAGGTAGGCATATTCAATGTGAGGGGCTCAGCATATGGGGGAGCTTTTCATACTCTTGGATAACCCCTTTAAGTTCTCTGGTTGTGAGTCCAACGTAGATTTTAGGACAAAAGCACCTAGCATAATATACGACTGTACTTGACAAACCGCTTGTTCATCTAATCACTCATCTGTGCATAATTAGACCATTCATTTATGCCACAACCAAGATTTTTACTCTTGTCTAGACCACAGTGTCAAGTTGCACCAACCCCCCCCCCCCACCACCACCACCACATACAAACATCAATACACATTTTACATTGTCCCAATCCTATCCATACCCAACCTTTAGAGTAAAATATGCAAACCACTTCTCTAGTGATACCCATTACACACTGTGTTAATATCGATAAAAATTATTGCTAGAGGGATATGGGTGCCCTGATTGATGTCTAAAATTAATACAAATAAGTCACAGGGGCCTGATGGGATACACCCAAAGCTATTAAAAGAGCTTAGCGGTGAACTAGCAAAACCATTAACAGATTTATTTAACCAATCACTGGTAACAGGAGTCATCCCAGAAGATTGGAAAATAGCAAATGTGCCCATTCACAAGAAAGGTAGTAGGGAGGAATCGGGCAACTATAGGCCAGTAAGCCTGACATAGTGGGGAAATTAATGGAAACCATACTTAAGGAGAGGATTGTGGACCATCTAAAATCCCATGGATTGAAAGATGAAAAACAGCATGGGTTTACTTCAGGGAGATCATGTCAAACTAATCTTATAGATTTGTTTGATTGGGTGACTAACAAAATTGATGTAAGGCTTTTGATACTGTCCCACATAGAAGACAAATCAAAAAGTTAGAGTCTTTGGGCTTGGACTCCCATATTGTTGAATGGATTAGGCAGTGGCTGTGGGACAGGCAACAGAGGGTTGTAGTCTATGGAGTATATTCAGACCAAGGTCTTGTTACCAGTGGGGTACCTCAGGGATTTGTTCTGGGACCCATATTGCTTAATATCTTTATCAGCGAAATTGCAGAAGGCCTCGATGGTAAGGTGTGTCTTTTTGCTGATGACACAAAGATTTGTAACAGGGTTGATGTTCCTGGAGGGATGCACCAAATGGAAAAGGATTTAGGAAAACTAGAGGAATGGTCAAAAATCTAGCAACAAAAATGTAATGTTGATAAGTGCAAGATAATGCGCTTGGGGCATAAAAACCCAAGAGCAGAATATAAAATCAGTGATACAGTCCTAACCTCCGTCTCTGAGGAAAGGGATTTAGGGGTCATTATTTCAGAAGACTTAAAGGTAGGCAGACAATGTCATAGAGCAGCAGGAAATGCTAGCAGAATGCTTGGGTGTATAGGGAGAGGCATTACCAGTAGAAAGAGGGAGGTCCTCATGCCGCTCTACAGAGCACTAGTCAGACCTCATTTGGAGTATTATGCGCAGTACTGGAGATTATATCTCCAGAAGGATAATAAGATAGGGCCAAGGGCTATTCATAGTATTCAGTATATTGGGCAGACTAGATGGGCCAAATGGTCCTTATCTGCCGACACATTCTATGTTTCTATGTTTCTATATCTCCTGGTTGGTATTTGGCATTCCAGGCTTTCATACAAGACCAAAATGATAGCATTAGCCCAAGATAAACAGGAGATATCACTGTTAGAAATTCGAGTCGGGAATAATCACTGGTAAAACCTGCTTTTACTTTCACTTTCAGCTGCATTCACCGCATCCAGATTTCTAACAGTGATATCTTCTCATGTAGTGAAGATAATGCTGGAATGCGAGCTTTCAAACAATACAAAGCCCATATCTGTAGCTGCCACCAAACCAGAGTTATGAGCAGCTGGAGGAGGAGGGGGAGCAGTTGCAGAGCTGGCATGCTGCAGAAGGAAAGGGTTCTGACCCACAGTATACTTGCGGGGACAGTAAGTGACCAAGAACGATGCTGTGGTGCAGGCACAGCGGTACCACAGGTGAGTGTGTTTTTTTAATAATGCACAGTTTAGGCTGGACAACAGCTTTGAAGCTACAATTATTGACATCTCTAAGGCTGGTTTCACACTAGCGGGTTCAATGCATTGAACTCGCAGCGTGTGTCTGCGAGAGCTCCCGTCCTGACCTACGTAGCACTAATAGGATCGCATAGCATTATATTAATTCATAATGCTATGTAACCCTTAGGCCTCTTTCATACGGGCGTTGCGGGAAAATGTGCGAGTGCGTTGCGGGAACACGCACTATTTTTCCGCGCGAGTGCAAAACATTGTAATGCGTTTTGCACTCGCGTGAAAAAAATTGCACATGTTTGGTACCCAAACCCGAACTTCTTCACAGAAATTCGGGCTTGGGATCGGTGTTCTGTAGATTGTATTATTTTCCCTTATAACATCGTTATAAGGGAAAATAATAGCATTCTGAATACAGAATGCATAGTAAAATAGCGCTGGAGGGGTTAAAAATAAAAATAAAATTTAACTCACCTTAATCCACTTGATCACGAAGCCCGGCATCTCCCTCTGTCTTCATCTTAGCTCTGTGCAGCAACAGGACCTGTGGTGACATCACTCCGGTCATCACATGATCCATCACCATGGTAAAAGATCTTCTGATGGATCATGTGATGACTGGAGTGACGTCACCACAGGTCCTGTTGCTGCACACAGCTAAGATGAAGACAGAAGGAGATGCCGGGCTTTGTGATCAAGTGGATTAAGGTGAGTTAAATTATTTTTTAATTTTTTTTAACCCCTCCAACGCTATTTTACTATGCATTCTGTATTCAGAATGCTATTATTTTCCCTTATAACCATGTTATAAGGGAAAATAATAATGATTGGGTCTCCATTCCGATCGTCCCCTAGCAACCGTGCGTGAAAATCGCACCGCATCCGCACTTGCTTGCAGATGCTTGTGATTTTCACGCAACCCTATTCACTTCTATGGGGCCTGCGTTACGTGAAAAACGCAGAATATAGAACATGCTGCAATTTTCACGCAACACACAAGTGATGCGTGAAAATCACCGCTCATGTGAACAGCCCCATAGAAATGAATGGGTCGGTATTCAGTGCGGGTGCAATGCGTTCAACTCACGCATCACATCCGCGCAGAATACTCGCCCATGTGAAAGGGGCCTTAGAGTTCTGGAATTGTTTTGTATAACACTGACATAATACTGGCATGGCTCTATCTGACTACTCTCCAGTTCTAACTGGTGCAACAATGGAAAAAATGAAAACTAATATTATTATTCAAGAAAAAACAAGAGAACTGAAGCTCATAGACGTCCAATAATGAAAAATAGTATACTTTATTGGTTACAAAATTAATTGATAATAAATACCATAAAAAAGGGGGATAAGTAACAAGAACGCCATCCCAGCAATGCAGAATCTGGATATATAAACGTCGCACTGACATACACAATAATTTAATAGAAGTGAGTCCTAGTGTGAAAACATCACAGCAAAATTGCCAAACAATATAGCTATAGCAGGTAGTATCCCCAAAAGGTGTTATACAATATGACGCAGCAAGGAGCTGCTGTATAGGCCCACTGAAGCCGTGTCCTAACAATATGTGACAAGCCATGAGTATGGATGGAAAGAGTAACAGCGACCTGAATGCCTGGGATGGCGTTACACACACTAGGACTCACTTCTGTTAAATTATTGTGTATGTCAGTGCGACGTTTATATATCCAGATTCTGCATTGCTGGGATGGTGTTCTTGCTCCTTATAGAGCTCCTTTTTTTTATGGTATTTATTATCAATTGATTTTGTAACTAATAAAGTATACTATTTTTCATTATTGGACGTCTATGAGCTTCAGTTCTCTTGTTTTTTCTTGTATCTAAAGAGCTTGTCCAATTACATATAAATGTTGGGAAGTCTGTTTATATAGCCCCACCATTGTAGTGTATATTTATTCGGCAATTGACACCCATGGTTGTTTTTGTTTTTTATTAATATTATTATTCAATTAGAACGCTACTGGCTGTATCTTGCAGAAATATTTATTATGACCTGGTTATGACATTTTATATAAGACACAGTGTATCATAAATGTTGACCTACTGTATGCAAATGATGTCTTCTGACCACTGACAGGGCACATGTTTGTATATCCTTATTTATCGATGGAGCATATGCTTTGCTTTTCTGTCCAAGTTATCAACCGGAATCTGATGACTCTGCAGGAAGCTCCTTTGTTTCCTAGTTCCTACTGAAACACTGGGTTCTTTTGGGGTACTGAATGTCATAAAAACAACTGCAAGGACATGCTGACAAATGCACTATCCACTTTCTTTTAGGTAAAGCAATTATGCAATTACTCTCCTTGTCCTGAAACGTTCGGTCAATCTTTACAAGGACTCGTTCATTGAACGGAGAAGCAATTGCAGAAGGGAGGCGGAAAAAAATACTATGGAAAACAGATTGGAAAAACATGAAAATTACGTAGATCCACACAGTATATTAATAAAATAATCTCAATATACATGAAAGCAGCATAAAAGAACAATCTTATGCCATAAATGCCAAGCAAACACTTCCTTCATAAGGGTATAAAGTATAGTTTCATGTTTCATCTATTTAAATTTCACAGGGTTATACTGTATATTTAAGCAACAAGTGCCATATTTTGGGGAGTAAATAGAGATACACAGAAACTCTATTTCATAATTATAGCAGTGTAACATACGATGTAAGACGAGCTCTGCCATGTACATTTTTGCCTCATCATGATGTACTTGCTCTGCATCAGTGCTTAGGTACGTGGTGTGCCAGGACCCACATGGTATGCAGTGGTATGTACCTGATGAAGGGGAACTACTCCCCGAAACGCGTTGTACTTCTGCAATAAAAGTATATTTTCACTATCACCATCTGGACTGGATTCTTTAGCCCTGGGATATCTTATCTATTTACTTTCAGGGCCCACATTTGGCCATCAGGACATTGCCTATAGCATCATGGTGTCTTCACCTGCTTTTTTCCACTTTGCATCCTGGTGCCATTTCTTTCCCAGGCAAGTCACACATACATCCTTCCCATCCTTCCATCTACATGATGTGCTAGAAAACCAGATTCATCAGTCCACCTTCTTCCATTGCTCCTTGGTCACTTCTGATGTTAATGTGCCATTGTGAGTACATCTGGTGGTTCACTGGTGTCAGGGATGGGCATTCTGACTGGACAGCAGCTATGCAGTCCCATAGGCAGCAAACGGTATTGCATCTTCCTATCATAGCCAATAGTAACATTTCCAGCAATTTATGCCAGAGTAGCTTTTCTGCTGGTTTAGACCACACAGGCTAGGTTTTGCATCCCATGCGCATCACTGAGCCTTGGTCACCCATGAGCTTATTGACAGCTCAACTGTTCCTTCCTTAGGCTACTTTCACACTCGCGTTTGGTGCAGATCCGTCATGGATCTGCACATACAGATCCGTTCATATAATACAACCGTCTGCATCCGTTCAGAACGGATCCGTTTGTATTATCTTTAACATAGCCAAGACGGATCCGTCTTGAACATCATTAAAAGTCAATGGCGGACAGATCAGTTTTCTATTGTGTCATAGAAAACGGATCCATCCCCATTGACTTACATTGTGTGTCAGAACGGATCCATTTGGCTCAGTTTCGTCAGATGGACACCAAAACGCGGAATGGAGACAGAATGGAGGCAAACTGATGCATTCTGAGCGGATTATTTTTCCATTCAGGATGCATTAGGGTTAAACTGATCCGTTTTGGACTGCTTGTGAGAGCCCTGAACGGATCTGACAAACTGAAAGCCAAAACGTCAGTGTGAAAGTAGCCTTAGACGTCTTTTGGTTGGTACTACCCACTGAATACTGTGAACACCGCACAAGACCTGCCATTTTGGAGATAATCTGACCCAGTCTCCTGGCCATTACAGTTTAGCTCTTCTCAGTGTCACCCATATCCTTGGACTTGCACATTTTTCCTGCTTCCAATACATCAGCTTCAAGAACAGACTATCCACCCACTGTACTGTCAAATATCAAATGTATTCCACCCAGTGACTAGATAATCTATGTTATTCACTTTACCTGTCACCTCAGGGCAGTATTTATACTTCATGCAGCCCTAGGCACTTTAGAGACCCCCCTCCCCATTCATGTCCATACAGTTTAGATAGCTGAGAGCCAAATGCCTCTCCCAACTCCCCCATACGCATGCACCCTTAGGCTGGGTTCACATTACGTTTCTACTCTAGGTTCAATGTATACAATGGGAAAAAAGAGTCAAAAGTGCCGTACACTACACTTTTATATCCCACAGAGTCAAGTAAAAAATGATTTGCTAATGTATACGTCTTTTTTTTTTTACAATGGAACTATGGAACTACCATAATGGATGCCACTGTATGGCATCCATCTGAGGCATCCGGATAATGTATACATTTTTTGTTTATGTTAAACGTGATGTGAACCCAGTGGCGTGCCTTGGTTGTTTGGCACCCAGGGCGGGTCCTTTCTCTGGCACCCTCCCCTAATACTTCAAAAAAATCATATCCCCTCACAGTAGTATTGCCCTCATTGTACAACCTTCACAGTAGTTTTGTACAGATGTGTGCCCCCTAACAATAGTTGTGCCCACATTGTCCCCATTAAATTATTTATCCCTTCATTGTGCCCCCTTCACAGTAGTTATGCCCTCATTGTGCCCCCCTCACTTTAGCTATGCCCCTTTCACAGTAGTCATGCCATATATTTGCCCCTTTCACAGTTGTAATGCCCTTTTTGTGCCCAGTTTACAGTAATAATCCCTATTGTGCCCCCTTCATAGCAACAATCCCCATTGTGCCCCCTTCATAGCAATAATCACTATTGTGCCCCTTCATAGTAATAATCTCCAGTGTTCCCTCTCCACAGTAATAATGCCCCTTAATAGTAGTAATGCACATTGTGCCCCCTTCACAGTAATTCCCATTGTGCCCAATTAATAGTAATATGCCCATTGTGCCCCCTTCACAGTAATAATGCCCATTGTGCCCCCTTCACAGTAATATTTCCCTCTGTGCCCCTCCATAGTAGAAATCCTCATTATGCCCCCTTAATAGTAGTAATGCCCTCTGTGCTAGTAATGTCCATTGTGCCCTGTTTACAGTAATAATGCCCTCTGTGCTCCCTTCATAGTACTATTGCCCATTGTGCTCCCTCCATAGTAGAAATGCTCGTTGTGCCACCTCCAGAGTAGAAATGCTCATTGTGTGTGGCAGGCGCAGCACTATGAAGTGCCTTTTGCGCTGTGGCATTAGAAGAATTCTGATAGCTCAGATTTTTTTATTTAACACTATGCTTTCTGTTGTTTCTGCTGTGTCATTGAGCTTACCTTAAATTATATAATGAATATAAATTATATAATGAATCTTAAAGGCATATTATCTTTTCTGCTTTTGTGAACACAATATATAACAGTTATATGACATCCAAACATGAAGTCACTGTAAATAACTCTGCTGTTGTCTAACACACAAATATAGGAACTGTATTAGGTTATTGGCAGGTCTAGCTGTATAAACACACAAGCTATATTAGCAACCTAGGACAGGTCTTAGCTAGCCCAGCTACATTGTGCTCCCTTCAGAGTAGAAATGCCCATTGTACCCCCTCCAGAGTAGAAATGCCTATTGTGCCCCCTCTATGTTTAAAAAATAAAATAAAACACAAAACCTACTAACTCACCTTGTCCCGTTCCTGAAGCTCAGTCCTTTCTCCCCTGCAGAGACAGATCGCTCTGCAGCACTGTGTGGGTGGAGTGGAGTGACCAGGATGCGGGTATAATAGTCTATATAGTTTGTTTGTGATGCCAATTGCAGCATGCGCAGGGTACTAACACAGGGCCCTTTAAGGTGTAACTCACGTACCGGGTTAGGAATGCCAGAGTGGTGTAATGTCTCTGTATGGTAATGGTAATGGTGTCAACGGTGTGTCCTACCTGGGTACGGCTGGACTCCTGGTTCACTTGCAATAAATTGAGGGTAGTGATAGTGGGAGTAATAGAGGAATTTGCAGCAGAAATTGAGATCCAGACTTTTGGTAAAGTTCAAACTTGTCTTTACTGGTTGTAGCTTTCATCCAAGCAAGATACAGCTTTAGGCCTCATGCACACAACAGTATTTTTTCACGGTCCGCAAAGCGGGGTTCCGTTATTCCGTGATCCGTGTCCGTTTTTTCTTCCGTGTGTCTTCCTTGATTTTTTGAGGATCACCAGTCCAGAAAAGTGAAAAAAAAATCTAAGTCAAGCTTGCCTTGAAAATGATAGGAAAAAAACGGACACGGATCACGGACACGGATGACAATCTTGTGTGCATCCGTGTTTTTTCACGGACCCATTGACTTGAATGGGTCCGCGAACCGTTGTCCGTCAAAAAAATAGGACAGGTCATATTTTTTTGACGGACAGGAAACACGGATCACAGATGCAGATGATAAACGGTGCATTTTCTGAGTTTTCAACGGACCCATTTAAAGTCAATGGGTCCGCAGAAAATCACGGAAAACGGAACAACGGTCGTGTGCATGAGGCCTTAGTCTTAGGTCCCAGCAGGTATTGGCAATGGTTGGCAGGAATTTATGCTTCTGCTCTCTCATGTACCTGGAGCTTTGCAGGAAAGGATGTCTGCTTGTTAGCTCTAAAACTGTTGCAGGAATTTGGCTTCTGCACTGTCTATCTTCTGCTGTATGGGGACTGACTAGCTGAGGAGGAATATGGCTTCTCCTGGGTCTCTGGTCTGTACTCACAGCTATTGAGTCAGGGTATGCTTCTTCCTGGAACCGGAGTTGTCTGCTTACTTCTTCCACCTGAGGCTGCAAGGCTCAGGCTGGGGATGATGATCAATGTCTCAGCCGAGACAAGATCCTGGCTTTGGATCCCTATATCTGGGAGCTTCTACACGTGCAGCCTTCCCCTAGCCAGGGTGGCTGGCACACTAACTTAACTTCCTTCCCTCCCCATGAGGCAGGATATGGGCGCAGCCCACTTTGCTCATAGAGGGGGGAGCTAAACTGGAATGTACTATTCCAGCCTAGAAACACTAAACTGACTTAACTCCTTGCTAGCACATTGCTGCCACCTGCTGGTGAACATAGAAATTACAGCAATATACATGTAACAAGGCTTTCCATGCACATTTGTGAGAATATTATGTGAAATTACATAAGATGACAAAGTAAATACTCTTAACAGGTTGTAGCGGGGTAAACGAGTTTCGTAACACTACTCTGGGGTGTTACAGGAGCTTATGCAGATTTACAGGCTGTAGGCTCCACCCACACAGGCTGGCAGCACAATCTATGCCTGCAGGCTGAATGGTGGAGCAGGGAGAAGTCTTCCTGCTTTACCATCATTCAGAGCGCCTCCAGCCTGAAGAAGAGAAGGGGAGCTGAGTGGTCAGTGAGTGACAGGACCACAGCTCCCAGCGCTCCAGCAATGAGTGCTTCCATCTGTATTGATGGAAGCCCTCATTGTTTATGGCACCCCCCTGAGAGCCGGCACCCAGGGCAGACCGCCCCTCATGACCACTCCCTTAGCATGCCACTGTGTGAATCCAGCATTAAAGGGGTTGTCTCACTTTGCTGGCTGGATTCATTTTTTCATCACATTATACACTGCTCTATTCCATGGTAACGTCCATCAGCAGTGGTCGTGCTTGTACACTATAGGAAAAAGCATTAGCCTATGTGAGCTCCCACAGTCTTGGCCACCAGAGAGGCCAACGCTTTTTCCTATAGTGTGCAAGCACGACCACCACTGCTGGATTGCACAGTGGTCGTAACTATGGAAACAAGCATTGTATAATGTGATGGAAAATTGAATCCAGCCAGCAAAAGAAGCAATAGGGACAATCACAATACATTAGTAAGTGCCTTATATTAACTTAATCTACATAATAAATGCTATTTGCTGACATGAGACAACCCCTTTAACTGAAAGCCACACTGAAAAAAAATCTACAAAACACCACAAGGAGAAATTATAATAAGGCTGACGTTTCCTACGCTACTAAAGCTACTCTTACTATGAAGCCCACTGGAGTTAGGTGAACTTTATTATTGAGACACTTTCACATCTTAATAAATTAGGCAGCTCTTTCAACAGTCCATGCAATTGTCAGTGATGGCATGTCAGTGATAGTGTGTCATGTCAGACAGAGGTTCTTGCTTCCTCCTTGGTGGTGTTGGGTCTGTCACTAATTGTAACAAAGCTGATTGGTGGAGCAGCAATACCCGCCTACTGCTGCTTCACCAATCAGCTTAAGACTTAGCACTGCAGTGGAGAAGAGAGGGAGGAGAATCACTCTTCTTTGTCCTCTGCCTTGATGCTGCAGCCAGGGATGATTCTAGATATTCTGCTGCCTAAGGTGAAAATTTAATGGCGTCCCTCCTTTCCATGACAAAATCTCAATCCAACCCCTCTTCCCCAGCCAGGAAACTTCAGCACTAAATACCTCTTACAAGTGATGTCTCCTCCTCTGATATTGACGTTCTTTTTCCTCATGTTTTTCATTTGGCCCAGAATGCCATGATGATTTCTTTCAGCAATGTCTTGACTCTGCAGAGTTTACAACACAGACATTTTATGGTTCCTCAGTTTTCTATCATTCTCCCCAACCTGGTGCCTTAACCCCTTAAGGACACAGCCAATTTATTTTTAAGGACGAGTCAAATTTTGCAAATTGGACATGTATCATCACTTTATATGGTAATAACCTTGTAATGGTTTTACTTATCCAGTCAATTCTGTGATAGTTTTCTTGTGTGACACATCATACTTCATGTTAGTAGCAAATTTTAGTTGATATGTTTCAACTTTATTTATAAAAAAAAAAAAAAATCCAGAAAATCTGGAAAAATCCACTATTGTCTAAATTTGAATTTCTCTGTTTTTAAGACAGACAGTGATACATTTATATTGGCAATTTTTGATATTTTTTAGAAAATTTCCAAAACTCACTTTTTTAAGGAATAGTTCAGTTCCGAAGTTGCTTTGTGGGGCTTATATAGTAGAAACCACCCATAAATTACCCCATTTTAGAAACTATACCCCTCAAATAATTCAAAACAAATTTTACAAACTTTACTAACCCTTTAAAAGTTTCACTTGAATTAAAGGAAAATGGAGGTGAAATTTCATAATTTAAATTTTATGGCAAATTTTCCATTTTAACCTATTTTTCCTGTAAGGCAGCAAGGGTTCACATCAAAACAAACCTCAATATTTATTACCCTGATTCTGAGGTTCACAGAAACACCCCATATGTGCTCATAAGCTGCTGTGTGGGCACATGGCAGGCCTCAGAAGGGAATAAATTGCCATATGATTTTCGAAGGCAGATTTTGCTGAAATGGTTTTCGGGTGCCATGTCACATTTGAAGAGACCCTAAGATACCCCTACAGTGGAAAAACCCAAAAAGTTACCCCGTTTTGCAAACTACACACATCAAGGAATTTATTGAAGGGTGTACTGACCATTTTAACCCCACGGGTGTTTCATAGGATTTAGAAACTGTAATATGTCTCCAAATGTAAAATATTTATGTATGAAAAGTATATCAACCTGATTTGGTAATCCTCTCCAAATCTAATGTATGCTTATTTGGAGTAAAGAACACCTGGATGACTCATCACCAGGATTCAAAAATGAGTAATGTGATTTATTTTCCGTCTTCATAAGAGTTGATTACTTACAGAAATAGTTTAGGAAAAGTCTTAATCTAGTGTCCATGAGTGAATGTTGAAAGTCCATGAAGTATCATTGTTGAAGGTCAGGAATCCTCTTCTCAAGGCTCCATGTGTCTTCCCTTCATCTTCTCCAGCAACCAACAACCCCCAACAGACTTGAGAGTGAGTATAAGAAGACCACCCCTTGTCTGTCCCTGTCAGTCATTTATACCATAGATACAGGCGTGTCTTTACTAATGTATGGGCTTATACATTGTCATATATGGTAGACTTCAAATATAGTTCTTGATGTCCTCATACAGACCTCCCATCACCCTTGTGTATCACTATAAATAGTGTAATGTGTATTGTAATACATAATTTATATTAAATATCAATTAATATTATATAACATATTATTTAACAGAAACACATGGCTGTGAAAATTTTAAATTTCATTTCCTCCAATAAAATATTGAACAAACCCCCCAATTTTTCATTTTCACAAGGGGTAGCAGGATAAAAAGCATCACAGATTTTCTCCTGAACATGGCAATACCCCAATGTGGTTGTAATCTGCTGTTTGGACACATAGCAGGGATCAGAAGAGAAGAAGCGCCATATGGTTTTTGGAGGGCAGATTTTGTCACACTCAAAAAGATCGTGAGGTACCTATAGAGGGGGAAACCCCCAAAAAGTTACCCCATTTTGGAAACTACAAGCCTCAAGGAATGTATTGAATTATGTACTGACCACTTTGACCCCATAGGCGTTTCATGGACTTGAATAATTTTGGACTGGACACTTTTTGTGAGAAATGTTTTTTTTCCACAATAATGCCTCTTGTACATCGTCTTATTATCTTTTGAGAGACACCTATGTCATTTCCCGTCAAAAAATTACTTGCTGGTTGAATAAAAGTAACTTTAAGTCAAAATTTGCCAGGGGTATGAATCATTATGGGCAGCACTGTATAGTCGTCATTTTGAAAATTCTAGATTTTGTTTTCATCAGTAACCTCCCTTCTTGCTTGTGGGCCAATGAGAAGGCTGCAATGTCTTTGTCTGAGCTTAGCAACATCCCTAGCAACCAATAGGAAAGTTGCCTACCCTTTACTATATAAGAATCTCCCCAGCAGCCATTTTCTACAGTTTTTTTTTAAAGTTCTGAGAGAGAAAGCATTGTCATTGTTGTGCTCTGTGCTTTCCACACTACATTAGATAGACCGTTAGATAGCTTATATATGTAATATCAGGCTTATCTCCTGTAGTATACATCATTTCCCCCATAGTGGCACCCCTTTGTAAATAATGCCCCGTAGTGACCCCCAGTATAAATGTTGTTCAGGGAAAATTAGCTAGGAAAAAAAATTTGGCCGCCGTTCTATTAGTACACACAAAACCTGTCCTAATCACACAGCAGGACAAGTTACTTCAGAGCACTGAGCTTAAGAGCTGCCTCTTCCTCCTCTCTGCTCTGCTTGTCAGGGAATATGCAGCTGATAAGATCTTCAACTGAATCTCTGTAAGAATGGAGTTCATGAGGAAACAGCTAAAGTACAGAGAGGACGGACAAGACAGACTGTGGTAATGTAGGGCTGTGGTAATGTTACCAACTGCATGCAAGTGCTGCTACTCATTAGCCTTGCTCCCACACTCCTCTCTCTACTTTGCTATATGTGTTATATATTAGAGATGGGCTTGCGGTTCGCCCGGTGGTCGTTTCGTGGTGAACTTCGTTTGCGATTCGCCGAACATGCGAACATATGGCGATGTCCGCCGGCACCATATTCATTTGCATTGCGCCGAACTTTGACCCATGACACATCCATCACGTTGGACAGGACAGCCAATTGAGGCATTTCAGCACAGGGACACACCCCCTACCCTATAAATAAACTCGATCTGGTCGCCATTTTACATCCAGTCTTTTGCCAGTGTAGGGATAGGTTGCTGTGTGGAGCAGGGACAGACTGTTAGGGACACCAAACACTAGCTAATAGGGCCACAAAAGTCCTTTTAAGGACTGGTATAGGTGTACTATCGATAGGTGTGACATGCTGAGGGATGGGATATACCTATAATATACTTTCCTACATAGAAAGTATATTATAGTGCATTTTTATTGTGCAGCAGTTGTGTGCGGTTCTGCAGCTATACAGAGGGACAAACGCTATTGGAACAACTAATTGCAACTGCTGTTATATACCAGTTGCCCCCCCAAAAACTGATTGAGGCAGGGGTGTGATTAACCTATAATATCTAATGTCCGGGAAGGTTGGCATTAGCCAATAGAAGCTCGCAGGTCCTCCAGCCTCCACATAAACACAGTTTTACTCCAGGTTTCCACAACAACTCAGTCATTTTTCTTCACTGCTGTAGGAGAGCTTTAAAGGAAATCTGTCACCAGGATAATTGCTATTGAAGTAAAGCCATGGCCTAATAGCACTTAGTACCTTATATCAAGATGTGCCTTTGTTCCAGCAATAGATGTTTTTATTCTCTGAAAATCCAGTTTATTTGGTATGCAAATGAGCCAGTAAGCTGCCCAGAGGGGTGTCACTCTTGCAGGAAGGAGCCCAGACACGCCCCCTGCCACAATGTGTCCACCCTCAAAAGACTTAAAACCCTGCCCCCAGGTTCTGCTAAGCCATGCCCCTGATCTTGTTAGGCCATGCCCCCTCCCACCCCTAAGCCGATGGGGATTAAAAAAATGAAGGTAAAAATCAACTTCTGTCAACTGCAGGGGTGGGAGGGAGGGTGACTTTCTCCCTGAGCCAATACTCAGACAGTGATGCTGTATTAGAGTGAGCTGTTCAAAAGAACCCCCGATCCAGTAAAGGCCACTGTTAAGGGGGCGGGCCCCTGTGGAGGTCACTGTCAAGGGGGTGGTATGCTGTGAAAGTCACTGTTAAAGGGGAAGGCTGCTGTAAAGGTCAAAGTTAAGGGTGTGAGCTGCTGTGGAGGTCCAATTTTAATGGACAGATTACTGTGGGGGGGGTCAGTGTTAAGGGGTGGGGGGCTGTGGAGGTCACTGTTTTGGGGGCGGGGTGCTGTAGATGTCACTGTTATAGTGGATAGTGCTGATACCTTTTAACGACACACACACAAACATTAAATGAAATAGATTAAATGTACCTGACCGAAGCCCGGTCCTTCAGCTAGTCATTTCTATATAGTACATTTGTATTGTGCAGTAGTTGTGTGCGGTTCTGCAGCGATACTGCAGCTATACAGAGGGACAAACGCTACTGGAACAACTAATTGCAACTGGTGTGATATACCAGTTGCCCCCCCAAAAAACTGATTGAGGCAGGGGTGTGATATACCTATAATATAATTTCTATATAGTGCATTTGTATTGTGCAGAAGTTGTGTTTCAGTTATGTTGTGATACTGCAGCTATATAGAGGGACAAGCACTATTGGAACAACTAATTGCAACTGGTGTGATATACCAGTTGCCCCCAAAAAAAACTGATTAAGGGGTTTGATATACCTGCTTCCAGCAAATAATCATTAGGAGGTTCTAAATACCTTCTTCCACAAATACTGTTCTTCTATAGGGACTTTGTCACAGGGGTCGGGCAGGTGCACCAAGCCGGAGCCTAAATGTGAACTTGGAGAAGGTGTGTGCAATCATGTCAAAGGATGCACCAGAGTTAGTTGAGTTTCTCACTCAGCCTTTCGCTTCTGCACCCTCCTCACTCTCTGCTGTGTGCCCCCGCAAATACACCACCATAGCCCCTCCACTCGAGTCAGAGGAATTATTTTCCCATCCATTCCCAGACCTTACCGATGCGCAGCCATTCTTGTCATCGGATGAGGAAGAGGAGGTAGCAATGGCCGCCACCCAGCGGTCTGACGACAGTACCCAGATCAGCCCAAGGAGGGTGGACCCCGCTGTTGCTGCCTACTCCAAGATCTCTAATGTCAGTGGTGGTGAAGGTGATGACGATGATGAGTTGATGGATGTCATGTGGGTGCCCACAAGAGAGGAAGAGGAGGGGAGTTCAGAGGGAGAGATGGAGCAGCAGATAGGGAGGAGAATGAGGAGAAGCAGGCAGAACTCGCAGTGTACAGGAGACAAAAAGCAGACTGCAAATGTATCTGGAGCGAGCCATCCACCATGCACAGTCACATCTACCGCTCCCAGGATGCCGGCACATGGCTCCGCAGTGTGGGCTTTTTTTAACGTGTCAGTTGCTGACAATAGTGTTGCTATCTGCAGTCTGCACCTGGCCTCCCATCACCGAGCCCAGTGGGAGCAATGCCGTCCGAAGCCACAAAGCCACACTCCTGGCGCTCCACGTCCTGCCTCTTCTCATTCTCCTCTCTCCCCCCATTTGTCCTCCACTCCACCTTCCACCGTGCATTTGTCACGTTCATCTGGCAAAAGGCAGGCTTCCGTGGCCCAAATGTTTGAATGTAAAAAGTTTATGACGCTGGAAAACCCTCTTGCCCGACGGCTGACTGCCAGCTTGTCGGAACTGCTAGCCCACCAACTACTGCCATATAAACTGGTGGACTTGGAGGCCTTTAGAAAATGTGTGGACATTGGCACACCGCAATGGAAGAACCCTGGAAGGAAATATTTCTCCTAGAAGGGCATCCCAGAGCTATATGGCCATGTTCAGCGGCAAGTGAATGTATCTCTGGCACACAGTGTCGGTGCCAAGAAGCATCTGACCATAGATAAACAGGGGCAGGGAAGGTACATAACGTTTACTGCCCACTGGGTGAACCTTTTGACAGCTGTCAAGCATGCAACCCGTGGTACCCGTGTGGATTTGGTGTTACCTCCATGGATTGCATGCAGGCCTGCCTCTTCTTCTCCTCCTCCTACTCCTACTCCATTCTCCGTCTCCTTCTCGGCTGACTCCTCCTTTTCCACTGCTACTGCCTCTTCTGCTATACCCCCCTAGCTCCCCAGAACCTATTTGACGTGCAGACAGAGGAAGAGGCTGTGCTGCGGCTGTTGTGCCTGGAAGCCAACAGCCACACCGGTCCTGTACTCCTTTCAGCTCTGTGGTCACAGGCTAATCAGTGGCTAACTCCACTCAATTTGACAGCTGGTAAAGTGGTGTGCGACAACGGTGCCAATCTGCTGAGCACGCTGAAACAGGGCAAAATGACACACGTGCCGTGCATGGCACACGTCCTGAACTTAGTCGTGTAGCGATTCGTTGCCAAATACCCCAGGGTCCAGGACATCTTGCAGCAGGCCAGGAAAATCTCTGGCCATTTTAGGAGATCTTACACGGCCATGGCTCGCTTTGCTGAGGTTCAGCGGCGACACCACTTGCCCGTCAGATGTCTGATTTGTGACTGCCCGTTTCGCTGGAACTCCACCTTGTATATGCTTGATAGGCTGCTCCAGAAGAAACATGCTGTTAACTACTATCTGTACGAACTCTGCGGCAGGACAGGTTCTGGGGAGCTTGGTTTCTTTTCATCGCACCAGTGGCTGCTTATGCGCGATGCATGCAGACTTCTGCGGCCATTTGATGAGATTACCAAACTGGTCAGTCACAGCCAGGGTGCCATCAGTGACATCATACCTTACGCCTTCTTTCTGGAGAATGCATTGCATCATGTCATTGATCAAGCCGTCGAGGAGCTGGAACTGGGAGATAAGGAAGTCGCAATGCTGAATGAATTCCCAGGGGGGGCAACGCATGCAGACTTCTGAGGCCATTTGATGAAATCACCAAACTGGTCAGTCGCAGCCAGGAGCAGGATCTGGAAGATGAGGAAGTCGCAATGCTGAATGAACTCCCAAGGTAAGGATGGTGCCTGGGCGGAGGAGGAGGAGCAAGAAGAGCAGGCTTTAAACTTTTCTGGTATCCCTGGGGTTGTCCGTTGATGGGGGGAGGAGACTGAGGACGACATTCTCCCGGGGCAAAGAGCAGGAGCCATGGCGCTCCACCGCTTCCAACTTAGTGCAAATAGGGGCCTTTCTGCTCCAGTGTTTGAAGAGGGACCCCCATATAAAAAGCATAAAGGGCAAGGACCAGTACTGGGTGGCAACGTACTTAGACCCACGGTACAAACACAAAGTGACGGACATGTTACCAGCATCACAGAGGGCTGTCAGAATGCAGCATTTCCAGGCCTTGCTTTGAGAGATGCTGCATTCTGCTGTCGCGTGCGCTGGCAGAGGAATTTCCACCCACAGAGAAACAGTTGTGGGTACCAATCCTGCCGCGCATGCAAGAAGAGGGCGGTTTGAAGATGTGTTGGTCACTTCTGATATAAGATCATTCTTGCAGCCAACCCATCGACAACCGTCCTCCGGATCCGGATCAGGGAACATCTAGATCTACAGATGTCCTACTACATCGGGTTAACAGCCGATGTGGACGCTCTGAGAAGCAAGGAACTTCTTGACTACTGGGTGTGCAGGCTTGACCTGTGGCCAGAGCTGGCACAATTTGCCATGGAACTCTTGGCTTGCCCCTAAACATATGTATTTGACATGTATTTGTTCTGGCCTGCAGTAAAATTGATATCCAATGACCGTCTAATATACCTCCAGCCACATAATGACTTCATCTTTTCTGTACGGTGAATGCATCATTTTTGGGGCCTGTAATCTAACTGGCCAACAGTAAAATTATTATACAGTGACCGCCTAATGTACCTCCAGCCACTTAATCACTTGATCTTTTCTGTCCGGTGAATGCATAATTTTTGGGGCCTGTACTCCACTGGCCTGCAGTAAAATTGATATCCACTGACCGTCTAATATACCTCCAGCCACATAATCACTTGATGTTTTTTGTCCGGTGAATGCCTATTGTTTGGGGCCTGTACTCCAGTGGCCTAAAATAAAACTTTTGTAGGTCCAGCAGGGCACATTTCTGAGAGTTTCCCTTTAAGACGCATAAAAATGGCCCCTGATTAAATTACATATTTTTGGGGGGAATTTTTGCCATTGATCCCCCTCTGGTATGTCACTGTCCATGTTGTGGGACGATTTGTGCACTTCTAGTAAGTATTTGGTGGCTGCAAATATGACCTGAAGGTTTTTCAGGTTCGCCTGCCATTAAAGTGAATGGGGTCCGCCGCGAGCTTGCGGTTTGCGACCATTTGATTGCGTTCGCGAATCGTCCCGGCTGATGTTCGTTGATCACTATTATACAGTATATATGCTATATGTGTTATCGTGAATGATTGCCTTATGTTGTTGTACTAGCTGGCTGGAGGAATAAAGTATGTGCATTTGAAAAAACTGGTTTTGGAATGCTGTCTTAATTTTTAAATATTTGTACATACTTCATCTGTAGTGCCCCAAAAGGACCACTGCAAAAGGTTCACATTTGCTATTTTAGTTAATATAGGCTTGTGTTTTAATGTTATTCAAAGAGCTAAAAATGGTAGTACCATTTATTTTATTGTGCCCTACCCAGAAGGAGGAAGACTGGGCCTGAAGAAAGAGCTGATGTGTGTAGCTCAAGCAACCACAGAATGCATGTTGCCAATGTGAGGTCTACTCCAAAGAGCCTCCAGCCTTGCATGCTGAGGAAAAGTTACCATCCTCTGAGAAGGAAAGAAGAACAGAATAAACAGATTGTTTTAAAGAACTGGTGCAAATGGCAGACAGTAAGTGCAATTGCGCATTTATGGCAACAGGCCTTACTGCTAGTGGAAAAGGTATATTGCTTTGGCACTTAGCATGCTTATACAATGGATTATCTACCCATTGGAGGATTTGCACCTGGAAGTGGGAACTGAAGTTTATATCATGAATGATTGGGCAACTTGGAAAGTTTTTTGGAGTTAATAGAGAGACTCAGAGTCAGACACCTACCAGTTTGTTATTCTATATTCAGCCCTGAAAAGATTGTGTTTCCAATATGGAGAGACTGAACTAAATGCTACCAGTGTCTTTGTTTATGAATTGCCTAAACCAGTGATGCCTAACCTGTGGCCCTCCAGCTGTTGTAAAATTACAACTCCCACTATGCCATGCTGTAGGCTGATATAGCTGTAGCTGTCCAGGCATTCGGGGAGTTGTAGTTTTGCAACAGCTGGAGGGACGTAGATTGGGCATCCCTGGCCTAAACTATTTTAATAAATAACACTGGATTTTGTTTACCCCTACATTGGCCTGATTATTGCCTTGCAACACCATGGCACCATTGCCATTATCTGGCCCTGCACTTGCCCTCCTGCCTTGCACCCTGTCAACCGTTCACCATCAAGGACACCTCAACTACCTCCAGGTGCCTAAAAGGCCCAGAGTGTGCCCCAAGGGAAGAAAGGATGTGCTCTGAATTCACTGCACAGCCCCAGAAAGCTCCAGGGTGAGGACAACTACCATGAACCACTACTGCTACTATCTTTCCAAACACTCATTTTCTCTTCACACCACTACCCAGCGGGTCGCTGCACATCCCAACGGTGAGAAGTGGAAGGCATACAATCACCCCACCAAAAGCCCTTAAAAAGAAAGAGTGTCATCTCATGTATAAAAAGTGATCAAAATGTCATATTTTCCCTCGAAAATGCCAATAAAAACTACAGTTCTTCCCACAAAAAAAAAAAACGAATCCTCACAGCTACCCATGACAGAACAAAAACAATCTGCTATTGACGTATATAGGTTTGTAGTGTTATGTATTTTTTATTGTATGTTTTGGCCATATATTCCAGTAAGGTAATGGTTGGATTGTGCCTCTGTGCCTTACTATCATTGACCTAATTGCTAAAAGAGACTTTATTGCCTTGCTGGAGGGTATTCAATGGAAGCTACACCCACCTTGTGGGTGTTTCACATTCACCATCGCATGCTACTAAGGCCCAGAAATGCTCCATTCATCGGGCACCAGCACAGAAGTAGTTAATAGGCCATCTTGAATCCACATATGCCAAACCACCTCCCCTCCAAAGAATCAAACTTTTATAATATGCTAATTAGCCTCTAGGAGCGGGGGGGGGGGGGGGGGGCGTTGTTCCTGCTTCTAGAGGCTCCGTTTTCCCACCTTTGTCGCCTCCCTCCAAGTCCTGATTGACAGGGCCAGGCAGCGCTCACATCTGTCTGCCAGTCCTGTGCTCTGGTGAAATCTCATGTCGTTCAGTATTCGGCGCAAGCGCGGTGAGGAAGCTGGCAGCCTGCGAGTGTCTTTCCCTCACGCCTGCACCGAATACTGAACGGTGTGAGATTTGACCAGAGCACAGGGCTGGCAGACATATGTGAGCTCTGCCTGGCCCTGTCAATCAGGACTTGGAGGGAGGCGACAAAGGTGGGAGAACGGAGCCTCTAGAAGCAGGAACAACGCCCGCCCCCCCCCCCCCCCCCTGCTCCTAGAGGCTAATTAGCATATTATAAAAGTTTGATTTCTGGCATAACGGCGGCATAGATAAAAGTAGGAATAGGCTAGTTAGGTTTAGCTGACGTTAGCACATCGCTAATGTCAGCTAGCTTAATAGGGTTAATTCTGGTGACAGAAACCCTTTAAGTAAAGAGCAATCAAAAGGTCATATGTATTCCAAAATGGTACCAAAAGGTGTCCAAATGGTACACCCTGTTCTGCGGAAAAAGTTACTATACAGCTGCTTCAGTATAAACATTTTATTTGTGTTAGTAGATGGCAACACACAAACTTATTTTAATTAAAAAAAAAAAAAGGTCTCATGATGCAAAAGTAGTGGAATATTAAAAAAAGATATAAATCTGGTATAATCATGTCAACCCACAAATTGTGTGGTACTTTGATTTCTTTGATTAACCCTTTGAATTCTTTGATTTATCCTTGTGAAAATGAAAAAGTTTGGCTTAATCAACTAACTACTGTTTATATGACCTCACAAAGGCATATTCAGTCTCAAGATATTCAAGTGCATGAGCGAACGATATATCAACATAGTGAGTCAAATATTTCACAGCATCATCATCTATGTTGGCTGTTAAATAGAGATGATGCTGTGGTGAATATCAGAGAGATGAATATGGAGTGCCATATTTATGAAGCACCCATTCCATTTTTATGGCATATAAGGCTGTGTTTTTTCTATAAAAAAATACTCTACTTAATATAATTAATAGCAAATTCATCTCGTTCAAATCTCACTGGAAGGAAGACATACTAAGTATTGCCATGGGGCCTTCTGATGTCATCATAAAGTAGTTCATGAATTAATATTGTTTCTAGACTTTTGCCCTATGTACATAATTGTTACAGAATATTTTGTCTGTTCTGGCATACTAAATATAATTTTCATAATGAAACATAATTTAGAGCAGGTACACATATTTTTCTGTTTTTCAAGAGTGATAACACAAAGTGTGGCCATATTGGTTGTGACTAGTAGTGAAGGACGAACATTGGTCGGGACGGTTCGCGAATGCGACTGCATGTTCATGATCAAATGTTCGCAAACCGCGTGTTCGCATCACGCCCATTGACTTTAATAGCAGGCGAACCGGAAAAACCATCAGGTCATATTTGCCGCCACCAAATACAAACTATGAGTGCACAAATAGTCCCACAACACGAACAGTGCATACCAGAGGGGGATCATTGGCAAAAATTCCCACCAAAAATATGTATTTTAATCAGGCGCCATTTTTATGCGTCTTAAAGGCAAACTCTCAAAAATGTGCCCTACTGGAGCCTAGAAATTTTTTATTTCCTATCGGTTTGATGTATACAAGTGTGTATCTTGCAGAGTCCAGTAAAAAAATGCATACGTTAACGTAAATTTATTTTCTACCATGGAACTGTATGGTGAACGGACACCACTGTACGGCATCAGTCTGAGGCATCTGTTAACGCATACATTTTTGGTATGCATTAAATGGATGGCAAAAATAGGATGTAAACCCAGCCCTAGTGTCAGAATAAGCACCAGTACATAGCGGAGCAGCGTGGAGGAGAGGGGAGGCTGCCATGTACTGAAAGAGCGCTACCTGGTCCTGGTGGTCAGGGATGAGGACTGTGTTTCCCAAGGATAATTTTCTACTGGGAAATACAGGGCACAGTATAATACACTAGAATCTATATAATATAAAAATATTAGCGCTACCTCCGAATAATAATGCAATTACATGTATTTCTATATAATAAATGACCACCTATGTTAGGCGTATTTCTGACACAGATTGTGGCGGAAAGGTCCTTAGCACCGCAATCTGCATATTTTTCCCGCTCATGCCAGGTGTAAAAAATTATGGCGTGGGCAGGGAAAGGGATACAGTTATGGACATCCAGTTATTGGATACCACCGCCATACATTGACCAGATAACACCTCTGTACAGTGACCAGATAACACAGCCATACTGTGACCAGATAAAAGGGTATAAGAGGGTACAGTACAGGGAATGACTAGGGGCACTGCACAGGGTGTCGCAAGAGGACACAATGCAGGGTAAAAGGGGGCACAGTCACATGACCCTGTGACATTAGAAGGTCCTTATGGTGAATGTCGTTCATACGCCACCATAATGAGAGGCAGAGGAGTGAGACAGAGGAGTGATTATGTGGCTAGAAATAAAAAATTTAACTGTCGGCCAGTACAGGCCCCAGAAATTTGCCAATAGGCATTCACCTGACAGCAAAGAATGGATTCTGTGGCTGGAGGTACATTAGGCGGTCACAGGATAAAAATGTAACTGTCGACCAGTACAGGCCACAAAAATTAGGCAATAGGCATTTATAATAATAATAATAAAATGTATTTGTATAGTGCCACAATATTCCGCAGCGCTTTACAAGTTCATAGGGTTCATATACAAAACAAAAATAACTGGATAATATGCAATTGAAACACTAGGAATCAGGGCCCTGCTCGCAACAGCTTACAATCTATGAGGAATTGGGGGTGACACATAAGGTAGTTGATTGTGATAAGTAGGATTTGAGCCATTATTGAACTGGAGTGGTGTCGGCCGATCTGCTTCGGGTTTGGGACTGGGGGGAGGTTTAGTCGGGGAATAGTCAGTTTAGGTAGCTTGATAAGCCTGCCTGAAAAGATGTGTTTTTAAGGCACGTTTAAAGGTGGAGAAGTTGTAGTATTCCGGGGGAGAGTATTCCAGAGAGTAGGTGCAGCTCGAGAAAAGTCTTGAAGACTGGAGTGAGAGGTACGAATTATGGAGGTTATTAATCTTAGGTCGCTAACAGAACGGATAGCACAAGTAGGGTGGTAGATAGAGATGAGGAAGGAGATGTATCGAGGTGCAGCACTGTGGAGAGCTTTGTGGGTGAGGGTGAGAAGTTTGTACTGTATTCTGTGGTGGATGGGCAACCAGTGAAGTGACTGGCACAGGCTAGTAGCATCAGTGTAACGGTTGGATGGATAGATGAGCCTGGCTGCAGCATTTAGAACAGACTGAAGGGGGGAGAGTTTAGTAAGAGGGAGACCGATTAGTAATGCGTTGCAGTAGTCAAGACGAGAATGAATCAAGGCAACAACAAAACTTTATTTCGTTTCCACCGTAAGAAAAGGGCGGATTCTGGCGATATTCTTGAGGTGCAGATGACAAGAGCGTGTAAGTGACTGAATATGGGGAACAAAGGAGAGATTGGAGTCAAATGTGGCCCCAAGACAGGGGGCATGTTGCACAGGAGTTATGATATTGCTGCAGACCGAAATTTTAATATCAAGTTTAGGTGAGTTAGTAGATGGGGGAAAGACAAGAAGTTTAGTTTTTGAGTGGTTCAGTTTAAGATACAGAGAGGAAATTATGTTAGAGACAGACAATCACTGGTGTTTTGGAGTAAAGCAGGGGTGATGTCAGGGGACAAAGTGTATAGTTGAGTGTCGTCAGCATAGAGATGGTATCGAAAGCCAAATCTACTGATAGTCTGTCCGATGGGGGCTGTATAGAGGGAAAAGAGTAGAGGACCTAGTACTGAGCCCTGAGGAACTCCAACATCAAGAGGAAGAGGAGAAGAAGAATAGCCAGCGAATGATACACTAAAGGAGCGGCCAGAGAAATAGGAAGATAACCAAGAGAGAGCAGTGTCCTTAAGGCCAATTGAGTGGAGCATGGTGAGGAGGAGTTTATGGTTCACCTGACAGCAAAGAACTTTGGATTCTGTGGCTAGAGGTACATTAGGCGGTCACAGGATAAATATGTAACTGTCGGACAGTACAGGTCCCAAAAATTAGGCAATAGGCATTCACCTGACAGCACAGAACTTTGGATTCTGAGCCTGGAGGTACATTAGGCGGTCACATGATAAAAATTTAACTGTCGGCCAGTACAGGCCCCAAAAATTAGGCATTCACCTGACATAAAAGGCCTTTTATGCCGCTGTATATACATAAGGCAAGGACCATTCTTTTTTCTGGGTGGTGGCGGATATGTGTATGCTGGCATGAGGAAATTCAACTAAGACTGATTTATTTTTTCAGTTTGATAAAAGCAGCCTATTGTGTCAGAAAGATGGTGTTCTTCCTGGAACAGCGGATAGTGATTGTGGAAGTCTATGTGTGAAGCAGATCGATTAAGGAAACGCAAGAGACATTTGCCGACAAGTACCCAGGAGCAAAACCACCAGCTAAATGTTGCATTTAGAGTCTGGTTCGGAAATAGCGTCAAACTGGTTCTGTTGCAAACATGAAGAAACCGAGGCCTCCATCGATCAGGACAGCTGAAGTTGTGCATGAAATTCATCAGCAGATTGCAAGTAGCCCCCAAAAATCAACTTCAAGACTGTATCAGCAAGTTGATGTATCACGGACGACGTATTAGCACAAGTTCATGAACTGTTTACGGAGGAGCGAACTGTGAGCAAGGGGTTGTGGCCACCATATTCCCCAGACTTGTCCACATGTGATTTTTACCTTTGGGGAACTTTAAATCAGAAAGGTGTCCGCTAACAATCTACATCTCCTGGATGAACTCAAGGAAGACATCACAAACACTATCTGCAGTAGTGATGATCGAGCACCAAGGAGCTCGGGTGCTCTAGCCGAACACATCGGGATGCTCGTGTGCTCTACCGAGCACCCGAGTATAATGGAAGTCAATGGGAGAACCCAAGCATTAAACCAGGCACCTCCTGCTCTGAAGAGGGGAGGGTGCCTGGTTCATAGGAAAAAAGTCAGAAATTGATGGAAACACCACCGAAATGGTTCGGGAACAGCATGGGGAGGGTGTATTGATGCACCTTGGACTCCCAGGTCACTGCTGGGAACCATGTTGTCCGAGTAGTACGCCACTTTTAAAGACTGACGATAATACGCACAAAACCTGAAAAAAAAAATTGAAGAAAAATTGTTAAAAAACATTCTTTCCTGTATATTTACTAGAGGCACTCCGATACAACCTGTATATCACATAATGGAGGCCTCATTCACATTGTGGTACAATAGTTCAGGCAATGGGACTTCTATACTCATTAAGCCTATGCACTAAGTGAAAGGGCTGCCAAAATTACAAGGAAATGGCACTCCAAACACCCTTTGTTACACATAAAGGAGGGCATCATACACACCCTTGAAAAATTATGATTGATGACCTTACTGGTGAGCCTTAAACATTTGGAGCAAGGGCCTGCTGATCTGACCATCAAAAACCTTAGGGGCGAGGGCCTGCTGCCGCATTGGTGACTCTAGATAACCTCTGGGCAATTGCACGTCCCTGTGATGTCAACGATCCATTTGGATGTCTGCCCTATCAACTTTCGATGTTCTTTTCTGCGCCTACCATGGTGATCACGGTTAACGGGGAATCAAGGTTCGATACCGGAGAGGGAGCCTGAGAAAGGGAGGTCAATGGCTGAAATCTGATTGGCTGTTGTTGCCTTGCCCCTTTTTTTTCCTAATTTTGAACCACCCAGAGAGGGTGGGTCAAGGTATTGAAGCAGAGGTATGCAAGGAAAGCAGCAGGCGCGCGGCAATTACCCACTCCCGACTTGGGGAGGTAGTGACGAAAATAACAATACAGCACTCCTAAGCGGCCCTGTTGGAATGAGTACACTTTCCGTTAATGAGGATCTATTGTAGGGCAAGTCTGGTGCCAGCAGCCAACTTGCTCCCGACCTCCACAACGTTCACCCAGTGTGCCATCATGGTGAGGATTGTGTTGACCAGACTCTTGGCTACTGAGACTGGACTTGTAGGTGAGGGCTGCCGCTTTGTTGACTCTAGATAACTTCTAGGTGATCGCACGTCCCAGTGACGGAGACAATCCATTTGGATGTCTGCCCTATCAACTTTGGAGCAATTTTTGAACAAGGACCTTCTGGTATAGCACCGTTTTGCTTGTCCTCTCCACCAGAGGAATGAGAGATGAGAAGCTCTCTTTGTAGGGGGATCTAGAAGGAGAGGCCAGCACCTCCAAGGCGTAGAGTGCCAGTTCGTGCCACGTGTCCAGCTTGGACACCCAGTAGTTGTAAGGCACTGAGGGATCACTGATGACTGGTGGTCTGGATATCACCCTGTGTAATGTCTTCTTCCCCCATTTCCACCTCTTCCACATGCAAAGCGTCGTCCTTAATTGTGAGCAGCAAGAGTTTGAGCAGACACAGAAGTGGGATGGTTACGCTGATAATAGCTCACCATCTCTGTTGATTCCTCAAAGTTTCTTAAAACATCACATAGGTCAGACATCCATGCCCACTCCTCGCTTCTGATTAGCGGAAGCTGACTGGAAAGGCAATGACCATGTTGCAGCTGGTATTCCACTACTGCCCTCTGCTGCTCACAAAGCCTGGCCAACATGTGGAACGTGGAGTTCCAGCACGTGCTCACGACGCACAACAGCCGGTGAGCTGGCAAGTTAAAGCGCTGCTACAGTGTTGACAGACCGGCTGAATCTGTCGATGACTTGCAGAAATGTGCACACACACGGCGCACCTTCACCAGTAGCTCAGGCAAATTGGGGTAGGTTTTGAGAAACTGCTGAACCACTAAGTTTAAGATGTGGGCTAGGCATGGGATGTGTCTGACCTTGCCGAGCTCCAAAGCCGCCACCAAGTTACGGGCATTATCACACACAACCATGCCTGGTTGTAGGTTGAGTGGCGAGAGCCACAGCTCAGTCTGGTCTCTTATCCCCTACAACAGCTCTGCGGCGGTGTGCTGTTTGTCCCCTAAGCATCTCAGCTTCAGCACGGCCTGTTGACGCTTCCCCACTGCAGTGCTACACTGCTTCCAGCTACTGGATGATGGCTGACTGGTGCTGTACGCGGATAATTCGGAGGTGGAAGTGGAGGAGGAAGAGAAGTGGTGGTTGGAGCCACTAACGTAGGTGCTGGCGGAAACCCTGATGGAATTAGGGCCCGTAATCCTCGGCGTCGGTAGCACCTGTGCCATCCCAGGGTACAACTCGCTCCCGGCCTCCATTGTGCCGTTAGGTAAATGTAGCGTCCCTGGCCAAATGCACTTGTCCATGTGTCTGTGGTTAAGTGGACCTTCCCAGTAACTGCGTTGTTTACGGCACGTGTGACTTTTCAGGACACATGTTGGTGAAAGGTGGGGATGGCACACCTCAAAAAATAGTGGCGGCTGGGGACAGAGTACCGCGGGACAGCCGCCGACATCAGGGTGCAGAAGGCCTCAGTGTCCACAAGCCTAAATGGCAACATTTCCAGGGCCAGTAATTTTGAAAGGTGCACATTCAGTGCTATGGCCTGTGGGTGGGTGGATTGCGTTCAAATGCCTGGGGTAATGACATTTGGACGCTGCGCTGGGACAGGGAAGTGGATGTGGTCACTGATGATGCTTGCAAAGGTCCAAGTGCAGGTCAGGAGACATCCTCACCTGCGCCTTCAACAGGCGATTGTCCAGGACGTACCATAGGGGAAAAGGAGGCAGTAGTGTGACTCGCAGACACTGATTGTGGACCCAGGCGTTCATCCCACTTATTACAGTGCTTGGATGCCATATGGCGGATCATGCTG
Source organism: Bufo gargarizans (assembly GCF_014858855.1). Lineage (NCBI taxonomy): Eukaryota > Metazoa > Chordata > Amphibia > Anura > Bufonidae > Bufo > Bufo gargarizans. The sequence goes on along the minus strand of NC_058081.1, from coordinate 338,427,248 downwards.
GTGGTGGTGAGGTTGCTAGTTTTCACGCCCCGGCTCATTTTGGTGTGGCACAGGTTGCAATAATATTCTTTTGTCGTCCGCACTTTCCTCAAAAAAGCGCCATACTGCGGAACACCTACACCTTGGCAAGGGAGATTTCCGCAAGGGGGTGCTCCGTGGAACAGTTAAGGGCCTGTCTCTTTTTCAACCCCACTGCCTCTTCCAGCCTGTTGCTGTGCTGCAGATCCTTCCCCCTCTATACTGCTGTCCTTGCTCGGCTTTCCACCTTCCCAGGTTGGTTCAGTGACCACATCGTCCACCACCTCCTCTTCCAATTCCTCACTCTGATCATACTCTTGATGTTGACCTAACCACAATCTCAGTGATTAACAACTGTGTCTCATCCTCTTCATCAACCTCTTGAGAGAGTAATTGCGGTTGACTCATTGGCAACTGTGTCTCATCATCATCTACCTCATTAAACACTAATTGCCATTCCCCACCATAATATTCTTGTGACTGTGGATGCTCAAGAGGTAGGGAATCAGGGCACAAGATCTCATGTCCCTCTTCAAGCGTGCTTGGCGATAGGGCCAAATCAAGTAATAGCGATGAAAAGAGAGCCTCAGAATTTCCGAGTGTGGGATCACTTGTTTATCCAGATTCTCCATGGTGAGAGGAAGGAGGATCAGGGAGAGGATTCCGTTGACTCTTGGCTACTGAGACTGGACTTGGTGGAAGACAGGGTGGTACTTAACTGACTGGAAGCATTATCTGCTGCAATCCAACCGACCACCTGGTCGCACTGGTCTGACTTCAAGAGTTTTGTCCTGCGACGCCCTGCAAACTGGTATATGAAGCTAGGTATCATGGATGACTGTTTTTCTTGTGCTCTGGCAGCAGACACAGTTTCAACACGCCCAGGGCCACTGCCTCTGCGTGAACCATCAGCATCACTGCCACTTACTGCTCGCCTTGCGCATATTAAATGTTATACGCACGCTTGACACACAAGATGTAGAACGGATGTCACAGTTGCCAGCAAGCACAGTATATGGGAAAAGTACGTAAAAGTATGGAAAAAGGAAAATAGATTTAAGTTATATTTCTCCAATCTCTGGCCCTGACACACAAAAGGTATTGGACAGATGTAGCTAGTCACTGCTGACTCCCTCTATATAAAAAGTATTGAAAATGATGGGGGGAAAAAAATTTGTACTGTAGCTATAAAATACTGCCAGCCTGCCACCCACCACACAATAGTCCTTAAAAGGAATTTTGGGTCTTTGAAACGTTTTTCTACTGAATTGATTGCGATCAGAATCCCTACACTCTGTCCCTTCCCAAGCACAGCCATGTGCCGAGCATAGCGATGCTCGAGCCGAACAGTAGTTCGGCCGAGCATGCTCGCTCAACACTAATCCGCAGCATCACAAGCCGGATCAGCCAACATAATCCCACGTGCCCAAATATGCATAAATGTGAACGGGGACCACTTTCAGCTTCTTCGTCTGTGAGTTGTGGGTAATTAAAAGAAAACAATCCACTTGCTCGTTCATCTCGTCATACTATCGCTGGAGGCGGACTACTTTTTTGTGGACCACCCTGTATGTACAGTGCTGCAGAGGATGCTGTAGCTATAAAGGAATAAATAATTCTGAATATACTAAGGTCAGGATTTTGCTCACAGATCTGACAATGATCTTTTCTTTAGCAGATGACAACAATGGGAGTCTGATGTCAGCAGCTACTCAGGCTCTTCACCATTTAGGATATCCTGCTATTTGGCAGTATGCAGCTCTTAGCTCCATGTTTTCCTGTGATTGGCAGATTTCACATGCTCAGCTTTTTAACTCCGTACAGGAAAGAGAGGTGGGACAGAAGTAAAAAAAATATATATATTTAAAGCCACAGCTGACACAAAGTGCACATAGTGAAATGGAAAACCCCTGGAAACTATCATAAATTCACACAATAGAGATCCACAATTTTTTTTTTATCACAATGAAGAAAAATACGGCAATGTTAATTATCTCCACCCTCTTCAGTATTTTAAGCATTTGTTCGGGGTCCCAGACACTCCAGGTAAGAAAAAATTTGGCATGACTTTGACATCTTGATCTATGCTATTGCTTTAGGTATGAGGATTTTAGTATACGTGTGGTTACTTAGAGCTGTATTGTGAGGGCAGTTCACTCGGTATGTAGAGCTACTGCTTTTAGGAAAAATGCAAGAGATGGGATAGGTTGTATTGAAGATTGCACTTATTTTCTACAGTACTTATTATAAAATATATTTACACTATATAACATAAAATATAATTATATTATATTTATACATGGTGTACATAACAACTTTTATTTATAATTTTTATTTCTGAATCTGCTATTAATACATTGCTACAGTATATTACTAAGGCTTGTTGCCAAATCGGTGGCAAAATTTCGGTTTACTTTCCTGGCATAGTTACAGAAAACTGGAATTGCCTTATCCACCATATACTGGACACTGCCAGTTCCCAGTGGATCCCATTGACTATAATGTGGTCTGTCAGGTCTGCAGCATGGACACCGGCATTTTGCTGGACAATATACCACTGCAAGATATTTTGTCCTTTTTTTGCCAGAATCTGCAACGGAGGCTCCTGACGGAACCTACGCCACATATGTGAACCCTCCTGTTCAACCCTCAGAGCTAGGCCTCTTGCACATGACAGTATGCCCTTCGTGACATACAGTCCGTGAGCGGGCCATATGTCCCGAAGCGGCATTAATCGTGCGCACGGGAACACACAGCATCATAGATTAAAATTTTGCTGTGCACGTCAGGCTGCCCGCGGGACTATTGTCCTGCACTCAAAAGATCATTTGGGTGCAGGACAATAGCACCGCGGACGGCCCGAAGTGCACAGCATCATTGTAATCTATGATGCTGTGCGCTCAATGGCGCTCAGGGACATATGGCCCACTCACAGACCGTATGTCACGGAGGGCATACAATCGTGTGCAAGAGGCCCTGTTCTGCAATCATGTCAGACAGAGCTTTTACTATATCCAGTGCAACACTTTTTCTGTAGCCCATCATATCAAATTTAGCAGAAATTCTGTAGCATTATATACTGTATCAGTAAAGATATGTGCAAAGAAAAATCATGTTTTTACAACTTACATCTGAATGTACTAGCAACAGTTGTATGGCTGGGTTGGTTTTCACCTTGCAGCATTGTACCGCGCAGAACCGCATATGTTTGCTACTGTTTGTATGGTTTTTAAAACTGCAGTAGTCAGCTGCTCACTCAATGTGTAAACCCAGCCTCAGAAATAAATTACTTTAGAAACTGGCATACAGATGTAGCAGTGGTTAACTTGATTCACAAAGTGGTTGTTCAACATAAACCTTTTTTTTTCTTAAATTGCACCCTATCCCCACTTAGTCTGTGAAGAAGGTATAGTTGCCTGCTCCTTCCTGCTCGGTTCCATCTTCATAGGTCCCTACCTGTGTTCATTGCACTTCTGGTCTCTGCATGAGAAACTTCTGGTCTCTGCAAACGGAAACACGTGCAACTCTTCAACAGTCCTAAGCAGCACATTACTGACAGGGTCACGTGCTGCTTGGGGACAGGTCAAGACCAACGGAGCCTGAACCAAGCAGTGGAGAACAGGTAAGGCTGCTTTCACACTAGCGTTCGGTATTCCGTTCGTGAGCTCCGTTTGAAGGAGCTCACGAGCGGACCCGAACGCAGCCGTCCACCCCTGATGCAGTCTGAATGGAGGCGGATCCGCTCAGACTGCATCAGTCTGGTGGCGTTCAGCCTCCGCTCCGCTCGCCTCCGCACGGACAGGCGGACAGCTGAACGCTGCTTGCAGCGTTCGGGTGTCCGCCTGGCCGTGCGGAGGCGTGCGGATCCGTCCAGACTTACAATGTAAGTCAATGGGGACGGATCCGTTTGAAGATGCCACAATGTGGCTCAATCTTCAAGCGGATCCGTCCCCCATTGACTTTACATTGAAAGTCTGGACGGATCCGTCCCAGGCTATTTCCACACTTAGCTTTTTTTTGCTAAAATAATGCAGACGGATCCGTACTGAACGGAGCCTCCGTCTGCATTATTATGGGCGGATCCGTTCTGAACGGATCCGCCCGAACGCTAGTGTGAAAGTAGCCTTAGTATGTAGGGTTTGGGGTGCAATTTATAAAAAAAAACCTCAACATTGGACAACCTCTTCAATGTGCTAAATACACAAGTGCAGGAAACGTTAACTAGATGTTTTCATTGGCTTTTGTGATAAATGTCAGTTTACAATGTCAGTTTGTACATCTGTATAATGATATATTGACACAAATATTCCCTAACTGATGTGACATAGTAATATAGTTTATAAGGCTGAAAAAAAAGACAATTGTCCATCCAGTTCGGCCTGTTATTCTGCAAGTTGATCCAGAGGAAGGCAAAAAAAACTAAACCCTGTGAGGTAGAAGCCAATTTTCTTCACTTTAGGGGAAAGAATTTATTCCCGACTCCAATCAGGCAATCAGAATAACTCCCTAGATCAACGACCCCTCTCTAGTAGCTATATCCTGTAATATTATTATGCTCCAGAAATACATCCAGGCCCCTCTTGAATTCCTTTATTGTACTCACCATCACCACCTCCTCAGGCAGAGAGTTCCATAGTCTCACTGCTCTTACCGTAAAGAATCCTCTTCTATGTTTGTGTACAAACCTTCTTTCCTCCAGACGCAGAGGATGTCCCCTTGTCACAGTCACAGTCCTGGGGATAAATAGATAATGGAAGAGATCTCTGTACTGACCCCTGATATATTTATACATATTAATTAGATCTCCTCTCAGTCGTCTTTTTTCTAAAGAGAATAACCCTAATTTTTCTGGGTACTGTAGTCCACCCATTCCAGTTATTACTTTAGTTGCTATGTCTGCCTTGTATACAGGAGCCCAGAACTGCACACAGTACTCCATGTGTGGTCTGACTAGGGATTTGTAAAGTGGCAGGACTAGGTTCTCATCATGGGCATCTATGCCCCTTTTGATGCAACCCATTATCTTGATGGCCTTGGCAGCAGCTGCCTGACACTGGTTTCTACAGCTTAGTTTGCTGTTCAAATATTTCTGAAAAACACTGCTATGGAATTTACATTTCACAATTGTCAATGGAGTCACAGCTAGAAGAAACGTTTTTAATAAGATAAAACTTAAATAGTTTATTAGATATATACTAAAATAGAGAGAGGTGTGTAAGTCCCTAAATCTACAAACAAACAAAAATTATATACTATATGTGGACACTAGACATTTGTGAGATGCGTTTAGATCCCACCAGTACATGTGGCTGTACGAAAGGTGCTGAACCACTATTGCATCAGCTAGTGACATAACATGCGTATGAATGCTGGGTAAAAAGTGGTAACCTAACGTGATGATAGCACCTGTGAAAGAACTACTGTGGCGTGCTCTGATCACAGGTTAACGTGCTATATCAACAGAAAAAAGGTTTACCAGGTCTAGGACTATATACTGCCAGGGGGAAGGGAACTATCCACCTTTAAATGGGTGAGCCTCATTAATTGAACATCAGGTGAACAAATCCTTCCTACACGCCGCTCTATGCAGCAAACACTAGGAGTCCTAACTAATCCAGCAGGCGGCTGTCTGCCCTGAATAGATCACATGTCCGTACCCTAAACCTAATATTGGAGCTCAGCGTTTTGCCATATAGAGGCTCATCAGGAGCTAGGTCAAGTATAGGACAAACACATAGGTGCAGTACGCCTCTGGTGGTGAGATGACAGCTCTGGCCACATGTACTGGCGGGATCTAAGCGCATCTCACAAATGTTTAGTGTCCACATATAGTATATAATTTTTGTTTGTTTGTAGATTTAGGGACTTACACACCTCTCCCTATTTTAGTGCATATCTAATAAACTATTTAAGTTTTATCTTATTCACAACGTTTCTTCTAGTTTGCTGTTCACCAAAATTCCTAGGTCCTTTTCCATGTCAGTGTTACCTAGTGTTTTACCATTTAGTATTTATGGGTGACTTGCATTATTCCTTCCCATGTGCAGTGTTAAACCTCATCTGCCACTTATCTACCCAAGCCTCTAATCTATCCGTATACTGTCCTCTTCAGTGTTAATTACTTTACACAGTTTAGTGTCATCTGCAAAAATTGATATTTTACTGTGCAAGCCTTCTACAAGATCATTAATAAATATATTGAAGAGAATAGGGCCCAGTACAGAGATCTATCCCATCATCTATTTATCCCCAGGACTGTGACTGTGACAAGCGGACATCCTCTGCGTCTGGAGGAAAGAAGGGTTGTACACAAACATAGAAGAGGATTCTTTACGGTAAGAGCAGTGAGACTATGGAACTCTCTGCCTGAGGAGGTGGTGATGGTGAGTTCACTAAAAGAGTTCAAGAGGGGCCTGGATGTATTTCTGGAGTGTAATAATATTACAGGCTATAGCTACTAGAGAGGGTTGATCCAAGGAGTTATTCTCATTGCCTGATTGGAGTCGGGAAGGACATTTTCTTTTCCCTTAAGTGGGTAAAATTGGCTTCTACCTCACAGTTTTTTTTTTGCCTTCCTCTGGATCAACTTGCAGGATAACAGGCCGAACTGCATGGATAGATGTCTTTTTTCATCCTTATAAACTGTTACTATGTAGGCTTTTTGCACACGACTGTGGTTTGGTTCCGCATCCGAGACGCATTTTTAGCGGCTCAGGTGCGGACCCATTCACTTCAATGGAGCCGAAAAAGATGCGGACAGCACTCCGTGTGCTGTCCACATCCGTTGCTCTGTTCCTTGGCCCCACAAAAATTATAAATCATGTCCGTTTGCGGACAAGAATAGGCATTTCTATAATAGGCCATCTGTTCCATTCCGCAAATTGCAGAAGGCACACGGGCGGCATCCGTGTTTTGCGGATCCGCAATTTCAGGATCGCAAAACACGGCACGTTCGTGTGCAAGAAGCCTCACACTCTCTCATACTGGTCACTGGAAGTTCAACATGGCACCTCATGGCAAAGAACTCTGAGGATCTACAAAAAAAAAATGAATTGTTGCTCTACAGAAAGATGCCTAACCTCCGGCACTCCAGCTGGGGGGGGAGTGGATGGGGCTATCTTGTTGCCAACCTAGGTGTGGAGATGTCAAAACCTGCTTCATTAGAGCATATATGTATAAACATTAAATTAAATTAAAGTCTCAGTTGTACATAGTAACCCTGAGGAAATTTTTCATCAAGGATATGGCAGTAAATAAACTATAAAATATATATTTACACATAACTGGAAAAAATCATATCTATTTATATTTGTGTAGTGCCTGCAGCATTTAAAAAAAAAAAGTGCTTAAAAACCCTTATAAATATAATAATAAATAAATGAATGAAAAGGGAGACTGTAATGGTCACGTACACACACACACACAGGGGGGAGGATAGTGACCACTGCGCTCCACCCTCACCCCTGGCCCTGCCTACTTGCCTCACGAGTCCTGATGACAGGGGACAACTGGACGTCAGTCCCTAACTTAGGATACTGTCACGGCTGAGGATGGGGAAAACCCTCAGCCATGCGATGCCAGAAGATGATGGTCGCTGCAAGGCCAGGACAGGAATCAGGGAGCAGGTCACCTCCTATCACATCCCTAATTCTGACCCTGTCTCCTAGCCATATGAGCCGACCCTGATGGTAGGAAGGCTCATGCTCTGGAACCTAAGATTCCTACTAGCCCTCAGGGTGGCCCTCAACTAGGAGCAGAGCCAGACGACCTGTTCCTCCTAGTCACGGAAGAACAGGAGTCTCACTGGCCAAGCTACATAGAAAGGGGAACATGAACAACTTATGGCAATGGCAGGTAAATGCAACAAGTACAACACCTACCTGCCACAGACACAAAGCCTGGAACCCATGCAGACCCGCTGCTGTCCACAAGAACACAAAGGGACACAGCACACACCACACAACACACAGGAACCCAGGACCATAGCTGCAATAAACAAGCGGACCAAAGACACACCTTCATAACATCATGTATAACATAAACTTATGACCACAAGTGTGGCCCTCACTGGCAGATGCTAAATAACCAGGAGGATGACTCCAGCTAACCATGGCTGAAGTACCCCTCAGACTTCTGAGATTCCAGAAGGAGCTAAATAGCCCATGTAGCCACACCCACACACAGACACACCCAGTGTTCACACAAAGAAGTGAGTTAACCCTTCCTACACCAGGCAAGGGAATACAGCAACCTAAAGGGGAAGTGTACACACAAATAAACCTTGTGCACTCCAAACAGGGAGAGTGCACACATATAACACAAGTTGCCTGAGACAACCGCATGCTATGACAGCAAGCAGCCTAGCTCCAGCTGCTCTACTGCCACATACCTTATGTTGCCAGCAGCAACCACAAGTGAGGCAACATACTAGCGGCCCTCACCTGTGGTTAAACAACCAAACCAGACCGCAGGCAACAGCATGCGGTTCAGGAGTCACGACCATGACCATGGTCGTGACAGATAGGTGTGTGAAGGACAGACAAGAAAAATAACGGATAGTGAACGGACCGAGTCAAAACCAAGAGGACAACGCAGTACAGAGGGATAAGCAAAGAATGGTCAGGAGAAGCCGGGGTCATAAATACCAGGAAAGTCGAGAAGTACCAAAGGAGACCGCAAAGAATAGTCAGGTGGAAGCCAAGGTCAAAATACCAGGAGGGATGCGCAGTACAAGAGGAGCAGGCAAAGGATCGTCAGGGAACAGGATCAGGTAAGTATACAAGTATCCGACAAACGCCAGGAACCTAAATTAACAGGCAACCTGTGGCCAGCAGGCTGCCTGTATTTATAGTGGGGAGTGGCCAAGCGTCACATGACCGATAGACCGACCAGTCGAGCACTGAGTGATCAGCTCGGCACTCAAGGCAGACCTAGGAGCAGGCCCTGTGAAGCCGCCCTGTGAACGAGGTCAAACACAGATCCTTGCTCCCGAAGCTAAGCAGCAGGTCTGCGGCTGATGGGAGACCGAGTGCGCCTTTGGCACCCCGTTACAGAGACTCTCTCTTTAGGGAATGGGTTCACTAATTTCATTCAGACCATGGGGAGTAAGAGTGTCAAGTTGATATATCCAAAATACCTCCCGCTTTTGAAGATTATTGAATCGATTGAAGGGATTTTTCAGTATGTGATCAATTGGAGTTATTTTTAGAGGGCGTTTTTCTTTTTCTGGCATGAATATACAGTGTCTAGAAAGACTATGTTTCAGATACTGTCTTTGTATATTGTATCTGTGTTGGTTAACGCGGCAATGTAGAGCTTGTGTAGTGTGTCTGACATATTGAAGTCCGCATCCACATTCGATCAAATAGATAAAGTAGGTGGAGTGTCTTATAGTGAATGTCGTTCCATTGTGGTTAGAGGAAAATGTAGTCTCTTTGTTTAATAACCTTACAACATAGACAACTTCCTGTTTTTAAAGGCCAAGACGTATGTTTCTCTTGTACTATAGCATGCTGTTTTGGTTTGCTGGGGGCCAAAATGCTCTTAAGGGCTCATTCACACAACTGTATGTATTTTGCGGTCCACAAAAAACGGATCTGCATAAAGTACAGATGACGTCCGTGTGCATTCCATATTTTGCAGAACAGAACAGCCGGCCCCTAATAGAACAGTCCTATCCTCGTCCATAATGCAGACAAAAATAGTACATCTTCTATTTTTTTTGCGGAACGGAAATACGGACAAACAGAAATGGAATGCACACAGAATAACTTCCTTTTTTGCAGACCCATCAAAATGAATAGTTCCGTATACGGTCTGAAAAAAAAGTAACACGGAGAGAAAACACGTTCGCATGCATGAGCTCTAATAGTAGGTGCTCATCTATAGGTTATCCTAGGGGTCTGAGGGAGGTTTTTTGCTAGATCTTGTAATAAAATTTGTTTTTTAGGGCTTTCTTTATGTATTTGTTTGATGTACTGTATTGTGTGATAAAACTGATATTGGTTGGTGTTTCTTGTTTTTTAGAAGAAACTATCAGGCAACCTTCCTGTGAGGATAACGTACTATTAATTCATTCATTTTTATGAGTTTTTTGGGATAGCCTTTATCCGAGAATGTTTTCTTCAAGATCTGTGCTTGTTTAAAAATCATCATCGTTCATACAATTACGTCTAATGCATTTTCATTGTCTACATATGTTTGATTGTCCTCAGGAAGAGGGCGTTTTAATCAATTTTCTACGATACCACAATCGATGTCCTCACTGGCAGCGCCATTACAGTGGTTTCTTTGAACTTCTTCTGTATGTCTGATATTTCATTTTGTTTTATTATATTAAAGTGTAACTGTCATTCTTTTTCTTATTTTTGTAATGTATAGGGGCAGTGATACTGACCATTTTTGTAATATACTTTAATTACTGAAATCGTACATTTCTAATAAATTAAATAGCTCTAAAGTGGCCTATTTTGAGCCTTAGAGGAGCGTTGCTGTCTTCTGTTTACATAACAGTGGAGACTTGCTAACACTGACCACTGAAACTTGGGCCACTTTACAGCTATTTTTCTAATAGAAATGTACAATTTGAGTAATTAAAGTATATTACAAAAATGGTCAGTATCACTGCCCCCATACATGACAAAAATTAAATAAAATGAATGACGGTTACACTTAAAAAAAAAATTAGAAAAGAAAAAAAAGCCATAACTTTTTTATATTATGTATTATACAGCCAGAACCCGCTGCCATACGCAGTGTGGTGCGAATAATAACACTATATGAAGGTCAAATAATACCACCAGACTAAGAAAGCATAAAGGTGAAACTCGAAAAATTTGAATATCGTGCAAAAGTCCATTTATTTCAGTAATGCAACTTAAAAGGAATTGCATTAATGCAACTTAAAATTAGAATATTGTGAAAAGCTTCAATATTCTAGGCTCAAAGTGTCACACTATAGTCAGCAAATTAATCCATACCCCCTGAGCAAAGGGTACTTCAAAATTGTGACTTTGGGGTTTCATAAGCTATAAACCATAATCATCTAAATTATAACAAATAAAGGCTTGAAATATCTCGCTTTGCATGTAATGAGTCTGTCTCATATGTTAGTTTCACCTTTTAAGTTGCATTACTGAAATAATGAACTGATATTCAAATTTTTTGAGTTTCACCTGTATTACCATCACACAGTGACTGAATTATAACACCATACTGTGGTATTACCACGATAATGACCATATAGTCATACTGACTGCATATACCAGTTCTACACAGGCACTTTATGGACTATAGAAGTAACTATAGTTAAATCCAGTGACTCACAGGTGACATCATCTATCATTGCAGTCATTCACATTCCCTTTTTCTTCTCCATTAGCCGAGACCAACATAATTTGTTGCCCATATATTTTTGACTCCTCATTCCTGAACCTCTCCCCCCCCCCCCCCCAAAACACACACCACTACACAAACTCCCCTTCCTTAACTGTAACAGTGCCCACATGGTGATATTGGCCTCCTTTGTGCCACACATACCCCCTCTTTTGTGACCCCTATAGGCCCAACAAAGTAATAGTGCCCCTTTTAGTGCTCCCCACACTATAATTGTCATTCTGTTCCTCACGCAGTAATAGTGCCCCCTTTGTACTCCTTTCCTTAATAATGACCGTTTGTGTCTCCATTCAGTATTAATGCCCACTTTGTGCCCTCTACACTGTAATGCCTCCCTTTGAGCCCCTACAGTAGTAATATCATTGTCACTACAAAATAGAGGTGTCCCTAGCACAGGCAGCAGGATGCAATGACGTCATCACCCTTCATGCATTGGGCCACTTCCAGGCCTCAATATATCAGGATACTTCTGGTGCCTCCTAGGTGTTAGGTTTAAACCAAAATGTGGCTTATGAGAGTAAATTAAAGTAAAATTTAATTTACTATTTGTATAGTATATTATATGCAGCGCCACCTCCTAGTTATGTCACTCCTACAGCCTTTATCCACTAGGGGCCCTCCTTCCCCTTGGCCACTCACTAACACTAAATTGCCTTTAGAAAACCGCCATCCTGACACATCAGAATTACTAAGCGTCTTTTGTTAATGATATACAGTATATACATTGTATATAAAATACCATATCAATGCATGAAGAGGTCCCATTAGCCCTTTTCCCACCTGGAAATGCAGTACAAATGGACAACTTGTCAACTTGGGAAATTCAGGTATAGTCAGTGTCGACATCCGGTAGTGAGAAAACACACAATGCCAGGACAACATGTCCGGTAGGTTGAAATCTAGTCATTCCCCCTATCCACCACAAGGTGCTGTAGCTGCTAGGGTGGTAGTTATGCCATTGCACCTATAGTTCTCTATGAAAGTATGAAAAAGATAAAATGTCACCAGAGTATTTTGATAAGGTCTGAAATTCTGTAAACTTTACAAAAATGCACCCACCGTCTTTAGGTGGATCTTCTTACCTATTCTGTTGTAGTGTCCTTGGCTATAATGTATTTACTTTCTGACTACAGGTAAAGAACCGGTGTGACGAAAAAAAGGTAATTACATCAAAAACTGAGTGCACATCGTGCTCTTTAAATGCTGCTGTGAATTGCACCACTGGATTTACGAAACTTACCATGGGAAGTGGAATAAGAGACTGCCGGTAATTTTCCTTTTTCAGATACCTGTAATATAAATAATTTTAGGACTATTTAAACAAATGCATGGGCGCAATCAAATTCACAGAGGGGTACTTCAACAACCACACACCTAAATATATATATATGAAAAACATGTAATCTTTATTACATCAATGACACGGGCAAACGGGAGCTGATATAGTTAAAACCACTAAAATAACACTGTGTCATGATGAGCACATACCCTTAACCAGTCACCCCACTCTATAAAATAAAAGTATGTAACCAAGCTTAAAAGGTCTAGGGCAGTGATGGCTAACCTCCGGGACTCCAGCTGTGGTGAAACTACAACTCCCAGCATGCTCTATTAATTTCTATGGGGTTCTGAGAACAGCCAAGCAAGTGTACCCCTTGGGAGTTGTAGTTTTACCACAGCTGGAGTGCCGGAGGTTAGCCATCACTGACCTAGGGTGAGGCACAATAGAAAGATAGTTAGGATAGATAATGACCCCATTCACAAGTGAGTCGCAAGCCATAGCAGGCAGGACCCTTGTATTACATGAACAACCATCAATACCTGCCATTTAAAGGGATGTGTCATCAGAAAATGAGCTGTTGTTTAAAGTAGTTATGACGGAATTCATAATAATGACCTATCCTCAAGATAAGTCATCATTAGCACATTGGCAGGGGTCTGAGTCCCGGTACCCCCCACCGATCAGTTGTTTTAGGGAGCGGCCGTCTAGTGAGGGCAGGCGGCTCCCGGCAGCCCTGTACATCGTATAGTGGCAGTGCCTCAAGATAAGTAATCATTAGCACATTGGCAGGGGTCTGAGTCCCGGTACCCCCCACCGATCAGTTGTTTTAGGGAGCGGCCGTCTAGTGAGCGCAGGCGGCTGCCGGCAGCCCTGTACATCGTATAGTGGCAGTGCTTGGTATTGCAGCTTGGTCCCACTGACTTGAATGGAGCTGAGCTGCAGCTAGGCCATGTGACCAATGTATGGTGGCCTAGGAAGAGAAAGCTGTGCTCATGGAGCACCAGTCTCTTACAACAGCTGATCAGGGGGAGTAATCAATAGAAATTCCTGCATAACCCCTTTAAATCATGTTTTTATGTTATGACGTATTTTTTTAGGTAGTTTTCATACTGACCACTGGTACCTATAACAAGCTGATAGTTCCTGTTCTATAGAGAACATTTCTCAGCAATCAACTCACTATCATCAGGCAGGATTACAACAAAAGATAATATCACTATTATAAAGCTGGAGACTGATAACACAGAATCTTCCATTCACAGTCGATAATGGCTATGACTTATTTACTCCCTCTCAGCATAATGACCTCTGCTCATGTCACATAGAATGTCTAGAAAACTTTCCAATGAAGTCTATGAATCATCTCCAGACTACAGGTTCCTACAGGCCATGTGGTTGCTGTAAACCAAATCTGTAAATGCTGTTTATAGCAGCTCAGGCAAGATGGCTGCCCCTACAATCATTTTGAGAAAATAAACTAAAATAAAAAGGTACAAATCAGGTTAAAATTACACAACAAAAACTATGATTTCAGTATCTGGTTCTAAATACTAAAAATAATCTGGTTTCAGAAGGGAGACAAGTAGAAGGGAGACATCAGGTAATGTCAGTTTCAAGAGATGCAGCTATATACAGTACAGACCAAAAGTTTGGACACATCTTTTCATTCAAAGAGTTTTCTTTATTTTCATGACTATGAAAATTGTAGATTCACACTGAAGGCATCAAAACTATGAATTAACACATGTGGAATTATATACATAACAAAAACGTGTGAAATAACTGAAAATATGTCATATTCTAGGTTCTTCAAAGTAGCCACCTTTTGCTTTGATTACTACTTTGCACACTCTTGGCATTCTCTTGATGAGCTTCAAGAGGTAGTCACCTGAAATGGTTTTCACTTCATAGGTGTGCCCTGTCAGGTTTAATAAGTGGGATTTCTTGCCTTATAAATGGGGTTGGGACCATCAGTTGCCTTGTGGAGAAGTCAGGTGGATACACAGCTGATAGTCCTACTGAATAGACTGTTAGAATTTGTATTATAGCAAGAAAAAAGCAGCTAAGTAAAGAAAGACGAGTGGCCATCATTACTTTAAGAAATGAAGGTCAGTCAGTCCGAAAAATTAGGAAAACTTTGAAAGTGTCCCCAAGTGCAGTCATAAAAACCATCAAGCGCTACAAAGAAACTGGCTCACATGTGGACCGCCCCAGGAAAGGAAGACCAAGAGTCACCTCTGCTGCAGAGGATAAGTTCATCCGAGTCACTAGCCTCAGAAATCGCAGGTTAACAGCAGCTCAGATTAGAGACCAGGTCAATGCCACACAGAGTTCTAGCAGCAGACACATCTCTAGAACAACTGTTAAGAGGAGACTGTGTGAATCAGGCCTTCATGGTAGAATATCTGCTAGGAAACCACTGCTAAGGACAGGCAACAAGCAGAAGAGACTTGTTTGGGCTAAAGAACACAAGGAATGGACATTAGACCAGTGGAAATCTGTGCTTTGGTCTGATGAGTCCAAATTTGAGATCTTTAGTTCCAACCACCGTGCCTTTGTGCGACGCTGGACCGCAGAGTGAAGGCAAAAGGGCCAACAAGTGCTAAGCATCTCTGGGAACTCCTTCAAGACTGTTGGAAGACCATTTCAGGTGACTACCTCTTGAAGCTCATCAAGAGAATGCCAAGAGTGTGCAAAGTAGTAATCAAAGCAAAAGGTGGCTACTTTAAAGAACCTAGAATATGACATATTTTCAGTTGTTTCACACTTTTTTGTTATGTATATAATTCCACATGTGTTAATTCATAGTTTTGATGCCTTCAGTGTGAATCTACAATTTTCATAGTCATGAAAATAAAGAAAACTCTTTGAATGAGGTGTGTCCAAACTTTTGGTCTGTACTGTGTATCTATAGTTCCAGAAATATATGTATATGCACCTATAGTTCCAGAAATGCAGATATGCTTCCAGTTCTTCAGTATAAACGCCCTTTTACACATGCATGACCCATGTAAATGTACTATCAATCAGCCAACAAACTTTTTTGGTGATCCAACCATTTCTGCAAGCATGATAATACTCACTGGTCAGCAACACGTCTCCCTGTGTAAACAGGGCATGTGCTGCCAACGTAAAAGTATCACAATCATAGTAAAAAGGTTTCATCCTACATGCACTTTCAATCAGCCTGTGTAAAAGGCCTTTTAATCGAGCACTGATTGGAGATAGTTATGGCCCTTAACGAGCTATGTAAATGACCCTAAGGGTACAACCACACTGTCAGGTTATTGTCAAGCCCCCCTCAACAGTATTATAAAATGACAGTATATACAGTGACATGGCATACAGGATATATGCGTAGGACTCAGAGCGGCAGCCAGGCCTGGTCTGAGAGAGCACTCTTGACTAGTCACAGGAATGGGGATTGCAAAGGAGAATAGGCTGAGAAGAAATTTCTGGGGCAGGGGAGTTGTTTAAAAATTTGCTGTGGGGCCTAGTCATTTCTAGTTACGCCACTGGGTTTCTGCATATAGTTTTGAAAGTCAAAATCAGGAGTCAATGAAAAAAGAGAAGTTCTATCTGCCTATATACTTTCTCTCTTTAATGATCCACTCCTGATTTTGGCACTCGAAACTGCATGTAGAAACCTGACAGTGTGGCCCTTAGTTTTCCATCTTCAATAAAGGCTATGCTTTGGAGAAATTTTTTATTATTAATATTGCATTGCACTCATTTTGAGCTAAAAATAATCTTTTAAAATTGGTCTTTATTAATATGGAATTCTTTTTTGTGTACAGAGCTTACATGCTCTACTAGCTGCCTGTGGATTTTTTGTCTTTTCAGTCATCTGGGGAGCAGACGGACTCCTTATCTCTGCTGTCTGACCTTACAAACACTCATTAAAGCTCGATCCTTATCTTACTGATAAGAATGTGGCTTAAATAAGTATTTATGACCTCTCAGTAGTTTAGAGATAAGGGTTATTAGATGATGGCACAAAGGTGAAAGTACCAGTCAAACAGTTAGAAAAACTGTTAACCGTTTGTGACAGAACAGCTCAATATTTTTATTAAAGGCCAATTGAAAAAATGATTTTTAGCCATAAATGAGTAAATGGTGTACGTAGACTGACGGTGTACGTAGACTTTAAGGATTTTTCCTATACAGTACTGTAGCCACTATATGTGGGTTGATACATAATGCCCTTATCTTGCCTGCATGGGAAACCTATATATACACACAAGAAGAGTGAATATTATACCTCAATAGTACAGGATTGTGCAAAATACAAAATATCATGTAATGTCAAGTCTGGTTCTAAATTCTGGTTAAATCTTTTGTTCAAGGTATTTCTTGGAAATAAAATCATATTCTCTCTCACTACCTGGTTGTCGACACATATGTACCACAGATAGGCTTCTGCCCAAGTGTTGCCCTGGGTACTGGGGACCTGACTGCATGGGTAAGTACCATTAGTTTAGTGTCTATATGTTTGGTAACCTAACCTCTCTGCTTCTCAATATTATTTTTTACATAATATATTTTAAGTGGCTAGTCTGTGCTCCAGTGGATTTCACTTCCACCTTTACTTTCTAAGAAAACTGTGTAGGGATTGTATAAGGGTAAATAAACATGGCTGCTTTCTTACAGAAATGGCACCACACCTTCCCACAGTTTGTATATGGCATTGCAGCTCAGCTCCATTGAAGTGAATAAGGGGGATCTGCAATACTACATATAGCTGTGGACGGTTGTAGTGCCGTTTCTGAAGAAATTCAGCCCTGTTTTTTTTTTATGCTGGACAAGCTTTCTAAATAAGGAGTATTTTGTAAAGCTAGCCATAAACACATAATAGATGATTATATGGCTGACATCATGATTCCTTAATGATCTATTACACTGGAATCTAAAGGGGTTGTCCCATTACAAACACAGGACAGAGAAATAGTGACTGACTGTCAAGGGTCCAACTGCTTGCGGCCCCACCATTTGAACCGAGCTGCGGTCACGCATGCACATTGCTGCTCCAATTAAACTCTCCGGGAGTGATGGAGATGGTCGAGTGCTTGGATCACAGAGCCCCCGTTCTCATGATCTGTGGGGGCCTGACCACCACTATCGTGTGGATAGGGGATACGCATTTATTATGTACTGGGACAACCCCTTTAAGTGAGTACATATGACAGTTTATATCCAGTGAAAAAATATATCACAGAAAAGAGTACAATGTATTTTGTATCTCCCCCCCCCCCCCCCCCTCCCTCAAACGTAGATGCCTGGCAACTGTATACCAAGCGCACTATGCATTACATTACTAAAAAGTCATGTTGAAATCACTCCAAAATACATTCAGGGGGGATTTATCAAAAATGGTGTAAAGGAAAACTGGCTTAGTTGCTCATAGCAACCAATCAGATTCCACTTTTCATAGCTCATTTGGAAAATGAAAGATGGAATCTGACTGGATGCTATTCCTTTACACTAGTTTGGGTAAATCTCCCCAATTGTATTATACATAGTTACATACAATGCATTCAGAAAGTCTTCAGACCCTTTCACTTTGTTATGTTGCGGCTTTGTGCTAAAATTTTAAAAATAAAAAATTGCAAAAATTCACCCTCCCCGCACTCCCCCCGACAATCTGCATTCAGTACTCTATATTGAGAGACAGAATTTTAGAAATTTTTGCTAATTAACAGGAAAAACTGCAGTAACTATTCTGACCCTTTGCTATGACACTTGAAATTGAACTCCGGGGCTCCCATTTCTCTTGATCATCTTTTAAATGTTTCTATATCTGTGGCAAGTTGAGTTTATGGGACATGATTTGGAAAGACATTCCTCTGTCTATGTAAAGTATCACAGCTGACAATGCAGAGTAAAAACCAAGCCATTAGGAGGAAATAAGTGCCTGTAGAGAACGGAGACAGGATTGTGGGAAGGCACATATATGAAGGGGCCAAAAATTTCTTCTGCGCTGAAAGTCCCCAAGAGCACAGGGGCCTCCATAATTTTTAAATGGAAAAGGTTTAGAACAACCAGGATTTTTCCTAGAGTTGGCCACCCCACCAAACCAAGTAATCAAGGGAGAAGGGCCTTGGTAAACAAAGTGACTAAGAACTCAATGGCCACTGTGGCTGAGTCTCAGATATAATGCATTATTCTAGCTACTTGAAGAAGGGGCCCCGGAGACCAGAAAGTGTTGTATTTGAGATTTTAAATGAAGTAATTATTGGATTTACTTTCTCCTCTGGACTACATCCTTTGGAAGCAATCGCCTATGTGATGTCCTTCCGTGTGACTTTTTAGCCTGGTTGTTGTTTTTTGTTCCTCCACAACTCTCCTGACTTGTTTAGCAAGCAAGATCAGGGAGATTGTGGCATCGGCCGCAGCTACCCTTATTTGAAAGCCTTCATTAGTGTTGTGCCTACAGAACAACTACTAAAGGTGAGCCTCTTTATTCTTTGAGGTGTTGACCATACATTACCATGACATACTAACCCTATAAGTGCCTTTTTACCCCTCTTGCTGCTACATGCTCCTTAGTAAAAATACACATGATAGCCTGCCTGGAGTTTGCAAAAAAGCACCTAAAGGACTCTCAGACTGAGAAACAAGATCGTCTTGTCTGATAAAACCAAGATAAAACTTTTTGGCCTCAATTCTAAGCATCGTGTCTGTGTCACTGCACATCACCTGCCTCCAGTGAAACATGATGGTGGCAGCATCATGCTGTGGTGGTGTGTTTCAGTGGCTGGGCCAGGGAAACTGGTCAGGGTTGAGGGAAAACTGAAAATACACAGATATTCTTAATGAAAACGTGATCCTGATCCAGAGTGCTGTGGATCTCAGGCTGAGCCAAAGGTTCACCTTCCAACAAAACAATGACCCTAAACACTCAGCCAAGACAACACAGGGTGGCTTAGAGACAACTCTGTGAATGTTCTTAAGTGATCCAGCCAGAACCCTGACTTGAATCTAATCGAACATCTCTGGAGAGACCTGAAAATTGCTGCCCACCGATGGTCCCCACCCAATCAGATAGAGCTTGAGAGGATCTGCAGAGAAGAATGGCAGAAGATCCCCAAATCCAGGTTTTCAAACCTTGACGCTGGGTTCAGACCTGAGCGTTCGCGATGGAGCGCTCTGTATGCGCGATTGTACTGGCGTTTGCAATCGCGCATACAGAGACAAGCGAACGCCCATTGTCGCGCGTTCCCGCTAAAGTCTATATACGGGAACGTGCTGTAAAACGCTCAGGTCTGAACCCAGCCTGAGGCTCCATACCAAAGACGACTGAAAGCTGTGATTACTGCCAAAGGCGCTTCAACTAAATCCTAAATAAAGGGTCTGAATACTTCTTCTGTATATCAATGCTAAATTTTAGTTTTTCCTTTTCAATAAATTAGAATAGAATATATTTCAGACATTCTGTTTTCATTTTGTCATTATTGGGTATTGAGTGCAAAGTTAAGTCTGAAGACTTTCCGATTGCAATGTAGTTTGAAAAAAGACACATGTTCATCAAGTGCAACTTCTCATATTATTTGTGTTTTGCATATTCTGAAAAAACCTGCTAAAAAAAATGTAAATTGACACTGGAAAAATAAAAAATAAAATCTGAATTAAACTTACCGGTAATTCGGTTTCCATGAGATCACCAAGACGACCACAAGGAGATTGACCCCTGACCTCTGTAAGGGCAGGAACAGAGAAAGGTTAAAAGCCCCCCCACCCCCACCATCACCAGTGCTTTCTAAAATTATCAGAGTGAAAAAAGGTGGGGGAAAAACTAAAGGACATAATATATAATTATCGGGTATTACATCATACCCCCAACAATAATAATAGAATATAAGAAGGGAGGTAATAACAGGCCGTCATGGTGATCTCATGGAAACCGAATTACCGGTACATCTAATTCCGATTTTCCATATCATCACCATGACGGCCACAAGGAGATATTCAAAATTACAATATTAAGGGGGATGGGGGGCTACTGCCTGAAGGACTTTACGTCCGAAAGACAGATCAGCAGAATGAGAAAAATCTAAACGGTAATGCTTTACAGAAGGTATGTACCTTTGACCAGGTAGCGGCCCTGCAAATATCAAGCAAGGAAGCCCTAGCTGTCACGGCGGGGAGTGGTGGAAACCCCCAACCGTGCGGTGTCAAAGGGTAAAAGGGAATTAGCCTGGCCAAAAGGATTAATAAGGGAGCACCGTATGAGCGGACCCCGATGGTTGGACAACTCATACTCAGGATACCTAATGACCCTATGTCGCCCTGGTAATCCCTCACAAAGGAGCAGGGAAGAGACGACCTGTTTACCCCAGTAATAGAGGGACAGGAGTCTCAATCTGAGGCCAGGCTGCAAGGAGAGGGGAACACATAAAGCATAAGGAGATGGCAGGTAAGCGAAACCAATAACACACTTACCTGACACAGACACACTGACTGGAACCTGTGCAATAGTTCTGCTGTCCACACCAACATTAAGGACACAGCACACACCACAAACCACACAGGAACCCAGGACACCCAAAGCTGCAATAAACATGAAACAGGGGAATGTCTAGTAAACATCCTGGACACCAAACACCACCAGACATGTAACACCAAACTAGACACACCAACAACATGAACATAACCCACTCCATACAAATAGGGACAGGAAGGGAAGGAGACACCGGGATGACATTGATGACCAACAAGGTGGCCCTCAATGACTGGGCAGATGGAATAGCCACAGAAAGGAGCATAGCTTCCAGCCTAGAGCAAGGCTAGAGCACAACTACCCTCCATGCAACAAGCCTAGGCTAAATAGCTCCAACAGACCAAACCCTGAGGGAAGTTAACCTTTACAGCACCAGACAGAGGGAGGCTACAACTTAAAGGGGAAGTACACACACACAAGCATACCAAACACGTAACCACCGGCAACAGCATGCGTGGCAACCATGTCACGGCAATCACCCAGAAGGCTGAGACACTGCCACCGCATGCTCTCACAGCAACACGTTGCTGCGGGCAACCGCAAGTGGGGCAACAGTGTCACAGCGTACACCATAGGCCGTGACACCAGCTCTCTTAGCTTGAGAGGAGGACATGGCTCTAGTCGAGTGGGCTTTCAATTTTGCTGGACAGTGAAAACCCTGAGAGACATAGCAATGGGAAATTGTGCACTTAATCCATCTAGCGTGGAAGATCTGGACAACCCCCTTCCTTGAACATTGAACCAGAAGACTATCTGATAATCTGAAACTTTTTGTGACTTCCAAATATCTCAGAACAGGACGTCTGACGGCTAAAGTGTGAAAGACCTCCTCCCCACTATTTTTTGGATTGTTGCAAAAGGATTAAAGGATGATCTCTTGGTCTCTGTGGAAGTTGGACACCACTTTGGGCAGAAAACCTGGGTCTAACCTGAGCACTATCCTATCCTCCAGAACTTTAAGATAAGGTTCCCAAAATTGAGATTGCTATAACATCTGCAAGGCGACTGGGGGAGATTCAAGCAATCAAAAAGGCTGTTTTAAAGGATAGGAATTTCAGCTGACAGTCTTCTAGCGGCTCTAATGGACTCATAGTTAAGCCTTTTAGAATGGTATTGAGGTTCCTAGAAGGTACACAGGATCTTAGAGTAGGTCATAGTCTTGCTGCCGTTCTCATGAATCTTCTGATCCATCTATGGGTTGCCAAGTCTGTATCAAAGAAGCAACTCAGAGCTGACACTTGTACCTTAAGAGTAGATGGTCTAAGACCCAATTCTAGACCCTGCTGAATCTTCGGTCTAGTTTAATTTGGAGAAGATTCTCCCGACCAATAACAGTACCTCCTCCAGATATTTAAATCTATAGCTGATGTTACTTTCTTTCTACTTGCCTTAAGAGTAGAAATGACCTTATCCGAAAGACTCTGATGCCTCAGTACCTCGGTCTCAGGATCCAAGCTGTTAATTTCAGAAATTCTGGGTAGGGATGATGGATGGGACCTTGATGTAGAAGGTCTTTCCAGAGAGGGAGAGGCCAAGGACTGGAGGGTGAGAGACTCTTGAGGGAGGAGAACCAACTCCTTTTTGGCCAGAATGGAGTTATAAGGATAATGGTTGGATTTTCCTCCAGGATCTTCTAAATTACTCTGGGGATCATTGGTATCGGTGGAAAAAGCATAACATAGATTCCAGTTCCATGTGGTGAAGGCATCTACAATCCAGGGATTGCCCCTGGGATCCAGAGAACAAAATCTGTTTACTTTTTTGTTGTCCTTTGACATGAAAAGATCTATGTATGGAGTCCCCCATCTGACTACTATCATCTGGAAGACTTCCCAATTCAGGGACCATTCTGTCTGGTCCACCGTATGACAACTGAGATAATCTGCCTCCTTGTTTAGACCCTCCTTGAGGTAGGTTTCCAATATGGATCTCACATTTTCCTCTCATCAGTGAAATCTTTTGTTTGAAATCGATAGGAGTTTTTTTTACTTTGTTCCTCCCTGGTGTGAGAGGTAGGGTACCGTCGTTGTGTTGTCTGACAATATCATTAGGTGTTGGTCTTGGAGGGACTCCTCTGCTGCCTGTAATGCAGCCTGTAATGCCTGCCATACCGCACTCAGCTCCCTAAAGTTTGATGATTGGCTGCTTACCGAAAGAGGCCATGAACCCTGGTAATAGGAGTCCCCAATTTTCGCTCCCCAGCCTGACTGACTGGCATTGGTCTTCATCTGTATGTGAGGTAATTTCTTCCAGGACACCCCCTGACAGAGATTGTCGTCTGTCATACACCAGTTTAAAGATGACTTTACCTGGCTTGGGATGTGAACTCTGAAGTCCAGAGACTTCTGTTGTCTGTCCCAGATGTCCAAGATTGAAGCTTGTCTGTGGGTAGGAAGGTCATTTGAAGTCCAGTATGACACCCAGTAATCAAACTCTGGATGCTGGATGGATGCAAGATTTTGGGGGATTAATAATCCAACCTAGTTCTTTCAGGGTATCTAAAAAGGTGTCTAAGTCTGTAAGCACTTGATGTGCTGTATCACCCACTAGTAAAAAATCGTCTAAATAGGGATTACATTCAGATTCTTGTGTCTTAAGAATGCCACTATTTCGATCATTAGTTTTGTGAATATCCAGTCAAATCCACAAGCAATTTCAGGGGCCGCGTAGTTTGTGAAAAAAAATTATAAAAGGAAAAAAAAAAAGAAAGAAAAATGTTAAAAGTTTTTGGGTTTTTTTTCTAATACTTTTATACTGTCCATGCGAATATCATGTGGGTATTGTACTGGAAATGTATTGGTTTTAGGGTATCATTATACTGACAAGCCTAAGGCGAAACCCGGGTCGGGCGCGTTTTTATGAAATGCTTTTTACTCCTTGAATTTTGTAAGTACAATAAATTGTATACTTACTTTACCACTTGGGTATTGCGCCATGTGCTTTTTTTCTTTGTGAAGGTATTGGTGCTATGTATTGAAAGTTTCGTTTGGTGGCAAGACGCTGCAGAAGAGGTCCATAGGAGTGGAATGTGAACAATCATCTGCACTGTGTCTTAAACTGCTGATATCAGCGCGGCCCCTGAAATTGCTTGTGGATTTGACTGTTTTAAGGAGACTGAACCTACTCCTGGATAAGGGTTCTGCTGCTTATTTGTGACTGTACACCAAGCTTTTTCTCTTTGCTATTTTTGGTGAATATTCTGGGAGCCAAGGAAATCCCAAACGGAAGAGCAGTAAATTGGAAGTGGCCGATGCTGCCAAGCTGGTCTTTTACAGCAAATCTTAAAAACTTCTGAGAGTTATGGTGGATTGGGATGTGGTTATATGCATCTTTGAAGTCCACCGTACACATCCATGTGTTCTTCTTTATCAAGGGACTCAGTGATCTTAGGGATTCTATTCTGAATTTCCTGTAAGTTATGTATTTTTTTTAGGAATTTTGGGTTTATGATCATCCGGAACGACCCCTCTTTCTTTTTTACTAGAAAGAGGCTGAAATAGAATCCCTGACCCTGTTCTGAGATGGGGACTTGACTTGCAACTCCAAGATGTATAAGGACTTTGATGTTTTCCCAAATGCTACATTGAACTTTTACTGATCCCAGATTTCATCCTAAAAATCTTTTTGGGGGAACTGAAGAAAATTCGATTTTGTAGCCCGCAATGACTATTTCCTGGGCCCAAGGGTTTGATGTTACCTTTTCTCTCCCCTCTACTTTGGCGTCATTGCTTCTCAGAGGGTTTATTCTGGGGATTAAGGAGAAACCCACTGCCTCTGCCCCCTTTGGGGTAACTCCAACGGCCCGATTTGCCTTTCCCTTTGTAGGATCTGTCCTGGCCCTGAAAGGAACAAAAGGGAGCTTTCCTCCTATAAGGTCTATCTTCAGGGAAGCCCTTCTTTTTATCCGAGGCCTTCTCCAAGATTGTGTCTAGGACCGGCCCGAAGACGTATTCCCCCAAAAAGGGAAGGGAGCATAATTTAATTTTTGATGTTTTGTCCCCAGACTAGGATTTCATCCGAATCCATCAGATTTGGCCGAAGCGTCTGCTAGAAACGCTGTTGCCGACCTAAGGAGAGGTATAGAATTTATTTTCTCTTCTCTGGAGGTTTTATTTTTCCAAATGGGATTCCAATTCGTTCAACCAGTGAAACATGGATCTCGCTACCGAGGTCGCTGCAATGTTGGATTTTATACTAAACATAGATGCTTCTCAAGATTTACGCAACAGGCCATCCGCTTTCCTTTCCCTAGGATCTCTTTATTGGGAAGTGTCCTCAAAGGGCAACGAGGTTTCTTTATTTACTTTGCGACCTGTACCTAGACGGCTTTTGTATTCTCTAGAAATACCTAGCCTCTTCTCAGGCTCTGACCATTCTTCTTAGGACCATTTCACGTATATTCTCGTTAATCGGGAATACTCTGGCTCTCTTGGACCTCATACCTCCAAACATTTCCTCCTGAATGGAGGCTTTTGAATGTCTTGTACTGCTTTAAGGAGGTCCGACATATCCTCCTGCCCTCCGATGTTTCAGCGTCAGAAAGGAGGTCTTCTTCCGTCCAGAGCCTGGAAGAGAAAGCCTCATCACCCATATCTTCTCAGTCAGAAGAGGACACAGGTGATCTTTTTTGTCTTTTTGGAGGCAAGGGTCCCAGGTTGGACTCTGGGATAAAGAAGCTCTAACTTCATCCTTAATCATAGAGCAGACCTCATCCAATATAAAAACACATTCTTCCTGGACAATATTGGAAATGCACTGCTTGCAGATATTTTTGGAGTACCCATCCGTTAACTTTTTTAAACACGAAATCCATTTTGGCTGTTTTTTTTGTTTCTTCTGAGCCTCTTTGGCAACCTATGAGGCGAGAATAGACCCAAAAATTTAGAAGGGTAAATATAACTGCGAGGGAGGACACCACCGTGCACAATAGCAGGCCACTAAGTAGTGAATCCCAAAGAGTGCTTAAACAAAGGTAATCCCCGCAGGGAACTCATGGGAGGCTGAGTAGGAGAATCGAGCTCTCTGGGCGATTCTGACATGTGCAGTGACCAGGAACGGGTTTGCTGATGCCACTTTTAGTGCAGTGGCTGGGTCAGGTGGATAATATATTCTGTATGAGTCATGACGCCAATTGCAGCGTGCACAGGGTACTATCCCAGAGCCCTTACAAGGTGTTGTAACGCACGTCCCAGATTAGGAATGCCAGAGTGGTGTAATGGCCTATAATGTCCCTATAGTTTTGTGGTAGTTGTGTCACGGTGTCTCCTACCTGGGTACGGCCGGACTCCTGGCTCCCTTGCAATAAATTTGAGTGTACTGATAGTAGGAGTAATAGAGAAATTCTGCATAAGAAATTATGTCCAGACCTTTAGATGAAGTTCAAACGTTTCTTTACTTAAAATAACTTGCATCCAAGCAGTATACAGCTTTGGTCTCTTCAGGTTTTGGCAATCATTGGCAGGAATGAGTACTTCTGCTTTAAATGTGGAGCTTGCAGGATAAAACATCTGCTTGGTAGCTCTGTAACTATGGCAGGATTAGCTTCTGCACTTATCTGGTACCTTCTTCTGTGTGGCGACAGACTAGCTGAGGAAGAATTGGCTTCTCCTAGGACTCTGGACTTATCTCACAGACTAATTCTCAGGGGATGCTTTCTTCCTGGAACTCTGGAGGTTGTCTGTAGGTTCTGCTTTCCTCATCCAGCCGAGCTGAAGGTGCTCAAGCTGGGTATATGGCCAAGTCTCAGCTGAGACTAGGTCCTTGCTGTCTTCCCTATACAGGGGTTCTCCTGGACACTATTACACAGCCTTCCCCTAGCAGGGAGGAGGCTACACTAACACTAACTTCCTTCTCCACCCATGCTGCAGGACCAGCCCATCTCTCCACAGAAGGGGAGCTGAGCTGGAATAATTCATTCCAGCTCAGATACACTAAACTGTAGCCTGTACCTGCCAATGGGTTGCTGCCACCTACTGGTAACCAGGCAAATTACATGAACAATTTCTAACATAGTTTTGCATGCACATTTGTGGAAGACATAATGTAAATGATATCTGATGACATTATAAAGGCTCTTAGAAGATAGTAGCAGGGTAGAGGCGTGTAATAACACAACTCTGGGGTGTTACACATGGTGAACCAGACCTCAGATCAGTCCAACACATGGCTCCTCACTTTGCCGGTCAGCATTTGTATAGAGAGCCTTGCTGCCTCCCACGTCACTTCCTGGACACACCGGAAGTGACGATATACACAAGCACTAATGCGCAATCTGCTTGAGCCATGAAGGGCCAGGAGGAGGACGCCACCTCGGGAGCAGGCCTCAGATTAACCAGAGAGCGAGCCCTCCCGCATATCCCAGCAGTTCCAAGATAAGTGCCGATGCACCCTTCTCCTCACCAGGAGATCCACACATGCATAAATTTTCCACGTTCCTATTCATCTCCCTTTCTCTGCCCTGGCCTCTGTAGGGACAGAAAAAACTGGTGATGGTGGGGGAGGGTGGGGGGCTTTTAACCTTTCTCTGTTCCTGCAGAGGTCAGTCTCCTTGTGGCAGTCATGGTAAATGTAAATTGACACAAAATTATTTTGGATTTTGGAATCATTTGGCAATAGTCTGTCTCCGATCAGCTGAATATCCTGGGCTATGGGCCAGGCTCGGACTGGCCCACAAGGGAATCCCCCGGTGGGCCCCTGAGCTACGTGGGCTCCTATTCTCCCACCCCCTGCACAAGTGGCACAAACCAGTAGACTTACTACTATATATATATATATATATATATATATATATACACATATTTAATTTACAGCATCTCAACCAGCCTATGTTTATATCAAAACTTGTTAGATTATTTATTATATCTGAATGTATCAGTATGGTGGGCCCCCAAAATAAGTTTTAGTTGTGGGCCCTAGGTAGCCATCCAAGTCTGACACTGCTATGGGCAATAGCATTCACATAATTAAACTAGTCTCTAGAGTACATAAAATTTTGCCTATCCTGAGGGTGTCATCACTTAGTAAAAGCTGGAGCACTTCTGTAGAAGAGGTATCTCTTCTACAGTTAACCGTGTCTGATCCATACTCTCGTTTCCTTTTCCTAAACTTCCTGCCCATAAAATTGAGGGACAGCTTGTTAGAATAATGTTTTGGCATTGTTTCTGCTGTCAGCTATGCGAGTCAAAATAACCCCTGTGCTTATCTTAAAGCGTTAGAGACTGGCTTTTCAAAACATGCGTAACAATCAGTTCCTTCCTGAGCCTGAAAGTGGCAGCGGACAGGTTCTGAAGGTGATGACAAAGTAGACTTAACTATCTGTTCTGCATTTCCTCAGCAGAGAAAACTCATCCCAATTAGTGACCTATTAAACGGCACTTGAAAGTGGGACAGAATGGCTTTTATCTCATGTGTTTAAGATTGTGACCATTGACTGACACACATTCTGCACTCACTAAGGGTGCAGATAACTCAATATATGCAGGGGTGTAGGATGGAAAGCAGGGCAACACCTTCATGGAGCAGGGTCTTTCTGGCTGTTTGGTGGATAATGCAAGATAATACACGCATAAATAGGGTGAAGAAAGATTGTTTTGTTTTTAAGGTTCTGAAACATTTTTATGGAGTGTTTGATTAAAATACATTTTTTTTATTTTCTATAATTATACTCACCATTCAACAAGTGACTCAAATGCAACATATTTTACAAGCTAAATACCATTTAGTTCTCCGTCTCACAGGGTGTCAAAAAGAAAGATATATGCAAAACCCCAAAAAGCTAGATAAGGAGTTGTCAGAAGTACAAAAACTCTTTAAAGTTTTATAAGAAAATCTTGCAGCTGCAAATAAGGAATAAAGCACATGCCTGTTAATTTATTGGCCTCTCCAGCTTCACCGCCCTCCGGTCTCTACTTTCCTTCCTGAAGTGTTAGCATGCTCTACTGGCATCAAGGATATTGGAGCAGATATACTAAAAGTGGTGTTCATGCAAAATGCTCCAAGTTTATTAAGAGGCAAAGAATTCTTGGTGCATCGGTCTTCAGTCCGCGTGCCAGAAACTCAACTGCATACCAGCTATGAGCTGACATAGATTTGAACTATAATTTGGCATAGATCTGATGTTCTGCAGGAGATCACAGCCTTTCTGCTAAGCCCCACCACCAAAATGCTAGTGTGGCATGCTGAGTAATTTAAACAAGCGTGTGTAATCTCCCATCAGGCCTTGAGAAAGCGTCATGGACCAAACGCTGCGTCTGTATCCCGTGTTTTTCTGGCACTTTGAAATAAAATAGCCACAAAGATTTCATTAAAGTCACTTGTCTGCCTTTTGGATGTTCTGGTGTTAGGTGTCATACTATACAACTGAACTTTTCAACCAGCCACACTTTCTGAGCAGTCATATTGCTTTCAGAGCAGAACCTAGAGGAAACTGTGGATGTTAGCACTAGACTTTCCATACACTTCCTGACTCCGTTGTTGCCCCTTCTTTTGTTTTTCATGTACTTCAAGCAGTTTTTCTATACAATGCAGCCCCTGCTCCCCAAGGAATTCTGAACTATGACTCTCTCATTGCCCTGTCATTCTTGTGGAATTTTTTCTGTAAGCACTTTCACTTGTATTGTCAAAGGAGACATATTAAAAATGATGAGAGGGTCAAAATGAATTTGCTTGTCAGCACATATTTCTGTTTATCCACTTTACAACAACCTTAAAGGGCATCTGTCAGCAGATTTGTGCCTATGACACTGTCTGACCTGTTACATGTGCACTTGGCAGCTGAAGACATCTGTGTTGGCCCCATGTTCATATGTGCCCGCATTGCTGAGAAACATTATGTTTTATATGCAAATGAGCCTCTAGGAGCAATGGAGGCGTTGCAGTTACACCTAGAGGCTCTGCACCCTGTGCAGCTGCAGCGCCCTCTCCACTTTGACAAGGTCAGATGATGTTTTTACTACCTCTCCCTGTGGGTGTGGCAGTTACAGAGAGAGTAGAGCCTCTAGGTGTAACTGCAACGCCCCCATTGCTCTTAGAGGACCTTTTGCAGATATTAAAACAGTTTTTGCCAGCAATGAGGGCACATATGAACACGCTGACAGATGCCCTTTAACCAGTAAAAAAAAGACCAGTCACAGTCATGGTGACAAAACGTCCACTACCTACATATTGGTATTCAGGTAGCAATAATGTCGCTATGATCTCAGACTTCTGTTTCTCCCTTGGAGCAATATAGGGAAGTAACATCCTAAGAAACAGAAATCCAGCTTCCAGTACGAAAAGGTGGCAGCTTTTATTGAAGATAGTGCATTCAAAAACCAAAAGGTGTCATGAGTAAGGATCAGCACTTCATGATCCTTAAGGTGTAGACATGATTAGCCTGTGTGGTTTTTTAATGTACTATCTTCAATAAATGCTACCACCTTTTCGTTTCTTTGGATGTTACTTTCACACTTTGTTCCCAGCGTGCTCCGTGCTTCCTTCATTATCCAGGTGAGTGCACCCTCCTCTTTTTTTTGTTCAATATAGGGAAGTGCAACATATAACAACCATTAAAATTGTGCTGCCATTTAACTGCTGTGGGTGAGTGTGACTTTATGTGGCCAGCCACTTTGTGAGGTCATACCCTTAGATACTTTGCAGATCTCTAATTTTAGACTTCAGTTCAAATCATTTGAAAGAAGAGCAGATTATGTCACTCATCAGTGTCTTCATTAACAAATAGCACACAACTAGTATTTTTTCGATGCATGCAAATATTTCTTTATGCCTTCATCAGTAAACATGAGACTAGCCAGAGCACTCTGGATCAGGTTTTCATTAAGAATTTCTCCGTACTTTGTTCCATTCAGCTTTCCGTCAGACAGATCAAGCTGCTCTATTGTAAGAGGACAATGCAGTGAACAACTTTTAGATCTGTTGGGCCACTTTCACATTAGTGTTTCTATTTTACGGTATTGAGATCCATCATAGGGTCTCAATACCGGAAAAAAACGCTTCAGTTTTGTCCCCATTCATTGTCAATGGGAACAAAACATAACTGAACAGAATGCTCCAAAATTAATTCCATTCCGTTCTCATACCGGAGAGCAAACCGCAAATGCTGCGGTTTGCTTTTGGTCCTGGGATGCGGAGCAAAACTGATCCGTCGTGACCCACAATGCAAGTCAATGGGGATGGGTCAATTTTCTCTGACAATAAAAAACGGATCTGTCCCCCATTGGCTTTCAATGAAGTTCATGACAGATCCGTCTTGGCATTGTTAAAGATAATACAACCGGATCCATTTATAACGGATGCAGACGATTGTATTATCAGTAACGGAAGCGTTTCTGAACCCTGCCAGATCCAGCTAAAACGCTAGTGTTAAAGTAGCATTTAGCTATAAACAGAGATGGTGTCAGTGAGGGAAGAAATCATGGAAACTGTAGTTTAATATTGGTACTGCCACTTACAGCAAGCCCAGGCAGCATCAAAACAAAAGTGCTGTACAAGATAATTAAAATAAAAAATACTTTGGAGCAATGGTGGCATCATGTAGTGAACTTCCATACAGACGTGGATATTTTTCTATATTTTATTATTCAATATTGGAAAAACCCTATAAAATACACACATCCTTATACCTGAATATGGCTGTACTTAATTTGATTTGTATTATTTAGTTTTAAGCAAGTTAATGTCATTCACAGAATGTCCAGGTGGAGCATCATCCCCTTGTAGTAACCGAGGAACATGCTCTGACGGGTTGGAGGGTAATGGAGTCTGCTCTTGTCAGGTATGCTCTGTGTGATATTTACAAAGTTGCTGTGCTATATAACCATGTATTTGCTTTATAGTCAGTCAAACTATGGCTACATTCACACAAAAGGGGGGCGTGGGCATTAAAAAAAGGACACACTGTCAGTTTTACATGGCCATTTTGCATCCAAATGTGCATCCATTTTCTGGCCTGCTGTCTGTTTTTAATGACCATTAAAACCGGCCATGAAAAACGGATCAGTCTTTGTTTTTTGCTTGTTTTTGAACATCCCAACCCCTGCAGTGCCCTCAGTATACATTATAAACACACACAGTGCCCCCAGTATAAATAATTGAAGGTTTTATTGGAGTGTAAGTCTTTGGCTTTAATTTCAGTAGGATGCAGACTAATGCCAAAGAATATCCTTCTCATTTTTGACAATTTACATTTTACATCAGTTTAGGGCTAAAAGAGTCAGAATTGTTGCTATAGTTGCAAGTTGCCCAGATCAGTAGGGGACATTCTGATATCCCCTGTGCTGTGTGCATGCATCTAGACTGTAATCGTCGGCAGCGTAGAACTGCAGTACATTTTAGTCTTCTTTTACACTCAAAAGCTGGCATAAAAAAGATAAATATGTGGGACCTGCTGGCACCACTCCCAGCCCTCACCACACCCACAGCTGTGTTGAAATACTCCTAGATTTAGGCACAAGCACAGGGTTTACTTTTTTTTGTTTTGTTTTACACCAGAAAACTGGCATGGGGGGAATAATAAATACCCCAATTAGTGTAATTTGCCATGCCACTAAACATCGGAGAGAAGCCTCAGCCTACAATCCATTCTTCAGTCATTTGATCAAATTAATCTTTTCACACTGAAGTTTCAAAATCAGTCCTTTTTGTAAACAGCCATGAAAATAGTAAAATTACTTGCAGCCCTACTTCAGGAAAAAATTTAACACGTTACCCATTGACATTACTTCATGTCACTGACCTCAAGCAGTCTTCTGATACTGAGGACCGCACTTGATGCAGCTTCTAACCCTTCCAACAGAGGAGGGTCTACCTCATTAGTCAAACCACGGTCCCCTGACCAAAAACTCCTTTTAGGGGTCCTATCTATATGTTAAAACTTTAACCTTTCTCATTTACCTCATTAGAAACCCTTATTCAGATTAAGGTAATTACGTCTGTGTACAACAAACTGCATATGGAAAACACATGGACCCATAGCAACAAGTTGTGCACTTGACCACTATATAGCCTCCATGGACCGAGGTTCCATGCTAAAATACTCAGAGCAGTTCCTATTATGATCCATGTATCTAGAAACCAATCAGATTCCACCTTTCATTTTTCAAAAGAGCTCAGAAAAATGAAAGGTGCAGTCTGGTTGCTCTGGGCAACTAAGCCAGTTTTCCATTAAATTGGTTTTGATCAATTTAAAGTCTTCTCCAGTTTTATGGTACATCGCCACCAAGTGCCAAGCTTAGACTCTGTAGATGTGAATTTGTTGTAAACTTCTACTGACTATGTCTAGTCTTTATACAGGAAGAATTCGGTGGAACAGCCTGTGAAAAATGTGCTGATAACAACAAGTATGGTGCTGACTGTCGCGCTGGTATGTTAAATATCAAGTCATTACTGGTACACTTGTAAAATAATAAGGTTACATATACAACCCTAATCTTTAAGTAGTTCCCCAAACAGTTTTACATAATTAAAACCATATCAAATGGGACATTATTAACAACATTCATTGTTAGGATTGTCCAATCGTGAACTGTCATGTTTACATACAGTAATTTATAATTGTAATCACATCATACTACCACCAGGTGGCAGCAGATAATCAGATATAGTCAGTGACAAGAGCTCTATTGTGGCAGAGAAAACAGATCTGTCCCCATTGACTTGCATTGGGGGTCATGCCGGATCCGTCTTGCTCTGCATCCCAGGACGGAAAGAAAACAACATGTTGCGGTATGTTCTCTGGTATGGGAACGCAACTAAGCAGAACGGAATGCATTTCGGAGCATTCCGTTCAGTTTTGTCCCCATTGACAATGAATGGGGACAAAACTGAAACTTTTTTTTTCCGGTATTGAGCCCCTATGACAGATCTCAATACCGGAAAACACCTGCTAGTGTGAAAGTGGCCTTACACCACAATTTGCGACTTTTCTATAGAACATTGATGCATATTTTATATATATACTGTATATAATTTTATATACAGTATATATATATATATATATATATAGAGAGAGAGAGAGAGAATAAAGGAAGCCACTGGCAGCACCACCCTAAGGCAGTATAGGGGAAAAGGGGTGCAATATCCAAGTATGGTAACAGGTGTTTACCCACTTATAAAGAGCAAAAAAATCCGACTGCACTCCAAAGCGTATCTTCAATCAAAAAGTGTGTTTTTAATCACCCATGTGGTGGCAAAGAGCGACGTTTTGGCTCAAACATGAGCCTTTCTCAGGCTTTTTGATTGAAGATACGCTTTGGAATGCAGTCAGATTTTTTTGCTATATATATATATATATATATATACAGACCACAAGTTTGGACACACCTTCTCATTCAAAGAGTTTTCTTTATTTTCATGACTATGAAAATTGTAGATTAACACTGAAGGCATCAAAACTATGAATTAACTCATGTGGAATTATATACATAATAAAAAAGTGAGAAATAACTGAAAATATGTCATATTCTAGGTTCTTCAAAGTAGCCACCTTTTGCTTTGATTACTGCTTTGCACACTCTTGGCATTCTCTTGATGAGCTTCAAGAGGTAGTCACCTGAAATGGTTTTCACTTCACAGGTGTGCCCTGTCAGGTTTTATAAGTGGGATTTCTTGCCTTATAAATGGGGTTGGGAACATCAGTTGCGTTGTGGAGAAGTCAGGTGGATACATAGCTGATAGTCCTACTGAATAGACTGTTAGAATTTGTATTATGGCAAAAAAAAAAGCAGCTAAGTAAAGAAAAACGAGTGGCCATCATTACTTTAAGAAATGAAGGTCAGCCAGTCCGAAAAATTGGGAAAACTTTGAAAGTGTCCCCAAGTGCAGTCACAAAAACCATCAAGCGCTACAAAGAAACTGGCTCACATGCGGAAAGGAAGACCAAGAGTCACCTCTGCTGCGGAGGATAAGTTCATCCGAGTCACCAGCCTCAGAAATCACAGGTTAACAGCAGCTCAGATTAGAGACCAGGTCAATGCCACACAGAGTTCTAGCAGCAGACACATCTCTAGAACAACTGTTAAGGGGAGACTGTGTGAATCAGGCCTTCATGGTAGAATATCTGCTAGGAAACCACTGCTAAGGACAGGCAACAAGCAGAAGAGACTTGTTTGGGTTAAAGAACACAAGGAATGGACATTAGACCAGTGGAAATCTGTGCTTTGGTCTGATGAGTCAAAATTTGAGATCTTTGGTTCCAACCACCGTGTCTTTGTGCGACGCAGAAAAGGTGAACGGATGGACTCTACATGCCTGGTTCCCACCGTGAAGCATGGAGGAGGAGGTGTGATGGTGTGGGGGTGCTTTGCTGGTGACACTGTTGGGGATTTATTCAAAACTGAAGGCATACTGAACCAGCATGGCTACCACAGCATCTTGCAGCGGCATGCTATTCCATCCGGTTTGCGTTTAGTTGGACCATCATTTATTTTTCAACAGGACAATGACCCCAAACACACCTCCAGGCTGTGTAAGGGCTATTTGACCATGAAGGACAGTGATGGGGTGCTGCGCCAGATGACCTGGCCTCCACAGTCACCGGACCTGAACCCAATCAAGATGGTTTGGGGTGAGCTGGACCGCAGAGTGAAGGCAAAAGGGCCAACAAGTGCTAAGCATCTCTGGGAACTCCTTCAAGACTGTTGGAAGACTATTTCAGGTGACTACCTCTTGAAGCTCATCAAGAGAATGCCAAGAGTGTGCAAAGCAGTAATCAAAGCAAAAGGTGGCTACTTTGAAGAACCTAGAATATGACATATTTTCAGTTGTTTCACACTTTTTTGTTATGTATATAATTCCACATGTGTTAATTCATAGTTTTGATGCCTTCAGTGTGAATCTACAATTTTCATAGTCATGAAAATAAAGAAAACTCTTTGAATGAGAAGGTGTGTCCAAACTTTTGGTCTGTACTGTATATATATATATTATACACGCACACACACACACCCAGGGTATTCAATGCATAGATCAGATTGCAATATTGGACTGATGTAAAGAATTGCTTTACGGATATGTTGAAGTTGCTGGAGGCAGTTTTGTGTACTCTTTATAATGCATTATTATTATGTCTCCACAGCCTGTTCTTGTGTACATGGGGTATGCAACAGTGGGATTGATGGAGATGGTAAATGCATATGCCTTTCTAGCTATGGTGGTCCTAGATGTGATCAACGTAAGTATTGCAGCATGGGACATTGGATAGGGAAGGGCTGGCATTTACAATGCAGCGGGATACATTGTCTTCTGCTTGTAATATTGACATTCTAGCTTTTCATATGTGATAAAACAAAGATTTATTTTCATATTCAAATTAAAGGATATTCCAGTACAGAATAAATTTTCTCACAGGCAGCACTGGGGTCCACGCTGTGCTCTTTTTCCTGCTAACATCTCAACATAGCAGAAATTCGCTGGGAATGCCACTCAGCCAATCATTGGCTGCAATGATGATCCGCCTCTGCCAGTGATTGGATGAGTAGCAATTCCAGCCATTTCCTGTGGTGTCTAGACAGGAGCAGGAAGTGGAGCTCAGCAGGGACGCCAGCACCATTGGAACAGCAGTAGTGGTTGATTGATGAGATGAGAATACGTTTTTCTAAAGCATGTGCAGCCCATGGGAACACTTTTTTGCATTGGAATACCCCTTTAAGGTGTATAAATGAGAAATGCTCTGTATAAGGTGTTAGTATATGTAAATAATCCTAATATATTCATTTTATGATTTTAGCTTTACCAGAATGTGTGGCATTAAACTGCAAAGAAAATATGCGATGTGTGAGATCAAGCACAGGAGCAATGGAGTGTAAATGCTTACCGGACTATGAACAGAAAGGCACACAGTGTGAACGTAAGACTTGTTACAGTAATTCACTCTATCATTTGTTTGCAAATATCGGTAATAGATATGAGACAGATATGGCAGAGAGAGATTTGAGATGATAGATAGATACAGTAGATAGTCTAAATTTGCTTACTGAACTTTATCTTTCCTTGAGTCCAAAGGCAGCACAACACAAAGGGTTAATGTCTTGCTCCTCCTGTCTAGAACAGAAGATAAATGAACTCCCCTATAAAGGAGTGCACACCCTTGTGTTTTTCCCAAGCAATGTCTTTTTCAGGGAAGGATATTTATGCTGCCTTAGGACTCAAGGAAAGAAATTTCGGTAAGCAAATTTAGACTTTCCTTATCGTCCTACAGGCAGCACAACACAAAGGGATCTGAAAATCTGTATTGAACAAGGGGGGGTCAAAATCGCAGCCTTAATAATTGTCTGTCAAAGGCTGAATCGCAAGCACCAGATGCATCCAACTTATATTGTTTTGTAAAGATGCATGGAGAAGACCATGTAGAGGCTCTGCATACGGTAATTGATCCAATGTTTATTGTTTTTTTTCTCCCTTTCCTCTGCCCAAGCAACTAAGTGGACTGAGTTGAGTGTGCTGTAACTCCACCTGGTAACTGGAGTAATCAGAATTTAGAAGCAGACTTTAATAGTATTCTTAATCCAAACAGTGTAGCTTGCTGGCTTTTATACTACTCTATATAAACAGCTTGTCAGCGGACCTGAAGGACCCTGGTTCTCCAATGATTAGATGAAGCTTGTCTTGTTCAGCTGATTGAGGATTCTGACAGATGAATTTCTTAACTTACATTCATGTCAGATGAGAGCTTTGGTAGGATATAGGGCATCAACCTTAAAATCGAGTCTTGTTGATGTACTTTCAGATATGGTCTTTGCAAAGTCTGACACCTTCTTGGTTGATGCACATGCCACCAGAAATAAAACCTTTCAAGATACCAACCATACTGGTGCTTCTATAAAAGGCTGAAATAGAGATTTACCAGGTTCTTGAGGAGAACCGCTCAATCCCAGGCTGGAATAGGAGGCTTAACTGAATAAATTAAATTGAATAAAGAATGTAAAGCATCTATGCAAGCAGTGAGGGGTCGTGAAATGCACTCTTACAGTGTTGGATTTTAACCCAAACTGTAAACCTTCTTGTAAAAAAAAAAAAAAAAAAGTAAGACTTCAGACCGATCAGGGTTCTGTAAAGATTCCTCCACCACATCTTACAAGCCCTTCTCCAGCCCTGAACCGTCAGATTCTAGGCTATAAGCTGAAACATCTCTGGTGGATTCTGTAGGCCAGAATCTAATAATTCCCAATGGAAAGTTGTAACCAGTAAGGGATCATGCCCTCTTGGTCAGATGAGTACTATGGCTATGGCCGAGACTCTTGTCTTATTTTCCTGAGCACTCAGGATATGAGAGGAAATGCCATCTATTCTTTCTGGTGGATCCGCTGGATTCAGGGAGCAGAACTTCTTGAGCTTTGTATAGGAGGCTTTCCCCTTAGCATCTAGATGGGGTACCCCATCTGCACACAATCCGTTAAAAATACAGTCGCTGAGACTTCAACTGTGACCTACTTAACAGATCTGTCTGAATATTCAGAATACCTTGAATGTGGATGGCTGTCTACGGTTTGACATTCCAATGCCCAAGTCAAAATTTGACTGTACCATGGATCAGAGCGAGTGCTGTGGCAATTGTTGATATAGCATATGGTGGAGATTATCTGTTTGCTCCCCCACTGACTGATTCTTAAGCCTTCCCTAAATGAAGAGCTAGATATATTGCTCCCAGGTCTCTGATATTGGATCACAGATACATCTCTTGAGGAGACCGCCTCCCCTGAACTCAAAGAATGTGGAAGTGTACTTCCTGACCAGAGCTATCGGAATGGCCATAAAAATCTACTTTGTTCAGTATTTCTTGGACAAAGCGATCAATACAGGTCTTCCCGAGTTTCGGGCTTTATCCCCACAAGACGAACCAGACTTGATAAACATTGGTTTCTTCCTTAAACAATGCTGGCTTGCAATGTACACTAATGCCCATGTTACGGCTTCTATCTAAGAGGTCAGGAAACTATATATTTGTAGACAGAGCGGCTGCTTGACCTGATCTGATAGCGAGCAGTGGTTGCCCGGGAGGAGGAGGTGCTTGCACAGAAGATGCTGGGGGAGCCCTGTTCAAATATTTACAGTGAGACCCAGTTATTTCTAGTTACTCCACTGGCACTTGGTGATGGACCTTAAAACTCACATCCACCTTGATTTCTGGATCCGCTCCTGTGAGAACTTAATCAACCAGTTTCTGGAGTCTAACTGGAAGCTAAGGGCTGAGTTAGTAAAAACACCAGGCGATGAAACCAAAGGCCCGTGAATTGAAGAAGAGATACCCTGGTGAGTGATGGCCAACCTGAGAACTTGCGATGGGTTGGCAGTAACGTGCATGTAAGTATATATGAGATCTAGGCTATAAAATCATCCTGCTGGTGAATGTTACATCATGAAATTGTTTTGAGAAGGTATTTATTTAACTTAGGAGCTGAGACTTTAGGTCTGTAAGACACAACTGTAATCTAGCTACCACATAATGTTACCTGTCTGGCTGGAACCACACTCCTGCCATACTTTTTTTTTTTATTTCCCTCTGTTTTGGGCTTTTCCCCTCTGGGTGGAACCATTTCAAGGTGAGCTAGCACAGCTCTGCAGAGTTCTGTAATTGGAACATAATAATTTGCTCACACATACCTAAAAGCTACATTTGAGCCATTCCAAGACCCAGGATCCTTAGAGCTGCTGTGATTCCGCTGCTGCAGTAATATCCCACACTGTGCAGAGCCACAGATGTAGCTGAGCTAAAAACGACTCTGATAACACATGGCAGAGAGTTATTTCATACCAGTTTGACAAACTATTGAAATACATTGAAAGAGTTAGTTAAGCTCTTGTGCCATTTTTTACTTAACATGTTACCCATCAAGTTTAGCTCAGCTACACCTGTATACTACTCCAAAATGGCTCCATAGATGGAGACACTGCTGCTAACCTGAAGGCAATAACAGTGCTTGTAACAGCCAAACTAGCACTTCTCACAGGGACACACCCTGAAACATACATAGATAGTGTGCAGGAGAAAAACACCCAGGAACCTTCAAGATAAATCTCAGCTCAATCCTGCCACGGAAACCCCTGATGGGAAAAATAAATCCTGGAAACCACTTCCAGATCAGTAATGTTATGCAGTTAATTCTGGAGGAACCCTCCAGCTCTATAACATGCATATAACTCTGGAACCCACTTCCAGTTCAGTAATGACCTGCAGTTAACTTTGGAGCACACCTCCAGCTCTATAACATGCATAGAACAATAGACTCTCTTCCAGCACCTCATATGATATTCTGGAAACCACCTCCAGCTATATAATATCAGGCTTAACAGCAGCAGGAGCCTCTGTATGTGTGAGCTTCATTGTCCTAGACAGAAGAAAACAACACATCTATCCAGTGG
Organism: Bufo gargarizans; assembly: GCF_014858855.1. Taxonomy (NCBI): domain Eukaryota; kingdom Metazoa; phylum Chordata; class Amphibia; order Anura; family Bufonidae; genus Bufo; species Bufo gargarizans. Next base: position 338,386,704 of record NC_058081.1, on the reverse strand, counting down.
GTGTGCACTCCGTTATAGGGGGGTTAATTAGGCTGATTTACTGATTTATGTTCTGTCCTAGACGGGAGGAGCAAGACATTAAACCTTTGTGCTGGGCTGCCTGTAGGAAAATAAGGAAAGATAGATCATAGATAGATAGATAGATAGATAGATAGATAGATAGATAGATAGATAGATAGATAGATTTGGCAGATAGAGATTTGAGATGATGAGCTTTGAGGAGAAATATTGGGGGAATGTAGGGAAAGTATAAGTAGAGATATGGACATGGGTAGTACAGTACTACTCATGTTTGTACTTCCGTTAATAGGACTAATTCCAGGTAACAGATTCCCTTTAAAGATAACCTGTCACAATGAAAATGCGAATTAATCTGCAGGCAGCATGTTATAGAGCAGGAGAAGCTGAGCAGATTGAGATATAGTTTTATAGGAAAAGATTTAGTAAAACTTGTATTTTATTCATTGAAATCTCTGCTCATTCTGGGCTTTGACGTCAAGGAGGCGGTCCTATCGGTGATTGACAGCTCTCTCTGTATAAACAGTCATAGAGGGCAGGCTCTCAATCACTGATAGGACCGCCTCCTTGACTTCAAAGTCCAGAATGAGCAGGGATAAAATGAATGAAATACAAGCTCAGAGACCATGTTCAATGTGACAGGTTCCCTTTAAGAAACTGTCCATCAAGTAGACCAATCAATCCCTAAGTCTTATATGGCTTTGACGTTTATCTGCAAAGTTACCCTGTCCCTTACTGGTTGTGCCACTTCTTCAACCACAGTACTGTGAGTGCCTATTTGGCAAATACATACCCTTAACTTACTTATGAATATAGTATTTTCCTATGTGAATCTTTAGTAGGTGTCCTTCCCCCATTAGGTTTTCTCCAGGTTATCTGGTTTCATCCTATGGAATTGTTATGTGTGTTTCAGACAATAGAAATCTCTCTACAGAACTGCAGAACTGTAAACTGAAATCAGTACCGTACCAGATAAATAGTCCAGGAGGGTAGTTCCATTACAGATATTAAGCATGCGTGATATCCACTCTCTCCTTCTTTTCCAGCAATTAATCCTTGTGTGAAGAACGTCTGTCATGCAGAAGCAGAATGCTTCTATGTTGGCCCAAACAAACACAACTGTAAATGCAAAGTGGGTTACGAAGGTGATGGTAGCTTGTGTTTGCCTATCGATCCCTGTCAGACAAACTTTGGAGATTGCCCTGCACCATCTTCTGTCTGCAAATATGATGGTCCTGGAAAGGTGAGTCAATAGGACAGCAGCGTTTCTCTAAGGGTACAGCCACATGGTCAGGTTTATGGATACGGTTTTGGAAGCCAAAACCAGGAGTGGATCATATAATGAGAGAAAGTATAAAGCACATTAATACTTCTCTTGTTTTAAATCCACTCCCGTTTTTGGCCATAACTCCATCTGAACATGTGACCATACTCTCCGCTCATAGTCTTCAGGCCAGTCTACATCCAGGCACAAAGCATTACTGCTTTCAGAATTGCACCCAATTTTATTAGGTGGTTATATATTCACTGTAGATGCTATGTCAAAGTCTAGTCATGCTCCTTCCTTGCTGCACATTTTTACTGGATGATTACACTTTTTCTAGGCATTGGGAATGTTATTCCCTGAGTATGGAGACTTTTGAGGTTTTTCCCGGTTCACATCTGTGTCATAGGCTTTATTACAAATTCCATTGATTTTACAGAAAAAAATAGATCTGCATGCAGTACTGTTTTTCACACGTTTTTCAGTCTCCAGTTTATCTACATAGCACTAACATATTCCGCAGTGCTCTACAAACATCATCATCTCTCACTTTCACCCGTAAAGCTCACAATCTATATGTCAATCTATGTCTTCAGTACTGATCCATCCATTTCTATGAGGGCAGGAGCGGACTGACAACTCACGGGGGCCCACGGGCAATAGGAGATTATGGGGCCCCTGTGTCCCGCCCACCCTCAAGTCACACCCACACCCACATATTGCGCCGCCCACATCACCTACACTTGATACATAATTTCTCTTTACCATTCCCCCACCCACTTCTCCAACCACACAGCACCCTAAGGCTACTTTCACACTGGCGTTTCTGGGTCCGCTTGTGAGATCCGTTTCAGGGCTCTCACAAGCGGCCCAAAACGGATCAGTTCAGCCCCAATGCATTCTGAATGGATAAGGATCCGTTCAGAATGCATCAGTTTGCCTCCGTTCCGCCTCCAGAGCCTGCAGCGTTTTGGTGTCCGCCTGACTTACAATGTAAGTCAATGGGGACGAATCCGTTTTCACTGACACAATATGGTGCAATTGAAAACTGATCCGTCCCCCATTGACTTTCAATGTAAGTCAGGATGGATCTGTTTTGACTTAGACTTTTTTTGAAAGAATAATGCAAACGGATCCGTTCTGAACGGATACAAGCGTTTGCATTATCGGTGCGGATCCGTCTGTGCAGATATAAGACGGATCCGCACCGAACGCAGTATGAAAGTAGCCTTACTCACATAAAACAAGTAATATATATGATATAGCTTATGATGAATTACTGTAAATACTTCCAGTTCTGAAGACTCCAGCGGCTCAGGATCAGTGCTCTGGGCAGCTGGGCTCAGGGCTGGAAGTGGGCACCGCTCTGCGGTTCAGGAGGCCTATAAGAGGCACCTAGGTTTTAAAGGGGGACAATAAGAAAAAAATATTTTTCATTACACCTCAGGTCAGACCAGCAATCAGACCCCCAATGTCAATCAGACCTCAGCTGACAGCCCTAATCAGACCCCAATGTAAATAAGACCTCAAATCAGACCTCAAATCAGACCCCAATGCAAATTATTATTATTATTATTATTATTATTATTTATTATTTAAGCGCCATTCATTCCATAGCGCTGTACATATGATAAGGGGTGCACATACATAATACAGACAATTGCACTAATCATAAACAAAATGAGTTACAAACTGGTACAGAAGGAGAGAGGGCCCTGCCCGTGAGGGCTTACAATCTACATGGTATGGGAGAAGGACACAGTAGGTGCGGGTTAAGTTGGTCATGGCGGTATAGAGGCAGCAGGGTCACTGGTTGTAGGCTTGTCTGAAGAGGTGGGTTTTCAGGTTTCTTTTGAAGGATTCCACTGTAGGTGAGAGTCTGATATGTTGGGGTAGCGAGTTCCAGAGTATGGGGGATGCACGGGAGAAATCCTGGAGTCGATTGTGGGAAGAGGCAATAAGAGGAGAGGAGAGAAGGAGGTCTTGTGAGGATCGGAGAGTGCGTGTGGGGGTGTATCGGGAAATTAGCTCAGAGATGTAGGGAGGGGACAGGTTATGGACGGCCTTGTATGTATTTGTAAGTACTTTGAAGTGAATTCGTTGGGCAATGGGGAGCCAGTGAAGGGATTGGCAAAGGGGAGAGGCAGAGGAATAATAGGGTGAGAGGTGGATTAGTTGGGCAGCAGAGTTGAGGATAGATTGGAGGGGTGCGAGAGTGCTAGATGGAAGGCCACAGAGGAGAATGTTGCAGTAGTCTAGGCGGGAGATAATGAGGGCATGTACAAGTATTTTCGCAGATTCAAAGTTAAGGAAAGCGCGGATGCGGGAGATGTTTTTGAGTTGGAGACGGCAGGTGGTGGAAAGGGCTTGGATGTGCGGTCGGAAGGAAAGGGCAGAATCCAAGATCACTCCAAGGCAGCGGGCTTTGTTGACTGGGGATAATGTGCAGCCATTGATCGTGATAGATAGGTCTGTTGGGGGGGTTGAACAAGATGGGGGAAAGATTATGAATTCTGTCTTATCCATGTTAAGTTTAAGAAAGCGAGAGGCGAAGAAGGATGATATAGAAGATAGACATTGTGGGATTCTAGATAGTAAGGTGGTGATGTCTGGACCAGAGAGGTAGATTTGTGTGTCATCAGCGTAGGAGTGATACTGAAAGCCATAGGACTCTATGAGCTGTCCCAGGCCAAAAGTGTAGATAGAGAAGAGCAGGGGTCCTAGGACAGAGCCTTGCGGGACACCAACAGAGAGGGAATGAGACGAGGAGGTGGTGCGGGAGTGGGAGACGCTGAATGTCCGGTCTGTGAGGTATGATGTGATCCAGGAGAGGGCCAGGTCAGTGATGCCAAGAGATGAGAGAGTTTGCAACAGAAGGGAGTGGTCAACAGTGTCGAAGGCAGAGGACAGGTCAAGGAGAAGGAGGACAGAGTATTGTTTCTTGGTTTTGGCTGTGAGTAGGTCATTGGTGACTTTGGTAAGGGCAGTCTCGGTCGAGTGGTGGAGTCGGAAGCCAGATTGTAGGCGGTCAAAGAGGGAGCAGGAGGAGAGGTGGGAGGACAGTTCTGAATGGACATGTTGTTCAAGTAGCTTTGAGGCATACGGAAGAAGTGATATGGGGCGATAACTGGACAAGGAAGATGGATCAAGTGAAGGTTTTTTGAGGATGGGTGTAATGGTAGCATGTTTAAAAGCAGAGGGGAAGACACCAGAGTTTAGTGATAGGTTGAAGAGATGAGTTAGGGCTGGGATAAACACTGCAGTGAGGTTAGGGATGAGGTGGGATGGGATTGGGTCAAGTGCACAGGTGGTCAGATGAGATTTGGAGAGTAGAGTGGAGAGTTTACCTTCTGTAATGGTAGAGAAGTGGGTTTTGGGAGAAGAGGACCGAGCAGTTGTGTAGAGGGTCTGTGGGGACTGTGTAGTAAAGCTTTCTCTGATGTGGACTATATTTTGTTTGAAATATTTGGCAAAGTCCTCAGCTGAGAAGAGAGGAGAGGGTGGGGGCGCTGGGGGACGGAGAAGGGAATTAAAAGTGCTAAAAAGTTGTTTAGGGCTGTGGGACAGGGAAGATATGAGAGATGAGAAGTAAGCCTGTTTTGCATCAGCGAGTGAGGATTTGAATATGAGGAGGGATTGCTTGTATGCGGTGAAATGATCTTTAGAATGGGATTTCTTCCATTGCCGCTCAGCAGCCCTGGAAGCTTGTCTGAGTTTTTTGGTCAGACAAGTGATTACCCCATCACACCTCAAATGAGAGCCCCATGCCTCTTATCAGCCCCCATTATGCTTCTCAGCCCCCATTATGCGCCTCTAAGCCCCCATTATGCCTCTCAGCCAGCCCCCATTATGCCTCTAAGTCCCCAGATTTTGTGCCCCTCACAGTAGTTATGCCAGATTATGTGCCCCTCACAGTAGATATGCCCAGATATGTGCCCCCTCACAGTAGTTATGTCAGATATGTGCCCCCTCACAGTAGTTATGTCAGATTATGTGCCTCCTCACAGTAGTTATGCCAGATTATGTGCCTCCTCACAGTAGTTATGCCAGATTATGTGCCCCCTCAAATTAGTTATGCCAGATATGTGCCCCCTCAAATTAGTTATACCCACAGCCCCCTCACAGTAGTCTGCAGATAAAAAAAAACATACCTTTTTTCCTGATGACGCACTCCCACACTTACATTGCACTGCTGGCTGTGCTGGAGGCTGATTCCCGGGCCTTAAGCGCTCCTCCCACAGCCAGCAGCATGATGTGTGGCCAGCAGGGGGAGCGCTCAGAACAGTGAAGCAGGGAACAGAGAGCGCTCCTTGCTTCACTATGGAAATGGAAACAACAGCCTGCCAGTGACAAGAACTGCCGGGTGTGTGAGTGCGCACCGAGCAGCCCCCCCCCCCCGCCTCTGCGCCAACACCCCCCCTTCCTTGCTTGTTTGATGAGCGCTCTGACGGAGCCCGGCATGGTCACTGTATCTCATGCCGGGCCCCGTCAGAGCGCTCCATTACATGTGAGTGCATAAGACGGCCCTGACGGGACCCCCTAGTGGCCGTGGGCCCTCGGTCCATGCCCGAGAGACCGAAAGGTCAGTCCGCCCCTGTATGGGGGCATGCACGCATCTGTATTCTTTGTTGATCCTTGTTACACAAAGTACATGTAGAACATGTCCTATAATTGTCTGTATTGTGAACAAGAATAGTCCTTTGTATTGATGGGAGTGAGAAAAATACGGAAATACTGCACTCGGAAGGTATCCATGTTTTGCGAAGCCATTGTTTGAAGACCAAAATACAGACATGGCCATGTGCATGGCGCCTTAGGGTGGGTTTACATGTAGTTTTTTTAGGCAGTTTCTTGAGCCAGGCCAAAGAAAGAAGTGGCTTGGAGGGGGGGTGAAAATATAAAGTAAAGCCCTGTACTTCTCCTTCCTGCTGGGTACACTGGATAAAAAAAAAACTGCTACACAAACATATGTGTGCACCCACCCTAAAGGCCCTACATCTTTGGATCCTCTCTGAAACTCCAAACAGCTTCCTCACACCTAGATCAAGGGAGCAGTTTGGTTGTTATGTCAGCCTTGGGCCCTCCGAAGCATGATGCAACAATTTTCCTATGGAGCCCTGCTTGTTCCAGGGCTTCATAAGAATATAATGCATCTCCCATAAGCTGCAATGTTAAATCATTGCAGTCTATGGCAGAAGCAATCAGTGTGTTCAGGTCCCCTAGGTTTAATAAAAAGTAAACAAATCACCCCCCTTCCTAGTATTACAAATAAAAATGAACAATACAAATAAAGATCATTTCCATTGCCGTGTCTCAAAATGCCCATATTATTAGAATGTAAATGCATTTATCCCATAGGGAGTATGATGTATTGGAAAAAAAATTAAATAGTCAATTTGTAGTTTTTTTGTTGTTTCACCTCCCCAAAGAATTTGATAAAAAGTTATCAAAAGTCATACACATCCCAAATCAATAAAAACTACAGATCACCCCATACAAAATGAGCCCTTCACAGCTCTGTAGACATAACTATAGAAAAATGATGGGGTCAGAATATGGCGATGCAAAGAAAAAAATAATCTTTTTTTTTTTTTTTTTAACACAAATGTTAAAACACAATAAAGATTATAGAAATGAAGTATCACATTAGTTGTATTGACCAGTAGAATAAAGGTAACAGGTGACTTTTACCACATAGGAAACGCCATAAAAGTGAAACCTACTAAACTATGGCAGAATTGCATGATTTTTTTCAATTCCATCCAATTTGGAATATTTTTCCAGCTTCCCACTATATCATATGCAATATAGGATAGTGCCATTAGAAAGTACAACTTGTCCCGCCAAAAAACAAGACCTCATATGGCTACGTAAACAGAAAAATAAAAAAGTTATGGCTCTGGGAAGGAAGGGAGTAAAAAACTCAAAAAAAGGAAAGACGCTCAGTCTTTAAGGGGTTAATTAACACAAGCTAGACATATGTTTAGACCCGACCATCTTTACCCAGGTCCATGAAGATGTATGTGACAGGTTCTTTTGCAGATAGTCATACGTCTCACTTTTCCCAGATTCATGGTAAAGAAATAGATTTTTCGTAGGCCTAGCTTTTTTCTATTTTGTAATTATAGATAACAAATTGGTCATTTCCCGTGAGACATGCCTTTAAAGAGATGCTATCCCATGCTAACAACTTATAGCTTACCCACATGGTGGAAAATGAAAGTGGAATCAGATTGGTTGCTATGGGCAACCAAGACAGTTTTACTATACAGCAGCTTTGATACATTTCTCCCAAGATGTTCTTTTTTTATTTTGTAGCTAAAAGCTGTCCTGAGGGCAGCAATATTAGAGGCTATACAGACAGTACTGCAGTGGATGTGTGCTTTATGGCAGCTAAAATGAAAGGCAGTCAGTTTACAGCGAATCCCTGGCATGGGCCTAGCTATAGGGGGTGCAGAGGTAGCAGTCACTACTGGGCCCAGGAGCCTGAGGGGCCCAAAGACCCTTGCGGTGCATAAGAAACCAGTATTATAGAAAGTACATGCTGGTCAAGTTACACCTCTGGCTGGAAGGAAGGGGTTAGGTCAAGAATTTGGCATGAGGGGGTAGGGTGACTTTTTAATTCCCTGCCCCTGGCCACAAAGCACTGAGGGAAGGGGACCCAAGCTGAACTGTTGCACCAGGGCCCATGAGCCTTAAGCTATGCCCCTGATCCCTGGCAATCGGCATCTATTTCACTAGTGGAAGCCGCGTCCAGCCACTGCGTGGAAAATGTAGTGTTAAATGCTAGCCATTCAAATGATGCATGGACATCTTATTCTAACATATAGAGGGGGTCCAAAAAGAGACTTCATCTATGAAGTGTGTATACCCTATTGGGGCATTTTGAAGTCTTAGAGGGGGGTTTCTTACTTAGGCCTTCTTCTATGAGCCAGAGCAGAGTCAAATAACGTCTCTCCCTGTGTGAGACCTGACCTGCCCATGTATTACATGAATGGCCATCATATGTACTGTACTACCATACCAGTGTGCTGACTGAATTCATAAGAGTGTATATTTTTTGTAATAAGTATTCTTCATTTTTTCCAGTCTCATTGTGAATGTAAAGAAGGATACAGTAACTTTCAGCCAGGAATTGGATGCCAGCTAGTAGACATATGTGCGACCAAGAATAAATGCAGCAAACATGCCAACTGCACCACTGTTGCTCCTGGGAAAATGGAGTGAGTGTTTTTTCCTTGTATATACTGTATAATGACTTAATGAGAAAATCATTCTATTTGAGAACATTTGCTATGTTTGCAGATGTGTGTGCAAGAAGGGTTATACTGGTGATGGTGTCATCTGCTATGGAAACATTTTGGAACGTATGAGAGAAATTAACAGCGAACCAGGACAGTGGCAGGGAAAGCTTTCCATTGCTATAAACTTGTTTGGTAAGTTTTTCTAGGTTATAAAACCGTTAACCATGGATTACCTGTGGTTATACTCCTGTAGTCCTCCACCATTTTTTGTTTAGTATCTGTCAGCAGTGATGTGCCGGCGCACTATTGCTGCAGCCAATCAGTGGCCAAAGGGATCACAAGTCATACCACTGGCATCATCGCTCAGAGATTTAGCACTCGACCCTTGAGGCAGCTGATTGGCTGCAGCAGTCATGTGATGGTACACTGACAGATCGTAAACAAAGAATTGTGGCGGACCACCGGAATATCTGCACGCGATCAAAGGTTGTGTTTTGTTATGTTGTAACATTTTCATCCCATCTTAATTTGTTCAGAAATCAGATAACCTCTTTAAAGTGGTATTCCAGTCACAAACTTTTATCACCACCAATTGCTAAAAGAGCAAACCGTTTTCCAGCACCAATATTTTATGCAATATCATTCCCTTGATTGTCATTTCTCATGTTAAAAAGAACATTAACAATATAATTTGTTCCTTTTTTTTCCAAAGAGGTGTATTCTTGGCCACTGTCTTCTCTGGGACCGTTCACTGTTCTAGTACCTATAAATAAAGGCATCAAGCTAAGGGATGTAAGTATATTGATATGTCAGGGGGGGGAAAAAATCGCAAGTCATTTAATGTACCTTCATTTTTCCACTTCATGCTTATTTACTGAAGACGCATTAAACCTCATGATAAAAAAAAAAAACTCTGATAACATTCAGAAATAAATAATTTTATTTTATGCTCTCAGAAATGAAGATGTGTGTTGTAGACTGGTGTTACACATAAGTAGTTCTGGGTCAAAAGATAATTCCGAAATTTGGTTTGTTCAGGAAAAGTCCTTAAGGGCCATGGACACCTTTGGGGACAATTTTTGTTATTATTGCATTCTATTCATTTTGGGCTAAAATAATTGTTAAAATGTTTTTATTTTACATTGTTAATGTTTTTTCCTCTACAGCTTTCACCTCCAGTGTATCTGCAAGCTGTTCTTCTAATTTCTCAGTGAATCCATCAAAGAGCTGTTCTGACAGCTCCGTTTGTAGCTCTTATCTTTAGTTTCCTAACAGCTCAAAAACACTAATTTAAGCTAAATTCTTATCAATCTGATTTAGCTATAACGAGTGTTTATGACCTGTTAGGACAGTACAGATAAGGGCTACAGATCGAGCCATCAGAGCAGCTCTATGATGGATTCGCTGTGAAGAATGAAGCAACAGTCTGCAGTTGTACTGAAAGTGAAAGCTGTAGAGGAAAAACTGTTGAAAAATGGTTAATAAAGACCAATTTAAAAATATATTTGATGATAAAATTATAAATAAACAAATTTTCTTCCATTTCAGGTAAAGAATCTTAAATCCAAAAAGGAAAATGCCCTGTACTTTATCAAGCTTCATATGATTGCTGGGCAGCTGAATGCTGAAGATTTCAACAGCACAGATTTAATTTATACATTGACTGGAAAATCAGGGGAAATAACAATTGGGGACACGGTGAGATTATTTCTATGATATGATTATGAATCTTTACTCTCAATGCCATAAAACTTAGTTCACAATGTAAGTACAAAAGCGCTAAATAATTTAAAATTGTGTTATTTATTATAACAAAAAGGAGTAAATTCAGAGTAACACAGACTCTTTAATTCGCCAATATACATGGACTTTACTTTTGCCCTTAGGATAATGATTTGAAAATAAGGATTCGTGGAAGTAAGAAGAGAGGGAAAATTCTACAGAAAAATATAATTGCCTCCAATGGAATCCTACATATCATAGACAAGGCCATGGATATTGTGGAACCAACTCTGGAAAGTAACACTGAAGTAAGTTATCAATAATCTGTAAGGATAGATTGTTGCCCTTCTGGAGTCACATGATCAGATAGATTTTTATGGTCAGGATCACACATCAAGGAAGGAGGATCCCATAGCATAGACAGCTAGATCCCCTGCTTTTAATGATGTTCCACACCCCTAAACACCTGAATAAAAAGGACATGATGGTTGCTTGGCCCCCATCTCCTTTCCATGATCATTGGAAACCCTGTTTGCTAGCATTGAAGGACACACCACATATTAAAAACTGATCAGACCAACTTGAGCTGGACCTCTTTGGGGTCCACAGTTTTTTTCTTTACAGTTTTTACTTTCGGTGCATCTGCAGGCTTTTGCTTCTCATTGTCTTTGAATCCATTAGATAGCTATTCTGACAACTCGAGCTATAGTCCTTGTCTGTACTTTCCTAACAGCTCATAAACATAAAATCCTTATCAGTTTTTATAAGAATTCAGCTTAAATGAGTGTTTATGAGCCGTCAGGCAACTAGAGATAAGGGCTACAGATCATGCAGCAAATTGAAAAAATATATTTTTTTTTCATATGTTCCCTTTAATTTTAGGAGACAATAATGGAAATACTCCAAGAAAATGGTAGATACAATCGTTTTAGGACTCTGCTGGAGGTATTGTTTTATTTATTTTTTATTTTCAAATTTTGGAGTCAATCATGGACTTGGGATATAAAATCTTGTACCTCACGTGTTATTTTTTAACAGAAATCTAATCTTGGGCCAGATCTAGAAAAGGATGGACCCTACACAGTCTTTGTACCCAACAATGCCGCCTTGTCTACAATGGAAAATGGAACGTTGGACTACCTGCTATCCAAAGAGGTGTAGCTACTTTTCTTGCATTCTCCTAGCAAGTTATTTTACACTATAAAGTTAATCAATTTAATCAACAGATAATTGCTTTGGCGCATTTTAGCCTTCTCAAAATGGTGTATAGCATCCTGTGTTTAATTGTTTCTGTTGCTTGTTACACAGGGTTCTAGGAAACTTCTGGAACTGTTGAGGTACCACATTGTTTCATCTGCTCAGGTTAGTGAATATTGTTACATTTTTCATCCTTCCGCATATCCTCATAATTTTCATTTACTTCCAGCTATTTTTAACCTCTTTCTTATATGCAGTAGACACAATAGCAGTGGTCCCTTGGAGTTATTCTATACAGAATAGTGGACTTGCGTATAATACTAACATCAAGTAGCTATTGTGCCTGGTCATCAACTTAGAGTGGGAGGAGTGCATAGAATATATTGAAAATATGAAGAACATGCTTTATAAAGTCCAGTAACAGTTGACTTTGTTTCTTGCAGTTGGATGTTGCAAATATTATCTCTTCTACTCAGATTATGAGTATGGCAAACCAGTTAATCCAGTTTCAAACAACAAGCAACGTAAGTGTCTGAGATGTGTTACCTACCTGTAATGGTGGAATTGTCTGTAGCTCAAAAATGTTGAGTTTTAGCGATAATCAAAGCAGTAAGATATTATACCCTATTATTGATATGGTCTATAGAGATTTGTTTCTCAATTTTGGTGGCATAACCCACCAACAGAAGTGTAACAAGTAGCCTTTGGCCTCCACAGTACAGCTTGTAATAGGGCCCCATTCTCCTATTACTACCATCAATGTGTAATTAGTTTAGGACATGGTATGATAATCACGGTACTGTATTTGTTGTCTTTTATTCTCCTGCTAACAAATTTCTCTGTAACTCAAATACAACAATTTCTCAAGGTGGGTTTATTGCAGTTTCTATGCCTGCTACTAGTGTTGAGTGAATCGAAGCATACGAAGTGGAATTTGATCAACGGTTTAGGAAAAATTTGATTAGCAACTAATCCGAATTTCCTCACGCTTTGTGTAACTAAACATTTTTTTGCTAAAATGGCGGCTATGGGGCTACCTGTGTTACAAACTGAAAGTAAGAAGCCTGGGAATGTAAGATCACACCTAATGCCATGCAGACAGACAATCGGCAGCTAGCCAGCCCCTGTGCTGTCACAGCCCTAAATAGCCTCATCCTGTGTGGTCTCAGCCATTTCACTGTGAGCTGAGCATAGGGAGGGACATGACAAGCGCTAGGGACAGTTCAGCCTCTGCCTTCTGCCATACCTTCTGCTGTCTCACCTGTCATATCCCCAGTATCTCCTGCTTCACTGCCTGCTGCTGTCTCTGCCAGATGGGGCAGATGCATGCCTGCCAGATGCATTGTTTGGCCACGCTGCCTCCGTGCACCATCCCACTCTGGCGTGCCATAGAGGAGCACCTCCCGTTTCCTGTCATTTATGCTTCCAGGGGCTAATGCTTCTGCCTTCCAGCACGGCTCCTGGGTGGGGTTACAAGTTTAAATAGCAGCTTCCTATTCCAGGAAGTTGCCTGAGTGTTGAGTTACTAACAGCAATAGCAAAGATGTTCTTTTCTGATCTCCTGTGTTTGACCCAGCTTGTTTGACCATTCTGTTTGCCTGCCTCCTACATCTACTACTGGACCTGTCTGACCCTGAGCTTGTCTACTCCTCTGTACCACGCTTCTATCTGATACCGGCTACTGACCTATGGCTTGTCCCTGACCATTCTTCAGCTTCTGCCTCTGACAATCATCATCACCATCTGCTGCCTTTACTCCAGTCTTCTCTACAATACCACTTCTCACCATCGTGTCTGCTATTGGAATCAGTTCACACTAACTGCGGTTCTGACCACAACTGGACTGCTACTGGAGAGTTACCTGTTGTCTGACTTAGTGAGTCAGCTATCAACCATATTAGCTAATCCTGTAGGTAGTGTTTCAGTTTCTCTCTTGCTGTGTTCTGTCCTGTCCACTTGCTGACTAACATCTAGTGGTTAGTTGCTGACATCACTTGGTTGACACAGAGAATCCACACTATCTCTGGTTTGACCAGTGAGGTCCCACCCACTGGTCATAAAAACAGTGCTCAGGAAGACTTAAATTGTGGTATATTGGATAGGGAGAGTGCAGAGACAGTGTAGGGAAATCGTAGGGAGAGTTTTTACATACTGTAGGGTGAGCATAGGGAGAGCACAGGGAGAGCACAGGGAGAACGCAGGGACAGTGCAGGCTCTGTAATCTGAACCTGAAGGGATCCATAGAAGACAGCCCACTTTGCATCAATCCCTGTGTAGGGCACAGAGCTATTTAATTGAACAGTGCCCAGCTTGTTTAATAGATAAGCAATTTAATGAGGCCTTGATTATCAAATTTTGGTGAATAAGCTGTCTAATTTCACTGTTATTGGGGTGCCCACCTTGTTTAATAGATAAGCAATTTCATTAGGCCTGGGTTGTCAAATTGTGGTGAATACGCTGTCTAATTCTACTGTTCTTAGGGTATCCACCTTGCTTAATAGATAAGAAATTCCATTATGCCTTGATTCTCAAATTGAGGTGGATAAGTTTTCTCATTTAACTGTTATCGGGGTGCCCACCTTGTTTAATAGATAAGCAATTCTATTATGCCTTTATTCTCAAGTTGGGGTGAATAAGCTGTCTAGTTCTACTGTTATTAGGGTATCCACCTGCCTGTCACAGTCACTGTTTCACTACCAGAAAAGACTAGCTATGCATGTTGCTGCAATGCACATTTATGTACACCGAGATACACTCTCCCTGCAGGCCGGGATAAAGCCGAATTAACACCCTTCGTGACAAATTAATTCGGAACAGAGCAAATTTCATGGAAAATTCGGCAAAGCATCTGAACTGAATTTTTGAAAACTTCGACCATCTCTACCTGCTACCCTAATAACTATGCCCATGCTGACCAAGCAATGATACTTACAAAAGTATTCAGAGCATGATGAGGAAATCTATTCTTAACCATAACGTGGCTTATTGTTATCTAAGGCTTCATGCTCACAGCCATATCCGTATTTCAGTGAACAATCAATAGATCGGCCAAATATGGATGCTTTCTGTGTGTATTCCATGTTTTTTCACTCCCATCAATAGAAAGGTATATTCACGTCTGCAATATGGACAAGCATAGGACATGTTCTACCATTCGCGAAACAGTCGCAGGGGTATGCAAAAAATATAGATGTGTGTTTGACCTCGTAGAAATGAATGGGTGAGTGTGGGCCTAAGGGAGTGAAATTTATGTTCTCATATGCACCCCCTCTTTTTTGCTTTGTTCTGCTGATATGCTGTGAAGCACTTTTCTGGTATTTATCTGAAACACTGATGTTGATACAGATAGTTTCTCTGGTCTGGTGTTTTTTTGCAGTCCCAAGTACAAGACCGTGGGATCACATACAAAATCTAGAATAGACAAGCTCATTTTCAAGTATCTTTTTTAGTATAATAAAAACTCCACATTATTCTTACTGGCTATACAATTTATTTATTTTTTCTATATGAGCCTCAGCCTTTTTTCTAAATATTCCTCAGTCTTTGTGAGGAATATGGATTATCATTTATTGGCAGCCCTGATTGTCATTTGATTCACCTTTTGGCATGTACACAGTCAGTGTACATGCAAAATATGTTCGCACCCCCCGGCCATCTGCAGTCAGCTAGCAAGGGAGGAAGCCCCAGGAGTTCCGGCTACAAGGAGGCCCTAGGCGCATAAAGTCACACCTCAACCAGCCAGTTTGGAGGCAAGCTAATCCTGCAGGAAAACCTCCAGCAGGAGGTCCAGGCACTTGCCCAGGATCAATGATACCTCCCAGACATGTTGGCACCTACATTTCATAAGGAATTATGAATTGTCCGTCCATCCCAGGCATAATTCGGTTATATTTTTGCGATCCTGGGGCAAAGGCAAACATCCACGTAGTCCTGGCTTGAGGCTAGGATGCCTGGGAAGGGAGATATACATATCTCCCCACAGAAACCACATAGTGGCACCATGTTTGTTGTAGCCGAAAGCCAGGCGGATCAATTGGGCCTGGAGCCATCTTCCTGCGACATTCTGGTCTGGGGCTATGAGCCCTAAGGGGTTTTATGGTTCATTTGCTGCCAGCACCAGAAAACTAGGGGTGGACCCTACCCATAGGCGGGGAGGGGAGCGGCTGGCTCCAGGTCATAAGTCCATGCAAGCCAGCGGGCGGTGTCTTTACTGAAGGGGGTCACATTGTGCCAATATGTTTGGAGCTGACCTTTGTGACTGCAGCCAAGGACTATTCCACCATTATAACCCAAAGGAACTTTCATCTTACCCGGTAACTGACTCTTGCTCTGGTTAACCCTGTTGTACCTATATCACCTGTATCTGTAACCTCAGACCACTGTATATATTCTCTGTGTATATTGTATCTAGTGTGCCCTTAAGGCAATTAAATATATAATTTGATCTTGTGCTATCTTGTATCTCGATCATGAATCCCCACGTCCGTGTTTTGGCCTAGTAATAAGCTACCGCGGGTTGGTTTCTCACCCTATATAATACCGTTAGTGGACCGGGCTTATATCAAACGAGAAGCTGGTGGCAGATACCCAGGCTGAAACAGCGCTGTTTTCACAGCGGCAATGAAAAGGCTCTCTCAGCTTGTTGCGTCTCTGTGCCCGCGTGGACAGGAGGTGTCTATGTAAACTGTACCAAGCTGACCTTACCTGCTCCTCTAGAAGGCGTAACATCACGCTTTGGTAACCCATGACCATACCGCGCCTCGTGAGCTCGACGTAGGCGACGTCAAGCGGGCACGAGGTCTTGTATTCGTCACAGTCTTATTAGACTAAATCCAGCTCTTTTCATGCCCCACACTTATGACAATGTGTTTTTTTAACTAAAGCTCAAAATAATGTAGTTAAAATGTGTGTATATATATAATATATATATATATATATATATATATATATATATATATTTACCGGTGTGTGTGTATGTATGTATGTATGTATGTATATATATATACACATTAAACAAGTCTACAAGTCTAAAATTCCAAGCAGTTAACTTTACAAATGTTAAATGCTATGTTGTACTTATGTTTTTAACAAATGCTTTACATATGTGAATGCTGTGGAGTCATCCCACAAGTTTGTTTTTCTTAAAGGGACAAATTCTAGTCAATGGTGAAGAAGTTGAAGAAGCTGATGTTGCAGCAAAGAATGGCCGTATTTATACACTGGATGGTGTCCTTATTCCGCCTTCTATACTGCCTATTCTACCACACAGATGTGATGACACTAAACATGAGATAAAAGCTGTGAGTGGACTATAAATTAAATGAATTACTATTAGTTGACTAGTATGAATAATAGAGGGAAACTTCAGTATGTTAGCACAGCATATGGTCACCATATGGGGGATACACTTTAAATAATATTCCATGTCTGTAGTCTTGTATTACAGATAATGAAATACACTATCCAGTATATAAAATCTTTAACACAAGATTTGTAACCCTTTCGGAAGGGCCCAAAAATAAAATAAAACGCAGCCTGCTAGTTATACTATAAGTTCGAATGAGTGAATTCCCTTATGGAAAATATTACCGGTTTATAGAGACTTTTTAAATCTAGTGTTTGAGTTATACACTGCATGCAGGTTACAACTGTATTTTTACAATAGGGCTTCTGTGTTTCCTGTACTATGGTTCTCCACAGTAGATGTCCACCAGGAACTGCAGAAACAGTAAGATCCTATATCCCATGATGAAAAACATTCTGTATAACATATCCCATGATGAATAACAGATAACATGTAACATATCTGTCATTTGCTTTCAGTCTCTCTTTACACACAAGTGTGTCTACCAAAAATCTATTATGGATAGTGACTACTCAGTGGGTGGTTGCTCAAGATACTGCAACATTACTGTACCAGTAAGTATGCTCTTTGATAGTTTATGTCCCCACCTCTATGCAGTGGCCAGGTTTAAGTTGGCCCCAATGTTACGTTCTGACCCCTGGACATCGTTGAGGTGTCACCACATATTTCTGCTCTCCAGGGAGAATGGTAAAGCGTGGTGCACAAAATCAGTCCAGAGAGTCAGGGTGTGAAGTAAACCAGTTTGTTTCTTTACTATAAAAACTCAAGTGCAAAACAATACAGGCAAGGCACTGAACTGTCTTCTCCAGTCTCCTCCCGGGCAGAAGAAGGTTCTAGATTGAGGAGAGACCGAAACTAGCTGTCCCTTTCTCACTTTAAAAAGGACCTTTCATCAGTTTTAAAATAGGCTAATTATGGTATTACCTTGAAGGGGGGCCCCCACTGATGCCATGGATGTTTTTATTTTTTAAAAGCCGCCTTGTATTCTAATGAGCAGTATCATTGCAATGGGGCGGAGACGCAGTCTTCTGCTGTGGGCGTTTCCTTCTCCCTGGCTGTGAACGCGATCCAATCAGACCGGGCCGCTCACAGCCAGGGAGAAGGAGTTCAAGTTCTCACAAGATTTCTTCCTGGCTGTGAGCGGTCTGCTCTGATTGGATCGCACTCACAGCCAGGGAGAAGGAGACGCCCACAGCAGAAGACTGTGTCTCCGCCCCATTGCAACGATACTGCTCATTAGAATACAAGGAATACATCCATGGCATCAGTGGGGGCCGCCCTACAAGGTAATACCATAATTTGTCTATGTTAAAACTGATGAAAGGTCCTCTTTAAGATGCCTAGTGGCTGGTGGTCCAGGGTCTATGGCTCAGTCATCTGGCTGGCCCTCTGGCCAAAGTGCTGGTAACACTGGTTCTGAGACAAAGTATCCCGCCTCAGCATCTTCTTCTGGTCAATCGTGCAGTCAGGCAGAGTATGAGCGCACGGCGTCATTGGTTGCTATGACGCCGTGCGCTCCCTGCTGCCGCCACAGTACAGCAATACACGGCCATGTACATGAGGCCTAAACAGAAACATTGTTGCAACTTCAGGCTGTCATAGACTTATATAGAGTTTCAATACAAGTCTCTGAGAATGGCTAAACAAGTAATCAAATATAAACAACAGAGCTAAACCAGACAGTCAAAAGGTCAGTGTGGCCATTTTTTCCCCCCTTTGCAAAGTTACTTATAGTAAGGGCTCATTCAGACGGCCGTATGCTGTCCGCAAAAATACTGAATGCTATCCGTTTTTTTGCGGATCCGCAAAAAAACGGATAGCATTCAGTATTTTTGCTAACCCATAGACTTCAATAGGGCCATGTCCTGATTTTCACGGACAAGTATAGGACATGTTTCATTTATTTTGCGGAGCCTTGGAATAGAAAAGGGCCCCATAGAAGTGAATAGGTCAGCATCTAATCCGCAAAAAAACGGATCCGCATTTTTGCGGATAGCATACGGCCGTCTGAATGAGCCCTAACTGTGAAAGATTTCTAACTTCTCAGTACATGTAAAGAAAGTCTCAAAGTCTCCCAGTATTATCTGGCTGTGCATTAATCCATTCCACAAAGCAGTGCAAATATAGTGCAATAACAGTCCAAATTAACATGATATATTACTATAAACCTATAAAATCCAGTTCAACAATATAAAACAGTATACGTGCATAGTAGCAATAGGGGCAAATGTCCATAGTTCAAAATATCCTTGCTCCACAGCACTAAGGGGGTCATTTATTAAGACTGTCATTTTAGACGCCAGTCTTAATAAAGCCCCCCCATCGCTGGCGGTAGATCGCCAGAGTTATGGAAAGTCGCAGGCCTCTCCATAACTTTGTTGCGTCCAGCACTGCCTCTAAATGTAAGCCAGCTTCCTAGTTGGTTTACATTTAGACCATTTTCTACATCTAAAACAAGCATAGAAAATTATGAAAAAGGTGGGCCTGCCCCCTTCCACACCCACACCACACCCACACTTTTAGACATGGCGTTGGCGTGAGTGGGTGAAAGAAGCAGATTGCTACACATCTACCCTTTGTGCCGCAATCTGCGCCTGAAATATGCCTAATATAGGTGTATTTCAGGTTAATAAATGACCCCCCAAATCTAAAGTATATATGTTTTTTGGAGTGAATTAAAAAATAATACATTTAAAGTAGGTTTTTGAGCCAGTTTATCTCATGATTTGCTTATGATCCTCTTGTAGGTCCCTAAGTGTTGCAAAGGATTTTATGGCCCTGAATGCAGACCTTGTCCCGGAGGCTTTACTAATCCATGCTCGGGAAATGGAGAGGTATATCTACCACATGTATTAAAATGTTTGCAGGTTCACCTTTGAATACTATTTTGCACTTTACTTACAGAAGTAATGTGCATTTCTACAGGAGTTGCATGACTTTAAAATTGCACCACTTATCTTGTACCTATGCTAAGTGATAGTTTCAGAGCTGCATTACTAATTCTGCAGGTTTTAGGGCTAAAACCAGTTGCTTGGGATCATTACAAGGTAGAAGATGATGGTATAATGTATGCAGTTTCATAAATCTTCCTGTGAAGCCCTTTAAAAAAGTATGCCACGCTGTATACATTTTTATGTATTGCTATATTGAAAAGTGAAGTGCAGTTTGAAATGCAGGATCCCACTGAATACTAGCAAATTTTGGCCATTTATTTGAATACTGAAGGCTATGGGCACATCACTGTATATGCCAGTAGATTTTTTGGTGCATACACCATACGTGTTGTAACTTTAGCCAAATGCAGTGATTCTCATCTTTACCACTGGGAA
The DNA here is from genome assembly GCF_014858855.1 of Bufo gargarizans. Classification (NCBI taxonomy): domain Eukaryota; kingdom Metazoa; phylum Chordata; class Amphibia; order Anura; family Bufonidae; genus Bufo; species Bufo gargarizans. The sequence continues at coordinate 338,366,565 of NC_058081.1, read as the reverse complement.
CCCCTACAACCATCCCATGAATACTAAAAAAACTGACAGTTATTTCTGTTTTTTGGGGTAAACCCTTTTCCAAGTGACCTTCAAAATTTACTGTGCCCTGATATAGATATATATACAAACTGGATTCCCAAAAAGTTGGGACACTATACAAATCGTGAATAAAAACTGGATGCAATGATGTGGAGATGGCAAATGTCAATATTTTATTTGTAATAGAACGTAGATGACAGATCAAACGTTTAATCCGAGTAAATGTATCATTTTAAAGGAAAAATACGTTGATTCAAAATTTCACGGTGTCAACAAATCCCCAAGAAGTTGGGACAAGTAGCAATAAGAGGCTGGAAAAAGTAAATTTGAGCATAACGAAGAGCTGGAAGACCAATTAACACTAATTAGGTCAATTGGCAACATGATTGGGTATAAAAAGAGCTTCTCAGAGTGGCAGTGTCTCTCAGAAGCCAAGATGGGTAGAGGATCACCAATTCCCACAATGTTGCGCAGAAAGATAGTGGAGCAATATCAGAAAGGTGTTACCCAGCGAAAAATTGCAAAGACTTTGCATCTATCATCATCAACTAGGCATAACATCATCCGAAGATTCAGAGAATCTGGAACAATCTCTGTGCGTAAGGGTCAAGGCCGTAAAACCATACTGGATACCCGTGATCTCCGGGCCCTTAAACGACACTGCACCACAAACAGGAATGCTACTGTAAAGGAAATCACAGAATGGGCTCAGGAATACTTCCAGAAACCATTGTCAGTGAACACAATCCACCGTGCCATCCGCCGTTGCCAGCTGAAACTCTACAGTGCAAAGAAGAAGCCATTTCTAAGCAAGATCCACAAGCTCAGGCGTTTTCACTGGGCCAGGGATCATTTAAAATGGAGTGTGGCAAAATGGAAGACTGTTCTGTGGTCAGACGAGTCACGATTCGAAGTTCTTTTTGGAAATCTGGGAAGCCATGTCATCCGGACCAAAGAGGACAAGGACAACCCAAGTTGTTATCAACGCTCAGTTCAGAAGCCTGCATCTCTGATGGTATGGGGTTGCATGAGTGCGTGTGGCATGGTAAGCTTGCATGTCTGGAAAGGCACCATCAATGCAGAAAAATATATTCAGGTTCTAGAACAACATATGTTCCCATCCAGACGTCATCTCTTTCAGGGAAGACCCTGCATTTTTCAACAAGATAATGCCAGACCACATTCTGCATCAATCACAACATCATGGCTGCGTAGGAGAAGGATCTGGGTACTGAAATGGCCAGTCTGCAGTCCAGATCTTTCACCTATAGAGAACATTTGGCGCATCATAAAGAGGAAGGTGCAACAAAGAAGGCCCAAGCCGATTGAACAGTTAGAGGCCTGTATTAGACAAAAATGGGAGAGCATTCCTATTTCTAAACTTGAGAAACTGGTCTCCTTGAGCCCCAGACGTCTGTTGAGTGTTGTAAGAAGAAGGGGAGATGCCACACATTGGTGAAAATGGTCTTGTCCCAACTTTTTTGGGATTTGTTGACACCATGAAATTCTGATTCAACATATTTTTCCCTTAAAATGGTACATTTTCTCAGTTTAAACTTTTGTTCCATGATTTATGTTCTATTCTGAATAAAATATTAGACATCATTGCATTCAGTTTTTATTCACGATTTGTATAGTGTCCCAACTTTTTGGGAATCCGGTTTGTATATACACTGCCTGTCCCAAAAAAAAGTCGCCAACAAAAAATAGCCTTTAGCTTTGATTACGGCACGCATTCGCTGTGGTATTGTTTCAATAAGCTTCTGCAGTGTCACAAGATTTATTTTCCATCCAGCTTTGCATTCATTTTTCACAAAGATCTTGCATTAATAATGGTAGAGTCTGACTTCTGCGCAAAGCCTTCTCCAGCACATCCCAAAGATTCTCAATGGGGTTAAGGTCTGGACAATGTGGTGGCCAATCCATGTGTGAAAATATGTCTCATGCTCTCTGAACCACTCTTTCACAATTTGAGCCCGATGAATCCTGGCATTGTCATCTTGGACTATGCCCGTGCCATCAGGGAAGAAAAAATCCATTGATGGAATAAGCTGGTCATTCAGTATGTTCAGGTAGTCAGCTGACCTCATTCTTGGGGCACATAGTGTTGCTGAACCTAGACCTGACCAACTGCAGCAACCCCAGATCATAGCACTGCCCCCACAGGCTTGTACAGTAGGCACTAGGCATGATGGGTGCATCACTTCATCTGCCTCTCTTCTTACCCTGATGCGCCAATCACTCTGGAACAGGGTAAATCTGGACTCATCAGACCACATGACCTTCTTCCATTACTCCAGAGTCCAAACTTTATGCTCCCTAGCAAATTGAAGCCTTTTTTTCTGGTTTGCCTCACTGATTTGTGGTTTTCTTACGGCTACACAGCTGTTTAGTCCCAATCCCTTGAGTTTCCTTTGCATTGTGCATGCTCTTCCTTTCACTATTAAACATAGCCCTGAATTCTACTGTTTTTCTTCAATTTGATTTCACCAAATGTTTAAGTGATCGCCGATCACGATTATTCAGGATTTTTTCCCCACCACATTTCTTCCTCGAATACGATAGGTCCCCACTATCCTTCCAGTTTTTAATAATGTGTTGGACAGTTCTTAACGCAATTTTAGTAGTTTCTACAATCTCCTTAGATGTTTTCTCTGCTTAATGCATGCCAATGATTTGACCCTTCTCAAACAGACTAACATCTTTTCCACAACCACGAGATGTGTCTTTCGACATGGTTGTTTAAGAAATGAGAAGCAACTCATTGCACCAGTTGGGGTTAAATAACTTGTTGCCAGCTGAAAGATAATCGCCCATGCAGTAATTATCCAATAGGAGGCTCATAACTATTTGCTTAATTAAATCCAGGTGGCAACTTTTTTTTTGGGACAGGCAGTGTATATATATATATATATATATATATATATATACAGTACAGACCAAAAGTTTGGAGACACCTTCTCATTCTAAGAGTTTTCTTTATTTTGATGACTATGAAAATTGTAGATTCACACTGAAGGCATCAAAACTATGAATTAACACATGTGGAATTATATACATAACAAAAAAGTCACCTTTTGCTTTGATTACTGCTTTGCACACTCTTGGCATTCTCTTGATGAGCTTCAAGAGCTAGTCACCTGAAATGGTCTTCCAACAGTCTTGAAGGAGTTCCCAGAGATGCTTAGCACTTGTTGGCCCTTTTGCCTTCACTCTGCGGTCCAGCTCACCCCAAACCATCTCTATTGGGTTCAGGTCCGGTGACTGTGGAGGCCAGGTCATCTGGTAAAGCACCCCATTACTCTCCTTCATGGTCAACTAGCCCTTACACAGCCTGGAGGTGTGTTTGGGGTCATTGTCCTGTTAAAAAATAAATGATGGTCCAACTAAACGCAAACCGGATGGAATAGCATGCCGCTGCAAGATGCTGTGGTAGCCATGCTGGTTCAGTATGCCTTCAATTTTGAATAAATCCCCAACAGTGTCACCAGCAAAGCACCCCCACACCATCACACCTCCTCCTCCATGCTTCACGGTGGGAACCAGGCATGAAGAGTCCATCCGTTCACCTTTTCTGCGTCGCACAAACCAAAGATCTCAAATTTGGACTCCTCAGACCAAAGCACAGATTTCCACCGGTCTAATGTCCATTCCTTGTGTTATTTAGTCTCTTCTGCTTGTTGCCTGTCCTTAGCAGTGGTTTCCTAGCAGATATTCTACCATGAAGGCCTGATTCACACAGTCTCCTCTTAACAGTTATTCTAGAGATGTGTCTGCTGCTAGAACTCTGTGTGGCATTGACCTGGTCTCTAATCTGAGCTGCTGTTAACCTGCGATTTCTGAGGCTGGTGACTCGGATGAACTTATCCTCCGCAGCAGAGGTGACTCTTGGTCTTCCTTTCCTGGGGCGGTCCGCATGTGAGCCAGTTTCTTTGTAGCGCTTGATGGTTTTTGTGACTACACTTTTTTGTTATGTATATAATTCCACATGTGTTAATTCATAGTTTTGATGCCTTCAGTGTGAATCTACAATTTTCATAGTCATGAAAATAAAGAAAACTCTTTGAATGAGAAGGTGTGTCCAAACTTTTGGTTTGTACTGTATATATATTCTATACAACCCATATATATATATATATATATATATATATATATACATATATATATATATATATATATATAATATATCAGTCTACAGAAGTCATATATTTGATGGCAGATGGACCACTAGCTTGGCGGTTATTAACCTTGTCATTTCCAATATGCATTGCCTTTCAGCAATATAAAAAAAAATACAATCTTAATTTATTATTTATTCTTTTGCATCTTTCAGTGTATGGATGGAATGACAGGGAATGGGACGTGTGTCTGTGATGAGGCATTTATGGGCTCTAACTGCCAGCGTTGTTCCGATGCAGACATGTATGGCCCTCGTTGTGACAAAAGTAAGTGCTATATGGTAGCTAATAAATGTTTCATGTAGATATATGTAATAATGCAAATTGCAGACTGAAGGCATAGACATTAATAGGTAACTAAAAGAAGGCAATAATAAATGAATAAATCATTCATATCCATCCTGGATACATAGCCTATATCTAGAAAATAGCAAGACTCACCTAAAGGTGGCCTATGGCAAGACTGATCTGAATCCAGCATATGAATGAGGGAAATATGTTAAAGGTTTTCTACCACCAGATTTGGTCCTATTTAGCTGACTGACACTAGCGATGTGCTAGTGTCAGCAGTCCATAACAGTGTTCTTACTTATCATCTGTCTGCTGCCGTTCACCTTAAAAACGTACTTTTATAGATATGCTAATGAGCCCCTAGGTGCTATGTGGGCGTCATTAGCACCTAGAGGGCTCCGTCCACTAACCATTTCAGCTGCCCATCGCTCCCTCCAGCCCGCCTCGCTCCTGTTGATTGACTTGAAACTTCTCAGTATCTCGTACCAATTCCCGCGCCTGCGCCGTGCGCTTCTGTATTCTCCCGGCGCCGGCTTCCTCACTGCGCCTGCGCCAACTACGTTACAGTGAGGAAGCCGGCACCAGGAGCGCGGCATTCACTCACTGCGCCTGCGCCGAATACAGAAGCGCACGGCGCAGGCGCGGGAATTGGTACGAGATACTGAGAAATTTCAAGTCAATCAACAGGAGCGGAGCGGGCTGGAGGGACACGATGGGCGGCTGAAATGGTTAGTGGACGGAGCCCCTAGGTGCTAATGACGCCCACATAGCACCTAGGGGCTCATTAGCATATCTATAAAAGTACGTTTTTAAGGTGAACGGCAGCAGACAGATGATAAGTAAGAACACTGTTATGGACTGCTGACACTAGCACATCGCTAGTGTCAGTCAGCTAAATAGGACCAAATCTCCAAATCTGGTGGGAGAAACCCTTTAACACTGTTTCTACTTCTAAAGACATTTAGTAAAAATATATTTTTTTTATCAGAAAATATGGAGATTTTTAACTGTCTTTTATTTCAAAAAAGGTTTTTAACTTCTAAAGATTTGGTGTTCTAAAAAGTTTTCAGTATTTTCATATTAATTGGAAAAGCTATAAAAAAGCAAGACCAGAATACTAATGTCATCTTACTTTGCCTTAGAATGTGGATGTGTCCATGGAAGTTGCAATAACCATATAGACAGTGATGGAAGCTGCCTGACTGGATCATGTAAACCTGGATACACAGGACAATTCTGTGATAGGAGGACTACTCCTTGTGGACCACTTGTTACTTTCTGTCACGCTCACGCAGAGTGTGCATACTTCAATGGTTTGCCCAGGTACTCTTCTGTCTTATAAATCCTGCATTTACAGCCAGCCATCCAGTCTGGAAGATTTAAGCTGCAAAAAAAAATAATAAAAACACAAACCTGGAATAATTTTTGATATTCTTATCACTTACTTACCGTACATAGCTACATTTCAGGGTTCTACCCCCTTTGTCTAGCATTTACCGTACATAGCTACATTTCAGGGTTCCGCACCCTTTGTCTAGTATGTACTGTACATAGCTACATTTCAGGGTTCCACCCCCTTTGTCTAGCATGTACAGTACATAGCTACATTTCAGGGTTCCACCCCCTTTGTCAAGCATGTACTGTACATAGCTACATTTAAGGGTTCCACCCCCTTTGTCTAGCATGTACTGTACATAGCTACATTTCAGGGTTCCACCCCCTTTGTCTAGCATGTACTGTACATAGCTACATTTCAGGGTTCCACCCCCTTTGTCTAGCATGTACTGTACATAGCTACATTTCAGGGTTCCACCCCCTTTGTCAAGCATGTACTGTACATAGCTACATTTCAGGGTTCCATCCCCTTTGTCTAGCATGTACTGTACATAGCTACATTTCAGGGTTCCACCCCCTTTGTCTAGCATGTACTGTACATAGCTACATTTCAGGGTTCCACCCCCTTTGTCTAGCATGTACTGTACATAGCTACATTTCAGGGTTCCACCCCCTTTGTCAAGCATGTACTGTACATAGCTACATTTAAGGGTTCCACCCACTTTGTCTAGCATGTACTGTACATAGCTACATTTCAGGGTTCCACCCCCTTTGTCTAGCATGTACTGTACATAGCTACATTTCAGGGTTCCACCCCCTTTGTCTAGCATGTACTGTACATAGCTACATTTCAGGGTTCCACCCCCTTTGTCAAGCATGTACTGTACATAGCTACATTTCAGGGTTCCATCCCCTTTGTCTAGCATGTACTGTACATAGCTACATTTCAGGGTTCCACCCCCTTTGTCTAGCATGTACTGTACATAGCTACATTTCAGGGTTCCACCCCCTTTGTCTAGCATGTACTGTACATAGCTACATTTCAGGGTTCCACCCCCTTTGTCTAGCATGTACTGTACATAGCTACATTTCAGGGTTCCACCCCCTTTGTCAAGCATGTACTGTACATAGCTACATTTCAGGGTTCTGCACCCTTTGTCTAGTATGTACTGTACATAGCTACATTTCAGGGTTTCACCCCCTTTGTCTAGCATGTACTGTACATAGCTACATTTCAGGGTTCCACCCCCTTTGTCTAGCATGTACTGTACATAGCTACTTTTCAGGGTTCCACCCCCTTTGTCTAGCATGTACTGTACATAGCTACATTTTAGGGTTACACCCCCTTTGTCTAGCATGTACCGTACATAGCTACATTTCAGGATTCCACCCCCTTTGTCAAGCATGTACTGTACATAGCTACATTTCAGGGTTCCACCCCCTTTGTCTATCATGTACTGTGCATAGCTACATTTTAGGGTTCCACCCCCTTCGTCTATCATGTACTGTGCATAGCTACATTTCAGGGTTCCACCCCCTTTGTCTAGCATGTACTGTACTTGGCTACATTTCAGGGTTCCACCCCCTTTGTCTAGCATGTACTGTACTTGGCTACATTTCAGGGTTCCACCCCCTTTGTCTAGCATGTACCGTACATAGCTACTTTTCAGGGTTCCACCCCCTTTGTCTAGCATGTACTGTACATAGCTACATTTTAGGGTTACACCCCCTTTGTCTAGCATGTACCGTACATAGCTACATTTCAGGATTCCACCCCCTTTGTCAAGCATGTACTGTACATAGCTACATTTCAGTGTTCCACCCCCTTTGTCTATCATGTACTGTGCATAGCTACATTTCAGGGTTCCACCCCCTTTCTCTAGCATGTACTGTACTTGGCTACATTTCAGGGTTCCACCCCCTTTGTCTAGCATGTACTGTACTTGGCTACATTTCAGGGTTCCACCCCCTTTGTCTAGCATGTACCGTACATAGCTACTTTTCAGGGTTCCACCCCCTTTGTCTAGCATGTACCGTACATAGCTACATTTAAGGGTTCCACCCCCTTTGTCTAGCATGTACTGTACATAGCTACATTTAAGGGTTCCACCCCCTTTGTCTAGCATGTACCGTACATAGCTACATTTAAGGGTTCCACCCCCTTTGTCTAGCATGTACTGTACATAGCTACATTTCAGGGTTCCACCCCCTTTGTCTAGCATGTACCGTACATAGCTACATTTAAGGGTTCCACCCCCTTTGTCTAGCATGTACCGTACATAGCTACATTTAAGGGTTCCACCCCCTTTGTCTAGCATGTACCATACATAGCTACTTTTCAGGGTTCCACCCCCTTTGTCTAGCATGTACCGTACATAGCTACATTTAAGGGTTCCACCCCCTTTGTCTAGCATGTACCATACATAGCTACTTTTCAGGGTTCCACCCCCTTTGTCTAGCATGTACCATACATAGCTACTTTTCAGGGTTCCACCCCCTTTGTCTAGCATGTACCGTACATAGCTACATTTAAGGGTTCCACCCTCTTTGTCTAGCATGTACCGTACATAGCTACATTTAAGGGTTCCACCCCCTTTGTCTAGCATGTACCGTACATAGCTACATTTAAGGGTTCCACCCCCTTTGTCTAGCATGTACTGTACATAGCTACATTTAAGGGTTCCACCCCCTTTGTCTAGCATGTACCGTACATAGCTACATTTAAGGGTTCCACCCCCTTTGTCTAGCATGTACCGTACATAGCTACATTTAAGGGTTCCACCCCCTTTGTCTAGCATGTACTGTACATAGCTACATTTAAGGGTTCCACCCCCTTTGTCTAGCATGTACCGTACATAGCTACATTTCAGGGTTCCACCCCTTTGTCTAGCATGTACCATACATAGCTAATTGTCTGGTATTGAGATCCATCATAGGGGCTCAATACCGGAAAAAAACGCTTCAGTTTTGTCCCTATTCATTGTCAATGGGGACATAACTGAACTGGACAGAAAGGAATGCTCCAAAATGCATTCCATTCAGTTTAGTTGCATTCCCATACTGGAGAGCAAATCGCAACATGTTGTATTTTGCTTTCCGTCCTGGGATGCAGAGCATGATGGATCCGGCATTACCCCCAATGCAAGTCAATGGGGATGGATCTGTTATCTCTGACACAATCTGACACAATAGAAAACGGATCCGTCCCCCATTGATTTTCAGTGGAGTTCATGACGCATCCGACTTGTCTATGTTATAGATAATACAACCGGATCAGTTCATAATGGATGCAGATGATTGTATTATGAGTAACTGAAGCATTTTTGCTGAACCCTGCAAAAACGCTAGTGTGAAAGTAGCCTAAGGGGATCATTCATACGCCTATATTGTATTTCTGGCGCAGATTGCGGTGCAATAGCTGTAAATCTGGCTCGTAGCCTAATTTTGTGCAAATGCTTTTGTGATGGCATGAGTAGACACTCTTTGCCTCCCTAGGCTTATAGTACAGAATGGGTCACTACAGTACAGACGATCCATCCTTGCCGAGGTTCCTTGCACCTCGTCATTGTTCTCCAATCACCGGGACACACAACGTTGAACAGTGCTGACATCTTGGCCTAGGCATGTAGTGATCTGGTGGAGTGATAAACTGTGGTCTATAAGTTCAAGGATATTGTCCCTTTTAGTTTGCGACAACTAGCAATAACTGGCACATTCTTGTTTCGATTTTTGAGGTTTCATGTGACTATAAAAGTTTACTTTCAATCTGGTTTTTATGTCACAGACTGTAGATAGTTGCTTGAAAATTTGTTCTTCTTGGTGATGCAATTTGAATGTCAAAGGGATTTTCCAGGATTTCAATACTGATGACCAATCCCATCAGATTGGCAGGGATCCAACACCCGGCCCCCCCGTCGATCAGCTGTATAAAGAGAATGCATGCGCCGTGCGTGCGTGCCATCTCCTGTCTCTCTCCTGCTTGCCATAGACACAGTTAGCAGTCTAAATGCATGCTATATTATAAAATCTAATAACTTTTATTATATCATGTTATATACCGCTGATGATCCAAATAATATGTAACGTTGATCTTTATGATTTCTTTCAGCTGTGTTTGTAAATTAGGATATGACGGAGATGGAATAAATTGCAAAGAAGAAAATGCTTGTATAGTTTATGGCAAATCACCCTGCAATGTTAATGTAAGTTGTCTTTATTCCCATTCCTGCATGCAGTATAAAGTCGCTTTCAGGCGTCAGTAAATAGCGGATGTGTGTGTCCATGTTCTCCACCGACTGCACATGGATCCTTTGACTTTAATCTGTTCATTCACACATCCGTGTTTTTCCATTGGTTAGTGGAAAAACAACAGAGGCATGCATGCACTACATTGGTACGTGGTGCAGATCAAACATGACCATTGAAGTCTATGGGTCCTGAAAACCACTGACAGAACACACAGGGCATCCCTGTATTGTCAGTGATTTTCACTGATCACTGGTAGAAGATACTATGGAAATCCCTTTTTCAGTCTAGCACTACAGATGGGGGGCAAAATGAAGACCTACCACAGACATCTTCACAGATGAAACATTCATCATCTTGTCACTGACGTGTGGAAGAAGCCTGGCTATGTAGAATTTTATCATAAGCGTCCATTTATTTTACTGAGATTGCGTCATTGACATGTTGTATGTTATCGAGTGCTATTAATTATCCATGTACATCCTGACATTGATATCAATGTGTCTGTACAGGCTGAGTGCATTCCAACAGGACCAGGAAAATTCAAATGTGTGTGTCGTGCAGGATGGACAGGCGATGGAGTAGACTGCTCAGAGATTAATAACTGTCTCCTTCCTGACCGAGGAGGATGCCATCCAAATGCTGACTGCCTATATATTGGTCCTGGCCAGGTGAATAACTGCCTTGATGTTCATTATATATTGTAAATCATCAATGAGGCATATTGTATGTAGTAATACTGGAATACCACCCAGCCGTACTCTTCTAGTATTAACTATATTCGGGCAGCTATTTTGGCAAATAAGTCACTGTGAGAAATTGTGTGGACTTTTTAGTGCATTTGGTCCAGAACCCTACCACATGATGTGACAGCAACATAGAACTGAAGGCAGAGGCGTAGCTAACTGCTCATGGGCCCTGGTGCAAGAGTTCAGCTTGGCCCCCTTAAGGGCTGTTTCACACGAGCGGATGCCGTGCGTGACATCCGCTCCGTAAATGACAGCCAAGACCCGATGCGGACAGCAGAAGCACGGAGCAGTAACATGATTTATAATGCTCCGTGCCTCTCTGTGATCTCTTTACTACGAAATCACAGTGAGATAAAGTTGTCCCTGTGATTTTGTAGTAAAAAGATCACAGAGAGGCAAAAAGTATTATTAATCATGTTAATGCTCTGTGCCTCTGCAGTGTCTGCATCGGGTCTTGGCTGTCATTCACGCAGCGGATGTCACGCACGGCATCCGCTCGTGTGCAACAGCCCTTACTCAGCGCTTTGTGGCTAGGGGAAGAGAAGCACATAGCCTTCATGCTGCCCAAGTAAAAAATGACCCCTTCCCTCCAGCCAGAGGTGTATCTTGACCAGCATGCACTTTCTATAATACTGGTGTCTTCTTATGTGGCACAAGGGTCTTTGGGCCCCCTCAGGCTCCTGGGCCCATTAGTGACTGCTACCTCTGCACCCCCTATAGCTACTCCCCTGCCTGAAGGTCAGTGATAAGGCCTCCATAGTCAAAATACATGAGGACAGGATGTGTCCCATGGGGGTCAGGGCATTCAGTTTATAAAGGAAAAGGGAATGGGACATTTGTTAAACATTGATACAGGAACGAAGCGAAATTGATTAGATAAGTATATATATTTTTTCCATATTCATATGTAAATCCAACAAAATCCTGTTAAGGTTAGTTTCACATAGCCACATAATGGGTCCATTTTGTGCCTTTATTATGGCTGCAAATTTCAGCCCAGCTGCAGGTGTAATGACCTGGAGGGACCACACCATAGAGCTCTATGACACTGTTAAAAGAGTTGTCTCACTTCTGGAAGTGGCATTTATCATGTAGATAAAGCTCATACACTTACACTTACTAATGTATTGTCCATATTGTCTTGGATTCATTTTTCAATTGCATTATACACTGCTTGTTTCCAGGGATCATGGCCACCACTGCAGCGCAGATACGAGGTGGCCAGAACGGGAGCTACTGCGCATGCGTGCCTATATGCTCCCACAGTCCCGACCACCAGAGGTGCCGTCGCTATTTCCTATAGTGTGCAAGCATGGCCAACCCTGCTGGATTGCAGGATGGTTACGTTTTAAAATGCAAAAACGCACCTGTATTATGATTTTGTAAAACTGGCCTAAGCTAGCCATAAGCTTGCCAAACATTCATTTTGTAACATTAGTGTAAGAGGACTCTACCTAATGCATATGGCAAGCTTTAAATTGCTGGCAGATCCCATCAAAAATGACTGGATCTGCCAACAATTTCTATGACCAGCTTTATCCCATGAACTGAATAAATTTGTTTCCTACACCAAATGTTGACTAGAGATCTACCTGTCTACAGACTGATAAAGAAGATTAATTTACTTTACTTTAATTTGAAAACTTGTGTCCGGTCCTGTCATGGTGCTATATATTGAAAGATGACCTGTCCCCTCTCCTGACATGTCTGTATTAGTAACTACTTGCATTCCCCATGTAATAAGTCTGGAACATCTATTCTAATGTCTCTATGCTGTACCATTCCTCTATTATACCTATGAATGAATTGCCAGCAGCTCGTAATAAAGGCCAAACAGGGTGTTACCAGCGTGAGTGTGTCCCTACCCAGTCTGACACTATCCAATTAGTGCTGCCAGTGTCAGACTGTGCAGGGACACATCTCCAACTGGTACCATCCATCTCGACCTTCATTATAAACTGCTAGTAATTACCGTATTTTTTGCCCCATAAGACGCACCGGCCCATAAGACGCACCTAGGTTTTAGAGGAGGAAAATAAGAAACAAATATTTTTTCATTACACCTCAGGTCAGACCCCCAATATTAATCAGACCTCAGCTCACAGCCCCAGTCAGATCACCAATGTTAATAAGACCTCAGATCAGAGCCCAATATAAAAAAGACCCCAATCAGACCTCAGATGCGACCCCCATGCCTCATATCAGTCCTCCATGCCTCATATCAGCCCCCAGCCATATGTTAATCAGCCCCCAGCCATATGTTAATCAGTCCCCAGCCATATGTTAATCATCCCCCAATCATATATAATGCAGCCCCCGACCATATTGCAGCAGCCCCCAGCCTCAGATCACAAAATAAATAAAGCACTTACCTCTTCTGCTCCTGGACACCACCGCTCCTCACCGCCCACGATCTTCTTCCTTCTCCTCCGTCGACTGTGCTGTAAACTGGCACGCACAGCGTGAGGTAACAGAGCGCCCTCACGCTGATTGCAGCCTTCACAGCCAACAGCTTCCTGGTCCTCCGGTACTAATATTCGGCCCATAAGATGCAGGGGCATTTTTCCCCCACCTTGGGGAGGGGGGGAGGAATGCATCTTATGGTGTGAAAAATACGGTAATTCATAACTTTTAGAAGGAATAATAAAAGAATGCTCCAGAACTGGTATTACAAGAGGGATGCAGGTAGTTACTAAAACAGCCATGTCCGGAGAGGTGACAGGTTTTCTTTAAAGTGTTAGACTCGAGATATAACTGTGATCAAGTCTGGTGAAGGCATAGTATTACAAAGGTTTGTCAGCCAAGTATACTTCAAATGTTGTACTAATATCTGATGGTAGATTTAGTATAAGAAAATTCATAACCAGATGGTTCTCTAACTGCAATATGTCTCCAATGCAGAGTGACTGTGAGTGCAAAAAGGGTTTTCGAGGTGATGGGACTCAGTGTGAGCCAGTAAACACTTGCGTAGGAGAGACTGAAAAGTGTCATTTTCTGGTAGGTTGCATGCCCAAAAAATATCATTTTCAAGTGTATTTCATTTGGATTTAATAATGCACTGACCTTTATTATTTTCTATAGGCAACATGTCAAAAAGTATCATCTGGTTTCTGGGAGTGTGTTTGTAAAGAAGGGTATGAAGGCAATGGAAAGATCTGCTACGGAAATGTAGCAGATGTAAGTATTCATATATCCAAACCATGGCTTTAGTTTAATAAAAACCATGAAATAGCTATAGTTATTACTGTTATTGATTACAAGATGTATCTTGAGATGTTAACAGGTATCTCAGATACAGTCCTGATCAAAAGTTTAAGACCACTTGAAAAATGGCAAAAAATCATATTTAGCATGGCTGGATCTTAACAAGGTTTCAAGTAGAGCTTCAACATGCAACAAGAAGAAATGGGAGTGAGATAAAAAAAATTTGAGCATTCAATTTAATGAAAACAACGAATAAACTGAAACAGGCTGTTTTTCAGCTGATCAAAAGTTTAGGCCCACACCTCCCAAAAAAAACTAAACCCCCCCAAAAACAGAAATACAACTTCCAAACATGAACTCAGTAATGAGTAGCTCCGCCGTTATTGTTGATCACTTCAAAAATTTTGGCATGCTTGATGCAAGCGTTTCCATGAGGTGAGTGGGAACATTTCTCCAAGTGGTGAAGACGGCCCCACGAAGGCCATCTACTGTCTGGAACTGTTGTCCATTTTTGTAAACTTCCCTTAACATCCATGCCCAAAGGTTCTCAATTGGATTTAGATCAGGGGAACACGCAGGATGGGCCAAAATAGTGATGTTATTCTCCTGGAAGAAGTCCCTTGTCCTGCGGGCATTGTGTACTGTAGCATTGTCCTGTTGAAAAACCCAGTCGTTACCGCACAGACGAGGGCCCTCAGTCATGAGGAATGCTCTCTTCAACATCTGGACATAGCCAGCAGCCGTTTGACGCCCCTGCACTTCCTAAAGCTCCATTGTTCCACTGAAGGAAAAAGCACCCCACGCTGTGGCGCGTAGAAAACATCTCAGGTGGGATCTGCTTGTCATGCCAGTAACATTGGAAACCATCAGGACCATCCCATGTTTGGTGCTCTCTTGCAAAGTCCAAACAAGCAGTTATGTGGCGTTCAAGGAGCGAGGTCTTTGAAGAAGTTTTTTGTTTTTGAAGCCCTTCAGTCTCAGATGCAGTCTGATGGTTATGGGGCTGCAGTCAGCACCAGTAAGGGCCTTAATTGGGTTGAGGATCGTCCAGTGTCTTGACGGACAGCCAATTGGATCCTCCGGCTCAGTGCTGGTGAAATTTTTTGGGGTCTTCCACTTTACTTTTTTGTTCCATAACCCTCAGGATCATTTAAGAAATTCCAAATGACTGTCTTACTGCGTCCCACCTCAGCAGCGATGGCGCGCTGTGAGAGACCCTGCTTATGCAGTTCAACAACCCGACCACGTTCATAAAGGGAGAGTTTTTTTGCCTTTGCCATCACAAAGTGTGACTACCTGACAGAAAATGACAATGAATCCACATCTTTGCACAGATTTAGCCTTTTAAAGGCATGTGGTCCTAAACTTTTGATCAGCTGAAGAACAGCATGTTTCAGTTTAATCGTTATTTTGAATTAATTGAATGCTCAAAAATGTTTTGTCTCACTCTCATTTCTTCTTGTTGCATGTTGAAGCTCTACTTGGAACCTTGTTAAGATCCAGCCATGCTAAATATGATTTTTTGCCATTTTTCAAGTGGTCTTAAACTTTTGATCAGGACTGTATGTCCGCATCAATATGCCAGTTACAGCTCTTCCGATTTCTGTTATGCTTCATTTATCCTGCATTTATTATTTGGCCTTTTTATAGGACAAGGAATTCAAACAAAAAATGTAAATACTCATTTTCCATTTTCGATGAATAAACATTATAACACCTCTTATTTGGTCATAGGTGGTTGCATCTCTTCCAGAAGCCTCAGAATTTTATAAATCTATGAATGTAAGTTGGAGATATTGTAATGATAAGGCCCTGTGCATGTGGCCCATACTAAACCTTCATGTGCTTCACAGAAACACAACATGGCAGCACATGGAGCGCCTACGAGCTCACAACATGGTCTGTGTCAGGGTTGCCAACAGTCTAGAAATTTCTGGACAGTCTGTAAAAATAGGTGACTTTTTTCCTGTGTCCGTAAAAAAAATAGATGTGTCCGTGATTTTTTTTTTGCAGCTGATAGCACTTGACTATATTAATTTGGTGGTAATGATCATAATTTTACAGCTCACAGTAAAGGTTGGTGATGAGTTCTTATCAGTATATTATGCCTTAGACATGTTTTATTTATAATCTTTATCAGTCGATATGGTTTTCCAATTGGTCAATAAAAATATTGGCTGTCCATGATTTTGAGACAAGTTGTCCAGAAAAAAGATACATTATGGTTGGCAACCCTTGTCTGTGTGCTGCTGTAGATGGTGCATGCCCCAATGCCAGGTTTATGGATCCTTTTATGTTCAGTCCTGCTCATAGGGATCCTGATTAATAGTGCACCTATAACTGGATGATATTGAGGGGGTTGCCTGGCCAGTTAAAAGTTTAACAAAATGCCCAAAGTGCTTTAAAGTAATTAAAGAAGTAATGTGCATGTTACAAATCCCTCCGCGGCACCTGTTGCTATGCTTCCCAACTCCTCCACCAGTCTCTGTACTCCTTGGTCCATCATGGAAATGTGAATGCTCAGCCAGTCATCAGCTGAGGCCACTTATTGGCTGACAGTTCACTTCTCCTGTGTCAAGAGGGTCTAGGAAGTACAGAAACCAGTGTGGGGGGGGGGGAGTATCGGAAGCAGAATGACAGTGGATCAGTAAGGCTATGTTCACATGTACTGCATATGTTAGGAACAGAAAAAATAAAAATAATAATAATACTATTTACTAGATCCAGCTTATGCAGGACACCAGTGGTGCTTGATGGGTATAATGGGCTCTGTTGGGTTTTGGTTATGGATTCTATTATTCTGCCAGAGACAAACTGTCAGTGTATGCTCTACTATTTCTTCCTTCACTGCTGCTTCTAATTCTATTATCATTTTAAAGCATTCTGAGCATACGTTATTTAAGATTTTAAGTGGCCAGGCAATCCCTTTAACAAACCCCCAGAACAACATGATCAGTTTCTCCATACTGTGTAGGTTTAGATTCTCAGAACCCTAACCATAAATGAAGAACGTTAACCTTCATTAGAAATCTAACAGTAGATAAAAAGAAATTATGTTCAGAGACACAATCTGATTCTGTGGCTTCAATTTCAGGATCCCAATACAAGATCCCTGATTTCTCAGTCTACAAACATCACTTTGTTTGTTCCGTCTCGCTCAGCAATTAAGAGCATGAAAAAGGAGGATGAGATTTACTGGATGAAAAAAGAGAATGCAGCAACATTACTAAAGTAAGCAACGCATTCTGTGTATCCGTCCTTATCTCTGTCACATCCATATGCTAGCAAGAAAATGCATTGAGTCTAATCAGAGAAATGTAATGTTCTCTATGTGTTTCATGGAGAAGGAAATAAGCTATTCTACAACTGACCATTTACGGCTATGGTGTGGGGGTTCTATGCACTGTGATGTGCCAACGAGAGCTGGTTCAGTCAAAATTTCCCACTCTATGTTTTATTACTGATTTGAGTGTAAAAGGATCCAAAGGTTGTTCTATGGTCTTAGGCCTCCTTCACACACAACTTTTTTCACTGTTCTAAAACACAATCTATTTTGGTGCAATTAAAGGGAGTCTGTCACCAGAAAATTTGCAATTAAACCAGGCACAATGTCATGTAGGGTTAGCTCATATGACTGTAATACATTCTGGAGACAAAGTACTATTAAACCATATGCAAATGAGCAGTTAAGTGCACTGAGCAGTTAAGTGCACTGAGGTGGATTGAAGCCACTCTGTGCACCCCTACTCCTCCTGCTTCCTCTTTCAGACTCTTTCTCCTCTTCATGTTGATTGACAGGGCCAGGAGAGATGACTATGCAGAACTCTCCCCGTCACTATATGAAAACCCAGACTAAGTCTTCATGCACACGGCTGGACAGCCGTGGCCGTATTGCGGCCCTCATACAGTGGTTCCGCAATATGCGAGCACCAACCGCATGCTCCCAGCATCACAGATGCGGACCCATCCACTTAAATGGGTCCGCAATCCGGAGCTGCGGTAAGGAACGTTGGCACGTAACCCCACGGAAGCACTACAGAGTGCCTCCGCACCGCAATTTTTTATTTTTTTAATTATTTTTTTAAAGTTCATGATATCACTAAGCACATGAGCTTGCTAATATACAAATGTCACAATGAATTAGGGAGATCAATTTTGTCAGTATTTTCAAGAACTGCATTTATGAATCATTGTGAATTGGTGCTGAACAGTGTACAGTTTAAATAAACTTGTCCCTCAAAAAACAAGCCCTCATACAGCTACATTCAGGTCCATAAATATTGGGATATCAACACAATTCTAACATTTTTGGCTCTATACTCCACCACAATGGATTTGAAATGAAACAACTTTAACTACAGACTGTCAGCTTTAATTTGAGGGTATTTACATCCAAATCAGGTGAACGGTGTAGGAATTACAACAGTTTGCATATGTGCCTCCCACTTGTTAAGGGACTAAAAGTAATGGGACAGAATAATAATCATAAATCAAACTTTCACTTTTTAATACTTGGTTGCAAATCCTTTGCAGTCAATTACAGCCCGAAGTCTGGAACGCATAGACATCACCAGACGCTGGGTTTCATCCCTGGTGATGCTCTGCCAGGCCTCTACTGTAACTGTCTTCAGTTCCTGCTTGTTCTTGGGGCATTTTCCCTTCAGTTTTGTCTTCAGCAAGTGAAATGCAAATCGGATTCAGGTCAGGTAATTGACTTGGCCATTGCATAACATTCCACTTTTTTCCCATAAACTCTTCGGATGCTTTTGCAGTATGCTTTGGGTCATTGTCCATCTGCACTGTGAAGCGCCGTCCAATGAGTTCTGAAGAATTTGGCTTAATATGAGCAGATAATATTGCCGAAACACTTCAGAATTCATCCTGCTGCTTTTGTCAGCAGTCACATCATCAATAAATACAAGAGAACCAGTTCCATTGGCAGCCATACATGCCCACGCCATGACACTACCACCACCATGCTTCACTGATGAGGTGGTATGCTTAGGTTCATGAGCAGTTCCTTTCCTTCTCCATACTCTTCTCTTCCCATCACTCTGGTACAAGTTGATCTTGGTCTCATCTGTCCATAGAATGTTGTTCCAGGACTGTGAAGGCTTTTTTAGATGTCGTTTGGCAAACTCTAATCTGGCCTTCCTGTTTTTGAGGCTCACCAATGGTTTACATCTTGTGGTGAACCCTCTGTATTCTATTCACTCTGGTGAAGTTTTCTCTTGAATGTTGACCTTGACACATATACACCTACCTCCTGGAGAGTGTTCTTGATCTGGGCAACTGTTGCGAAGGGTGTTTTCTTTACCAGGGAAAGAATTCTTCGGTCATCTACCACAGTTGTTTTCCGGGGTCTTCCAGGTCTTTTGGTGTTGCTGAGCTCACCGGTGCGTTTCTTATTTTTAAGAATGTTCCAAACAGGTGTTTTGGCCACACCTAATGTTTTTGCTATCTCTCTGATGGGCTTGTTTTGTTTTTTCAGCCTAATGATGGCTTTCTTCATTGATAGTGATAGCTCTTTGGATACACCGTTCACCTGATTTGGATGTAAATACCCTCAAATTAAAGCAGACAGTCTGCAGTTAAAGCACATGTTTGTTTAATTTCAAATCCATTGTGGTGGCGTATAGAGAAAAAGAAATGTTAGAATTGTGTAGATGTCCCAAAATTTATGGAACTGACTGTATGTGAATGAAAAAATAAAAAAAGTTATGGCTTTGGGAGGGCTGGGAATAATTTATATATTTTTTTTAATGGAAAATCACCTTCAAAGTCTTGAAAGGGTTAAAAAGGGAACCTGTCACCATGAAATGCAGCGCAATCTGCAGGCAGCATGTTATAAAGCAGTAGGGGCTGAGCAGATTGATACATAGTTTTGTAGGAAAAGATTCAGTAAAACTGATAATTTTATATATTTAAATATCAGAAAAGGTTGGTGACTTCCAGAAAAAGGGGAGCGGGTTCATGGGAAAGGGGAATTGCTTAAGATGCACCATTCTGCATCAAAATGGTGCCACAATTCTGGCATAACCAGACAATAGTTGTTATAAATCAAAGAAAAGTGTCTATTCCTGCACCAGATTAATCATCCAGCCTGAGTCCCTGTGATAAATCTGGTGCAGGTCTAGACTGCCATCTTCAGGCTGAATAAATCTGCCCCAATATGTTTTACTGAGAATGGATAGAGAGAAACAAAGATACAGTTCTCCTTTTTTGGAATCTGCTCCACTCTACTACAAATTTTTCAACTTCTGTGAGCACATTATCCCACAATGTTTCATGTTCTATTTCCAGGCATCACATTTTGTCAGGTATCTACAAATATGATGATATCAAGAACTATTCTTCATCTGATCTACTGGTTACTTCTCTTAAAAACAGTTTACTTCAACTTTCTACAAAAAATGGGGTAAGTTACAAGGCTCTATAAGTCAAATATATATTGGACTGCTCATGCAACTTATTGCTATAGACAGGCAGATAGACAAATAAGCAGGTAGATATTTAGATAGATAGATAGATAGAGTTGAAACCAGAAGTTTACGTACACAATATAAAAAGACGCGTGCATGTTTTTCTCAATATCTGACATGAAATCAGAATAAATAGATAGCTGTATAAATTGTTTTAGGCTGAAACATTACAGTTGGAGTGAATAAAGAGGGTCCACACCTTTCACCAGTCTTGGATTGCTGGCTCTTTTCTTGTTATTTGGAATATCTAGGGCCTAGAGCTGATGGTCTTTGAAGAATGTATTCAATTAAAACAAAAGAATATATTTGATAGATTCTTTACACATGGAGTGATCTAATCCATGCAAAATCAATGCAAAACACCTGCAAAAGGTTTCCTAAGTCTTTAAATGTCAGTCTGGTGCAGTCAGCTAAACAATCATGGGGAAGACTGCTGACTTCACAGTTGTCCAGAAGACAGTCATTAACACCCTCCACATGGAGGGTAAGCGACAAAAGGTCATTGCTAAAGAAGCTGGTAGTTCACAAAGTGCTGTATTCAAGCAAATTAATAGAAAGTTGAGAAGAAGGAAAAAGTGTGGTCAAAAATGATTCACAAGCAACAGGAATAACTGCAGCATTCAAAGGATTGTCAAGAAAAGGCCATTCAAGAATTTGGGGGTGATTCACAAGGAGAGGGCTGCAGCTGGAGTCAATGCTTTAAAAGCCACCACACACAATGGAGATGCATTGAGGTCCAGTGTGAAGTTTCCACAGTCAGTGATGGTTTGGGGAGCAGTGGCATCTGCTGGTGTTCATCCACTGTGCTTTATCAAGTCCGAAGTCAGCACAGCCATTTACCAGGAAATTTAACAGCATTTCATGGTTCCCTCAAGCTTTATGGATATGCTGCTTTAATTTTCCAGCAGGACATGGCATCTGCCCTTACTGACAAAATTACCAATACCTGGTTTAATAACCACGGTATCCCTGTACTTGATTTGCCAGCAAACTCACCTGACCTAAACCCCATAGAGAATCTATGCAGTATTGTCAAGAGGAAGATGAGAGACACCAGACCCAACAATGCAGACGAGGTGAAGGCCGCTATTAAAGCTACCTAGGCTTCCATAACACCTCAGCAGTGCCACAGGCTGATCGCCTCCATGCAACGCTTCATTGATGCGGTAATTCATGCAAAAGGAGCCCTGGCCACGTTTTGAGTGCATATACTGTACATACGTTTCAGTAGGCCAACATTTCTGAATTAAAAATAATTATTTTTAATTGATCTTATATATAATATTTAACTTTTCTGAGATACTGACTTTGCGGTTTGTTTTCATTAGCTATAAGCCATAATCATCAACATTAAAAGAAATAAATACTTGAAATGGATTACTCTCTGTGTAATGAATCTATATAATATTCGAGTCTCACTTTTTTAATTGAATTACCTGAAATAAAATTTTCGACGATATTCTAATTTATTGAGATGCATCTCTAGATAGCCCTTCTGATGGAATACAGTTGTCAAAGCAACTGCAGGGAATTTGATTTCCCTATGAGTGCTTTCTTCTATTACTGTCAGCCCTGCTTATAGAGAGAGCAATTTGGGAAAGTATATGATGAAAAATTGCCTTACCTGTCGTTTTACTTTCCTTGAGTCTGAAGGCAGCACAGAGTGGGATATTGTCTCCTAGTCTCCACCCTAGGACTAGTGTTGAGCGTGAATATTCGAATCGCTAATTTTAATCTCGAATATCACCACTTCGAGAATTCACGAATATTTAGAATGTAGTGCTATATATTCGTATTCACGAATGATGTTGAATATTCTAATCGCAAATTTATCGCAAATATATTACATTGCCGATTTTTCGCAATCAAGTAAACAATGACTTGAGATCACAAATTCTCAAATTTGCAAATTTATGGCGAAAATTTGGCTAAAAAGTCACGAAATATCGCAAATTCGAATATCGCCCATGCCGCTCATCACTACCTAGGACCAGCCCACCCAATTAATTGCTGGTGCTATATGAACCCTCTCTCACAGCTCACGCTTGTGTAAAAATAAATAGCCGATTAGCTATAAAATTATTGGGAGGGTATGTACAGTACAGACCAAAAGTTTGGACACACCTTCTCATTCAAAGATTTTTCTTTATTTTCATGACTATGAATATTGGAGATTCACACTGAAGGCATCAAAACTATGAATTAACACATGTGGAATTATATACATAACAAAAAAAGTGTGAAACAACTAAAAATATATCATATTCTAGGTTCTTCAAAGTAGCCACCTTTTGCTTTGATTACTGCTTTGCACACTCTTGGAATTCTCTTGATGAGCTTCAAGAAGTAGTCACCTGAAATGGTTTTCACTTCACAGGTTCGCAGCTCAGGTTAACAGCAGCTCAGATTAGAGACCAGGTCAATGCCACACAGAGTTCTAGCAGCAGACACATCTCTAGAACAACTGTTAAGAGGAGACTGTGTGAATCAGGTCTTCATGGTAGAATATCTGCTAGGAAACCACTGCCAAGGACAGGCAACAAGCAGAAGAGACTTGTTTGGGCTAAAGAACACAAGGAATGGACATTAGACCAGTGGAAATCTGTGCTTTGGTCTGAGTCCAAATTTGAGATCTTTGGTTCCAACCACTGTGTCTTTGTGCGACGCAGAAAAGGTGAACGGATGGACTCTACATGCCTGGTTCCCACCGTGAAGCATGGAGGAGGAGGTGTGATGTGTGGGGGTGCTTTGCTGGTGACACTGTTAGGGATTTATTCAAAATGCAAGGCATACTGAACCAGCATGGCTACCACAGCATCTTGCAGCGGCATGCTATTCCATCCGGTTTGCGTTTAGTTGGACCATCATTTTTCAACAGGACAATGACCCCAAACACACCTCCAGGCTGTGTAAGGGCTATTTGACCATGAAGGAGAGTGATGAGGTGCTGCGCCAGATGACCTGGCCTCCACAGTCACCGGACCTGAACCCAATCGAGATGGTTTGGGGTGAGCTGGACCGCAGAGTGAAGGCAAAAGGGCCAACAAGTGCTAAGCATCTCTGGGAACTCCTTCAAGACTATTGGAAGACCGTTTCAGGTGACTACCTCTTGAAGCTCATCAAGAGAATGCCAAGAGTGTGCAAAGCAGTAATCAAAGCGAAAGGTGGCTACTTTGAAGAACCTAGAATATGACATATTTTCAGTTGTTTCACACTTTTTTGTTATGTATATAATTCCACATGTGTTAATTCATAGTTTTGATGCCTTTAGTGTGAATCTACAATTTTCATAGTCATGAAAATAAAGAAAACTCTTTGAATGAGAAGGTGTGTCAAAACTTTTGGTCTGTACTGTATGTGCTGCCTTCGGATTTGAGGAAAGTAACATTACAGGTAAGACAAATTTTCTATTTCCTCATCTACCTCAGGCAGCACAGATATGAAAAGCAAAAAAGAAAGGGATGGTAAATTTTGCAGACTGACAATTAAGAGAAACTTGGCCTACTTTGCCTGGCAGATAAGGCCCTACCTGAAAAAGGAGAGGACCTCTTCTACCATATAATAGAATTTGATTGGTTACTTGACCTCCTAAGAATGTAGATTATATCCAAAGAAAATCTGCCAGATAAGCAGAGACAGCAGATAGACATTATCATGTAAAGAACATATCTTTATCACTGAGGTAACTATCAGGGTAACACCATTTTGGGGGGGAAAAAACTTAGGTAATGATTGACAACTACTCCACTGGCCTAAATGCCGATGTAATGTAAAAAAAAAAGGAATTTAAAATGACAATCAACAATGACCATGACAATCAAGAGAATAAGGAAAAGGAGGTCTCAGGTCTGGACCAACATCTCTGGTAATCGGTGGCTGATTATTGAACAGCCAGGCTGCCATTTTTTTGCAGTCATAGCTATTTTTTTAGGTGATGTAAGAAACATAAATCCACAGAACCAACCATAGTGCATGGTCTGAACTTGTTGCCAGAAAACTTCTGGCAAGCTTTATGCCCTATAGCAGGCATGATCCAAGGTAAAACCAAAGGAAAAACAAATGAGAAAAGGTGGGCTTGTGCAGGAGACACAATCTGCACCTGATAAGGACAAAAAGAAACACAAAAGTGGTCTTTGAGAGAGGGTTCATATAGCACCTGCAATTCATTATGCTGATTCTTAATTTAGTATTCTAGGTGGGCTGGTCCTAGGGTGGAGACTGGGGGACAAAATATCCCGCTCTGAAATGAATATTGTTCATAATGTAGTTCTCTAGTGCATCAAAGAATGCTCCCCAAGGTGGAAATTATATGTCAAGTTCCCAAACTTGTTTAATGTAATAAATGCTTTAATGGAAATAATTTATTTTAGAATATTACCATTGGAGGTGCTAACGTTGTTGTCGGTGACATTGTAGCTACAAATGGAGTTGTGCATCTTATTGACAAGGTAAATATCTTGCTCATTTAGATGGTAATTTATGATTTGCGAGCACTGAGCACCAAGCCGATCAGCATGAAATCATGTTGTGTTCACTGTACATATCATATTGTTAGCAGTAGGCAGTTATTTCCAGATTATATTCATGGCCATAAAAATTTCTAGTCAATAACAGTTCCCAATTTGCAATTCTATAGAACACAATTTACTAAGGTAAATAATGAAAAGCCATAATTTCCCAACAGCTTTGTTGGTATATCTATGCTGTTGTATAACACCCAGGGTATTTTGGGCCTTCAAGGGTTTATCCAAGATAATTAAAAATCTCAGACAATCCCTGCAATAGCCTAGCAGCGTTCTCTGTGACACTGGTCCAATTCAGCATTAAACTGCTGAGGACACTTATTGGCTGCAGCAGTCATGTGCCATATACTGACACGTCATGCCTGCAGTTTTGTAAACAAGCAGCGGCAGGAGAATCAGACCAGTGCCAGCGCTGAAGTGAGGGGTGAGTACAGTGTAGAAGATAATGTTTCATTTTAGCCTATAGCAGGACTTTTCCTTGATTTTTAACTAAGACAACCCTTTAATGACCATAATAGTATTATTAAGAGGCACATCTTGTGCTATTTAAATGACACAAACTGAAATCTATCCCAGCTACGAGCTGGGGTAGATTTCAGTTGCTGCAAGCTGGGGTAGATTTCAGTTGCTACGAGCTGGGGTAGATTTCAGTTGCTACGAGCTGGGGTAGATTTCAGTTGCTACGAGCTGGTGAGCTGGGGTAGATTTCAGTTGCTACAAACTGGGGTAGATTTCAGTTGCTACGAGCTGGGGTAGCTTTCAGTTGCTACGAGCTGGGGTAGCTTTCAGTTGCTACGAGCTGGGGTAGATTTCAGTTGCTACGAGCTGGGGTAGATTTCAGTTGCTACGAGCTGGGGTAGATTTCAGTTGCTACGAGCTGGGGTAGATTTCAGTTGCTACGAGCTGGGGTAGATTTAAGTTGCTACGAGCTGGTGAGCTGGGGTATATTTCAGTTGCTACAAGCTGGGGTAGATTTCAGTTGCTACGAGCTGGGGTAGCTTTCAGTTGCTACGAGCTGGGGTAGATTTCAGTTGCTACGAGCTGGGGTAGATTTCAGTTGCTACGAGCTGGGGTAGATTTCAGTTGCTACGAGCTGGGGTAGATTTCAGTTGCTACGAGCTGGTGAGCTGGGGTATATTTCAGTTGCTACAAGCTGGGGTAGATTTCAGTTGCTACGAGCTGGGGTAGATTTCAGTTGCTACGAGCTGGGGTAGATTTCAGTTGCTACGAGCTGGGGTAGATTTCAGTTGCTACGAGCTGGGGTAGATTTCAGTTGCTACGAGCTGGGGTATATTTCAGTTGCTACAAGCTGGGGTAGATTTCAGTTGCTACGAGCTGTGGTAGATTTCAGTTGCTATAAGCTGGGGTAGATATCTGTTGCTACGAGCTGTGGTAGATTTCAGTTGCTACAACCTGGGGTAGATTTCAGTTGCTATAAGCTGGGGTAGATTTCATTAATACGAGCTGGGGTAGATTTCAGCTGCTACGAGCTGTGGTAGATTTCAGTTGCTATAAGCTGGGGTAGATTTCGGTTGCTACGAGCTGTGGTAGATTTCAGTTGCTACGACCTGGGGTAGATTTCAGTTGCTATAAGCTGGGATAGATTTCAGTTGCTACGACCTGGGGTAGATTTCAGTTGCTATAAGCTGGGGTAGATTTCGGTTGCTACGAGCTGTGGTAGATTTCAGTTGCTACGACCTGGGGTAGATTTCAGTTGCTATAAGCTGGGGTAGATTTCAGTTGCTAGGCCTGGGGTAGATTTCAGTTGCTATAAGCTGGGGTAGATTTCGGTTGCTACGAGCTGTGGTAGATTTCAGTTGCTATAAGCTGGGGTAGATTTCAGTTGCTATAAGATGGGGTAGATTTCAGTTGCAACGACCTGGGGTAGATTTCAGTTGCTATAAGCTGGGGTAGATTTCGGTTGCTACGAGCTGGGGTAGATTTAAGTTGCTATAAGCTGGGGTAGATTTCAGTTGCTACGAGCTGGGGTAGATTTAAGTTGCTATGAGCTGGGGTAGATTTCAGTTGCTACAAGCTGGGGTAGATTTCAGTTGCTACGAGCTGGGGTAGATTTAAGTTGCTATGAGCTGGGGTAGATTTCAGTTGCTACAAGCTGGGGTAGATTTCAGTTGCTACGAGCTGGGGTAGATTTAAGTTGCTATGAGCTGGGGTAGATTTCAGTTGCTACAAGCTGGGGTAGATTTCAGTTGCTACAAGCTGGGGTAGATTTCAGTTATAATTTACGCCATTGTAACTCCTTTTACTAAGCTCCACCAACTTTTGTACAAAGTGACGAGTGGTAGGAGAAAGTCTGTGAAAAATCTCAAATTATTTCCACTGAATGCCATTCACACAAAAATTTGCACGTTTTGTACGCCAGAAAACTGGCGTACAACTTTGATAAATGTGCCCCATTGTCCTTTTAATGTGCAAAACAAAAACTTTTTGGCTGGTTTCACACGAGCGTGACGGATTAGGTCTGGATGCATTCAGGGTGCGTTCAGTGAAACTCGCACTATTTTGCAAGCAAGTTCAGTCAGTTTTGTCTGTGATTGCGTTTAGTTGTTCAGTTTTTTCCGCGCGGGTGCAATGCGTTTGGATGCGTTTTTCACGCGCATGATAAAAAACGGAATGTTTACAAACAACATCTCTTAGCAACCATCAGTGAAAAATGCATCGCATCCGCACCTGCTTGCTGGATGCAATGCGTTTTTCACGCAGCCCCATTCACTTCTATGGGGCCAGGGCTGCGTAAAAAACGCAGAATATAGAACATGCTGCGATTTTCACGCAAAGCAGAACTGATGCGTGAAAAACAACGCTCATGTACACAGCCCCATTGAAATGAATGGGTCAGGATTCAGTGCGGGTGCTGTGCGTTCACGTCACGCATTGCACCCGCGTGGAAAACTCGCTCGTGTGAAAGGGACCTTTAAGTTTAAAATATTTTCTTTTCAATCTTATAGCAAAATACTAAAAATATAAACAATGAGGCAGATTTACTAAGCTAAGTTTGCCAGAATTCTGACCTGGTTTGGTAAAAAAAATATCCATTTTGTTAGAGTACAACAACTTCACCCAAGCCAGAAAATGATCCCTTCAGCCAAATCTCTTCACGGCCTCTGACAGATATTTCCACTCATTGAAGTAAAAAAAAAAAAAAAAAACAATAATGGTCGTGCAGCAAGCAAGTTCTAACCTTTTTCTATAGTAAAAAAATAGTCTAAAAAAGTGTGAGTATGACTTTTGGAAGCCAGAATTCTGGAATGCGGGGCTCGATAAATTTCCCCTTAAATGTCTAGAGTACCATTCACTGAGCTTATACAAGAAAGACTGCACAGAGCTGTTGAACATAAATGAGTCTATCTGAGGTTCCGATTTCACATTATATGAAGTGTTTTCTTTTGGTGTTTCATTTTATAGAAAAGTTAACATAGATTGAAAGCCTCATGACATTAATATGTTTTCTAGGTCTTGATTCCTGATATATATACGGTCGAGCTATTACCAGACTTGATGACCAGGCTTGATCAGATGCCTGATTATTCCATCTTCCGTGGCTATATCATTGTGAGTAATACGCAATATAAGTGGCATAAGTGAATGTTGAGCCTCCTTATCATTTTTTCAGTAACTTGTCATGTTGTACATTGCTGATATTTTTACCTAGGAATATCATCTGTCAAAACTTATTGAATCTGAAGATACCTACACAGTATTTGCTCCTAACAATGATGCTATGAACAGTTTTATCCGGAATAAAAGTCCAGCTACCGTGGTAAGTACTCTTGGCAGTTTGGGACTTTGGCACTTGATCTGAGTTACTTGATCTGAAACAGCACCAGAAACATATACATATAGCCAGTGGCGTACTAAGTGGGGGGTGTGGGGGCATCCACCCTAGGTGCCGGCTCTCAGAGTGCCAGAAGCAATGAACTCTTCCCACCGCTCAGCTCCCAGCGCTCCTACCCTCCTTCAGGCTGGCGGCTCACAGAATGGTGAAGCAGGAAGACTTCTCCCCTCTCAGCCATTCAGCCTGCAGGCACAGATCCCACTGCCAGCCTGTGTGGGCGGAGCATGCAGCCCGGAAATCTGCATAAGCTCCGCCCACACACTGCTGCAGAGCGATCAGTGCCTGCAGCAAAGAGAGGTATGTGAGCTTCAGGAATGGGACAAGGTGAGTAGTTACTGTGTTGTTAGGTTTTTTTTTATACAGAGGAGGTAAAGAGGGCTTTATTAATATGGAGGGGGCACAGAGGACTTTATTACTATGGAGGGGGGATTACTACTATGGAGGGGGCACAGAGGACTTTATTACTTTGGAGGGGGCACAGAGGACTTTATTACTATGGAGGTGGCATAGAGAGCATTACTACTATGGATAGGGCACAGCGGGCATTACTAATGTGAAGGGGGCACAATGGGCATTCTACTATGGAGGGTGCACAGAGCCAGAGGGCATTACTGCAATAAATGGGGCACAGAGGGCATTATTACTGTGAAGGGGGCACAGTGGGCATTATTACTGTGAAGGGGGCACAATGGGGATTTCTACTATAGAGGGAGCACAGAGGGCATTACTAGCACAGTGGGCATTACTACTATTAAGGGGGCACAATGGGCAATATTACTGTGAAGGGGGCACAATGGGCATTATTACTATAAAGGGGCACAGTGAGCATTATTACTATGAAGGGGGCACAATGGGGATTATTACTATTAAGGGGGCACAATGGGGATTATTACTGTGAAGGGGGCACAATGGGGATTATTACTGTGAAGGGGCACAATGGGGATCATTACTGTGAAGGCGGCACAAAGAGGGCATTACAACTGTGAAAGGGGCACAATGTGGGCATAACTACTGTGAGAGTGCACAATGTGGGCATAACTTCTGTGAGGGGGCACACATCTGGACAAAACTACTGTGAAGGTTGTACAATGAGGGCAATACTACTGTGAGGGGGTACCATTTTTTTTAAGTATTGGGGGGAGGGGTGCCAGACAAAGGACCTGCCCCAGGTGCCAAACACCCTAAGCACACCACTGTATATAGCACCCAAATAATTACGCCTATGGCATACAAACGGTACATAGTGTCTAGATAAACAGATTTGGGGTGTTAAGGTACCAGTTTCATATAGTGTCCAGACAAATATTGCATAAAATCCACAGATAAATCAAGGCAGCCTAGAGATTTTTTCAACCTCTTGAAAATAAAAATTATAGCTTAACAGGAACAGTGACAGCAGGGAATAAAATCATTTGCCAGTCTTACAGGTGCTGTTTATGGCTGAAGAGCCACAGTTTCCAGACCTCTTAAAGGAAATGTGTCATCAGAAAATGACCTATTGTTTAAATCAGTTGTTTAACATATTTTCTAGGAATTTTTGATGATGATTTTATTTTTACATTTTCTATGTCACTATCTATATTTAAATAAAAACCATAAAATCCTGCAGTTTTCTCACTGGCCAATAATACGCTTCACTTCAGATCACTTTACTGCAGTTATCTATACACTGAGGTGATATTACAACAGGCAGGATTAGAATGACAGATAAGACAGGATCTACCATTCATAATAGGTGATTGTCAAAGCTTATCTAATCTTTCCTTGTACAATGACCTACTCACAGGTCACAGAGCATGCCCAGATAACTCTCCCATAGAAGTCAACGAGGTCCCCTCCTGACCCTTGTGTCTATGGCCCATGTGGCTGCCATAAAGCAATTTTCTTAATGCTGTGTAAATGCTGTTAAGAATAGCTCAGGCAAGAGGGCCGCCCCCATAATCGCATTCAGGAAATATAATTCAAAAATCCACAATCAGAAAATAAAAACAGATTAGAAAAAAGAATATGTGCTATTATCTGGTTTTAATTGGCAGATACAAATTTTGGTGACACATTTCCTTTAACCACTTCAGCCCCGCTAGCTGAAACCGCCTTAATGACCAGAGCACTTTTTACACTTCGGCACTACACTACTTTCACCGTTCGGTCATGCAACTTACCACCCAAATGAATTTTACCTCCTTTTCTTCTCACTAATAGAGCTTTCATTTGGTGGTATTTTATTGCTGCTGACATTTTTTGTTATTAATCGAAATGTAACGATTTTTTTGCAAAAAAATGACATTTTTCACTTTCAGCTGTAAAATTTTGCAAAAAAAACAACATCCATATATAAATTTTTCGCTAAATTTATAGTTCTACATGTCTTTGATAAAAAAAAAATGTTTGGGCAAAAAAAAAAAATGGTTTGAGTAAAAGTTATAGCGTTTACAAACTATGGTACAAAAATGTGAATTTCCGCTTTTTGAAGCAGCTCTGACTTTCTGAGCACCTGTCATGATTCCTGAGGTTCTACAATGCCCAAACAGTAGAAAAACCCCACAAATGACCCCATTTCGGAAAGTAGACACCCTAAGGTATTCGCTGATGGGCATAGTGAGTTCATAGAACTTTTTATTTTTTGTCACAAGTTAGCGGAAAATGATGATGATTTTTTATTTTTATTTTTTTCTTACAAAGTCTCATATTCCACTAACTTGCAACAAAAAATAAAAAATTCTAGGAACTCGCCGTGCCCCTCACAGAATACCTTGGGGTGTCTTCTTTCCAAAATGGGGTCACTTGTGGGGTAGTTATACTGCCCTGGCAATTTAGGGGCCCAAATGTGTGAGAAGTAGTTTGCAATCAAAATGTGTAAAAAATGACCGGTGAAATCCGAAAGGTGCACTTTGGAATATGTGCCCCTTTGCCCACCTTGGCTGCAAAAAAGTGTCACACATCTGGTATCGCCGTACTCAGGAGAAGTTGGGGAATGTATTTTGGCGTGCCATTTTACATATAACCATGCTGGGTGAGAGAAATATCTTGGCAAAAGACAACTTTTCCTATTTTTTTTATACAAAGTTGGCATTTGACCAAGATATTTTTCTCACCCAGCATGGGTATATGTAAAATGACACCCCAAAACACATTCCCCAACTTCTCCTGAGTACGGCGATACCAAATGTGTGACACTTTTTTGCAGCCTAGATGCGCAAAGGGGCCCAAATTCCTTTTAGGAGGGCATTTTTAGACATTTGGATCCCAGACTTCTTCTCACACTTTCGGGCCCCTAAAAAGCCATGGCAGTATAAATACCCCACATGTGACCCCACTTTGAAAAGAAGACACCCCAAGGTATTCAATGAGGGGCCTGGCGAGTTCCTCGAATTTTTTTTTTTTTGCATAAGTTAGCGGAAATTGATTTTTTTTGGTTTTTTCTCACAAAGTCTCACTTTCCGCTAACTTAGGACAAAAATTTCAATCTTTCATGGACTCAATATGCCCCTCAGCGAATACCTTGGGGTGTCTTCTTTCCGAAATGGGGTCACATGTGGGGTATTTATACTGCCCTAGCTTTTTAGGGGCCCTAAAGCGTGAGAAGAAGTCTGGAATATAAATGTCTAAAAATGTTTACGCATTTGGATTCCGTGAGGGGTATGGTGAGTTCATGTGAGATTTTATTTTTTGACACAAGTTAGTGGAATATGAGACTTA
Organism: Bufo gargarizans; assembly: GCF_014858855.1. Taxonomy (NCBI): domain Eukaryota; kingdom Metazoa; phylum Chordata; class Amphibia; order Anura; family Bufonidae; genus Bufo; species Bufo gargarizans. The sequence continues at coordinate 338,333,976 of NC_058081.1, read as the reverse complement.
GTAAGAAAAAACAAAAACAAAAACAAACAAAAAATCCGCTAACTTGTGCCAAAAAAAATGTCTGAATGGAGCCTTACCGGGGGGGTGATCAATGACAGGTGGGTGATCAATGACAGGGGGGTGATCAATGACAGGGGGTGATCAGGGTGATCACCCCCCTGTCACTGATCACCCCCCCTGTAAGGCTCCATTCAGACGTCCGCATGATTTTTACAGATCCATGGATACATGGATCGGATCCACAAAACACATGCGGACGTCTGAATGGAGCCTTACAGGGGGGTTATCAATGACAGGGGGTGATCAGGGTGATCACCCCCCTGTCACTGATCACCCCCCCTGTAAGGCTCCATTCAGACATCCGCATGATTTTTACAGATCCATGGATACATGGATCGGATCCACAAAACACATGCGGACGTCTGAATGGAGCCTTACAGGGGGGTGATCAATGACAGGGGGGTGATCAGGGAGTGTATATGGGTGATCACCCGCCTGTCATTGATCACCCCCTGTAAGGCTCCATTCAGACGTCCGCATGTGTTTTGCGGATCCGATCCATGTATCCATGGATCCGTAAAAATCATGCGGACGTCTTAATGGAGCCTTACAGGAGGTGATCAATGACAGGGGGTGATCAGGGAGTGTATATGGGTGATCACCCGCCTGTCATTGATCACCCCCCTGTAAGGCTCCATTCAGACGTCCGCATGTGTTTTGCGGATCCGATCCATGTATCCATGGATCCGTAAAAATCATGCGGACGTCTGAATGGAGCCTTACAGGGGGGTGATCAATGACAGGGGGGTGATCAATGACAGGGGGTGATCAGGGAGTGTATATGGGTGATCACCCGCCTGTCATTGATCACCCCCCTGTAAGGCTCCATTCAGACGTCCGCATGTGTTTTGCGGATCCGATCCATGTATCCGTGGATCCGTAAAAATCATACGGACGTCTGAATGGAGCCTTACAGGGGGGTGATCAATGACAGGGGGGTGATCAATGACAGGGGGTGATCAGGGAGTGTATATGGGTGATCACCCGCCTGTCATTGATCACCCCCTGTAAGGCTCCATTCAGACGTCCACATGTGTTTTGCGGATCCGATCCATGTATCCGTGGATCCGTAAAAATCATACGGACGTCTGAACGGAGCCTGACAGGGGGGTGATCAATGACAGGGGGGTGATCAATGACAGGGGGGTGATCAATGACAGGGGGGTGATCATGGGTGATCAGGGGTTCATAAAGGGTTAATAAGTGACGGGGGGGTGTAGTGTAGTGTAGTGTTTGGTGCGACTTTACTGACCTACCTGTGTCCTCTGGTGGTCGATCCTAACAAAAGGGACCTCCAGAGGACCAGGTAGGAGGTATATTAGACGCTGTTATGAAAACAGCGTCTAATATACCTGTTAGGGGTTAAAAAATTCGGATCTCCAGCCTGCCAGCGAGCGATCGCCGCTGGCAGGCTGGAGATCCACTCGCTTACCTTCCGTTCCTGTGAGCGCGCGCGCCTGTGTGCGCGCGTTCACAGGAAATCCCGTCCCTCGCGAGATGACGCATATATGCGTGACTCTGCGCAGGGCCGCCACCTCCGGACCGCACATCTGCGTTAGGCGGTCCGGAGGTGGTTAAAGGAGTTATCCTATGATAGTGTAAAACATCAAAATCAGACATCATGTAGTATATAACAATCTCTTTTTGACAAAGCTAGAACCAGCCCTGTACCTCATATAGATCTATAGATCTCTCCATTCATTGCTCCAGTTGCTCTTCTAGTTTGTTTTTAGGCTGGTAGACCTGGGCCATGTCCTTTCTTAGAGGGAGTGTGCTTTCTGATGTAGCTCTCTCCCTATCACTGCTCTGTGGGTGTATCCTTTCTGCTGTAGCTCTCTCCCTATCACTGCTCTGTGGGTGTATCCTTTCTGCTGCAGCTCTCTCCCTCTAATTTTCACAGCTTCTAAAATAATAGCTGGCTGATGGTGGTTAGAGGCTGTGTGACCACCTCAGCGGTGCTATTGAGGTGGTTGGAGAAATAAGAAAAAGAACAAACAGCAGGTGGCGCTATACAGATAAAAAAAAATGATTGAACTCAGTGGCTGCACTAAATTTGTTAATACAATTAATTACAAAAGTATTCAGATCCAGAAGCTGGTTTGAAAAATTTGGAATATTTTTCATGGTGCAACTTTTTTAATGACATTTAAAGTGTATGCATTCCTATATCTCAAATAGGCAATCACTTTGGGCTTGTATACAATATTTTGTAAAGTTTGCAAAATTGTACTTACTGTAACACAGCACATAGCAATAGGTTCCAGGTATAGAATCATTTAGGTATGTTTCTACATTGAGCAGGAAGAGTTGACTAGGAACCAATATGACTTGTGTCATAAACTAAAGGAAGGAGAAGTCCAGAATAGGTGCACACCTTGACTGCAGTTTTATTTTATGTGTTTTAGGTACATGTTTAGGTGTCATGCCGGATATAAAAACCTCTGTAGTAAAAAGTGTTTGTAATCATTTTCAGGATGAAGATACAATCAAATATCATATCATACTGGGACAACAGCTAATGAAAAACAATATGCTTGAAGGCATGCATCGAAAAACAATGCTGGGCATCTCATTTCAAGTTGGATTTTTTATGCATAATGGCCAGGTACAGACACAAATCACAGATTTTTTTCTTTAAAGAACTTTACTTGTAAAATCAGCATCAAAGTTTTCTTGGCAATAGAAAAAAAAACTGTAATTGGGTGAAATAAATAGAGAGGGTGGCTGGAATCTAGAAAATAAAGTAACCTACATTAACAGATTGAAACTAACTAAATTAACAGATTTTTATAAAGTTACCCACCTCATCTATATTTAGTATATTCTTCTTAAGAACAACTAAACACAATGCAACAGCACTCTACAAACATATATAACATATGAGCTAATGCTGTATTCAATATATATTTTGAACAAAAAAATGTGTGCCCATCTACCATGACAAGGTGACACTATGAGAAGGGATCCTACTTTATAATGATACCTTTATTTTTGCCAACAGGCAGGCTCCACATATATACTGAACCTACTTTATATGATACCTCTCCTTGTGCCAATAGACCTCAAATGACTTCAAGGAAAGCAGGCTCCAGCTATATACTGCACTAATTAAAAAGAGCCCCTGCCAAAGATGGCTTTATTAAGATTGTATGGCTAAGATGTAGGCAACCACATTTCCAAAAACATTTAGTCAGCACATCCTGTAAATTGAAATAAATGCATAGATACGCACTGCCATGGCTAAAAATACAAAACTGAATACAGTACAATGCAAACACACAATATGTAAACTAATGCTATACACTATATATATCTATATATATATATATATATATATATATATATATATGAATATGAGGTACCTAGCAAATATTTTTTGACCAAAATCATTTGTGCCCATCTACCACAGCAAGGTGACCTTTTATTTTATATAGAACCCTGCTCTATAATGATATCTCTGTTTGTGCCAGCCGACCTGAAATCAATTCAGAGAGAGCAGGCTCCAGATATATGCAGTACTGCACTGATTAAAAGAACACCACCACCTATTAGATCACAGCAAAGGCAGAAATACTTTTATCTAGGTCTGTACCCATGTATACAAAATACATGTTAAGATTCAGATAAGTCCACGTTTACCCACAATATATTTATTTTCATATACATTTTATCAGTTTATATATATATATATATATATATATATATGGCTCACAGTGTCTTAAAAAAAAACATACCCTCACTGATCCCTCCCTGCTGCCATTCCACCCCTGCTCTAGTCCCCACAGCTCCCCACTACCTCTTCCCAGTTTGACATGCTAGAAATACAAGGATAGGCCTGATCAGCCAAACACTGGCCGTAGGGGCGGGGTGGTAAATGAGAGTGGGATGATGGAGGATTGGGGAGGGTAAATATGGCTTCTTTTTACTTCTGTGAGCCATATGAAAGTGTGATACTGCTTTACAACCCCTTTAATATACTTTTATGCATCCAAGGTCATCTGCTTAGTATATACATACATACATGGACTGCATTTCCATTTTTCTGGTAGCATAGTGTTACAGTCAGGTCTATAAATATTGGGACATCAACACAATTCTAACATTTTTGGCTCTATACACCACCACAATGTATTTGAAATAAAACAAACAAGATGTGCTTTAACTGCAGACTGTCAGCTTTAATTTGAGGGCATTTTGTCATGGAACCATGAACCAGACGTACAACAAGAGATAAGTGGAAATAAGAAGGCTTTATTGAAATCAAGCTGTAAGCAAAAGTCCAAACGGATGGCTAAACCGAAGCAGGGTCTTGCGTAGCCAGAGGTCAGGAACCAGAAGGGTAGTCAGACGAAGCCTGGATCAGGAACCAGCAGGGTAGTCAGACGAAGCCAGGATCAGGAACCAGCGGGGTAGTCAGACGAGGCCAGGATCAGGAACCAGAAGCAGCAGCAGTCTTAGAAGCATGTGAACACAGGAGGACCAAGCAAGGAACTGAAGCCACAGACCTCCTATATATATGAGCTAGGCATCCAGCTCCTCCCAGTGGGAAGGAGAAGCCGCAGGGTGGGAGGCTACAAGAAACCCAGAAACCAAGATGGCCGCCAGCACATGTCAAACGAAGGAGGACGGCAAGAAGGTAAGACCATGACAGTACCTCCCCCTCAAGGGCCCCTCCTCCGCGGAGTAAGGAACGGTTTCTGAGGGAAGCGTGCGTGGAAGGCTCGGAGCAAAGCAGGAGCATGGACATCTGTGGAGGGAACCCAGGAACGCTCCTCTGGACCATAACCACGCCAATGGACCAAAAACTGCAACCGACCGCGGACCAGGCGTGAGTCCAGGATATTGCTCACCTCATACTCCTCACGATTGCCCACTTGGACCGGACGAGGCCGAGGAACCGAGGAAGTGAAACGATTACACACCTATTGGCTTCAACAGGGAGACATGAAACACGTTGGAGATCCGCATGCCAGGAGGAAGCGCAAGGGCATAGGCTACCGGGTTTACCCTGCGAAGCACTCGGAAGGGACCAACAAAGCGAGGCGCCAACTTGGGAGTGGGCACTCGAAGGTTGAGGTTGCGGGTGGACAACCATACACGGTCTCCGACCTGGTAGGAAGGAGCGGGCGCTCGTCTGCGATCAGCCTGGAGTCTCTGGCGCTGCGCAGAGACCTCAAGGGACCTCTGGATCTGTACCCAAGAAGCACGTAGGACGGAAAGGTGATCCTCCACAGCCGGAATATCCTGGGGAGAGAATACCTCCGGTAACACGGCAGGTTGGAACCCATAATTGGCCATGAAGGGAGACGTCCCAGAGGAAGAGTTCACCGCCGTGTTCCTGGCAAACTCAGCCCAAGGCAGGAGGTCAACCCAATTGTCTTGGTGATCGGAGACATAACAACGAAGGAATTGCTCCAAGGCCTGATTGGATCGTTCTGCGGCCCCATTGGACTGAGGGTGGTAGGCCGAGGAGAAAGAGAGATGAATCCCCAACTGGGAACAAAAGGCGCGCCAGAACCTGGACACAAACTGACTCCCCCGATCCGACACAATCTCCTTGGGCAAACCGTGCAACCGGAAGACCTCCCTGGCGAAAATCGTGGCCAACTCTTGTGCAGAGGGTAACTTCTTGAGAGGAACACAGTGGCACATTTTGGAAAACCGATCCACAATCATGAGAATGACCGTATGGCCTCGGGATGCAGGGAGGTCCACAATGAAATCCATCCCCAGGTGTGACCATGGGCGCTCCCCGGTGGCTATGGGTTGCAAAAGGCCCAACGGAAGGTGCCGAGGGGACTTACTCTGGGCACAAACGGAGCATGCCGCTACATATGCGGCGATGTCGGAACGTAGAGAAGGCCACCAGAACAGACGTGAAACAGCCCAGGACAGCTGATTCTTTCCAGGATGCCCCGCGGCCTTGGAGTTATGGTAGGTTCGCAACAACCGAGTGCGCAACTCCTCAGGCACAAAACATCTGTCGTTGGGTCTCCCAGAGGGAGCACCAGATTGAGCCGCCAAAATCTGCTCACCCAGGGGAGAGGTCAGGCTGGTGCGAATGGCGGCCAGGATCTGATTCGGAGGTATGACCAAAGTCGGAATCGACTCCTCCCCGGACAGCTCGGAGTACTGCCGTGATAAGGCATCCGCTCTGATGTTCTTGGAACCGGGTAGGTAGGAGACCACGTAATTAAAACGTGACAAGAACAGAGCCCATCTGGCCTGACGTGGTGTCAATCTCTTGGCCTCAGAAAGGTAGGTCAGATTCTTGTGGTCCGTCAGGATGAGAACCGGAACCACCGAACCCTCGAGCAAGTGCCTCCATTCTTTAAGGGCCTGCACGATGGCCAATAACTCCCTGTCACCAATCTGATAGTTGCACTCCGCGGAAGACAGTTTCCGGGAGTAAAACCCACAAGGAAGCAGAGGACCCTCTGGTGTTCTACGCTGAGACAGAAGGGCGCCTACTCCCGTCTCAGACGCGTCCACCTCGAGGACAAAGGGCAACCCAGGGTTGGGATGCGACAGAATCGGAGCCGACACAAAGGCGGACTTTAGAGCCTCAAAAGCTTGGATGGCATCGAGCGGCCAGACCTGGAAATTACTGCCCTTCCTGGTCAGATCCGTGAGAGGCTTGGCTAGCATAGAAAAGTCCCTGATGAACTTCCGATAATAATTGGCGAAGCCCAAAAAGCGCTGCAGGGCACGGAGACCACTGGGCTGGGGCCACTGTAAGACAGCCGAAACCTTCTCAGGATCCATGGAGAACCCCTCAGCGGAAATGATTTAACCTAAGAAGGTTACCTGGGATCGGTGAAATTCGCATTTCTCAAGCTTACTGAACAGCCTGTTCTCTCGTAACCGTTGCAACACTCGTCTGACATCCATAATGTGGGCCTCCATGGATTCAGAATATACCAAGATGTCATCCAAATAGACCACCACACACTGCTGCAACAGGTCACGGAAAACATCGTTGATGAATTCCTGGAAGACTGCGGGCGCATTGCACAACCCAAAGGGCATAACCAAGGATTCATAATGACCGGTCCTGGTGTTAAACGCGGTCTTCCACTCATCGCCCGCCTTGATCCTTACCAGGTTATATGCCGCCCTCAGGTCGAGTTTGGTAAAGACCGTGGCCCCTTTGAGGCGATCGAACAGCTCGGAAATCAAGGGTATCGGGTAAGCGTTCTTGATCGTGATGCGATTGAGACCCCTGTAATCGATGCAAGGCCTCAACTCACCGCCCTTCTTTTTCACAAAGAAAAATCCAGCCCCTGCCGGGGACGAGGATTTGCGAATGTGTCCGCATGAAAGCGCCTCCCTCACGTACTCCTCCATGGCCTCATTCTCCGCTACCGACAGTGGATAGACTTTGCCACGAGGAGGAACGGCACCAGATTGTAACTCTATGGCACAATCGTATGGGCGGTGCGGAGGTAGGGCAACCGCGCGCACCTTATCGAATACATCCCGGTACTCTTCGTATTCAGGAGGCAACAGAGAGTCCGAGGAAGTACACAGCAACTTGACAGGCCCATGGATGCAACTAGCCCCACACTGCGGTGACCACGAGAGGATCTCGGCCGATCTCCAATCGAAAGTCGGATTATGCTTCTGGAGCCAGGGGTACCCCAAGACCACCGAGTAGTGTGGAGACGAAATAACCTGGAGACAGACCGACTCTCTGTGAACGGCACCAATGGCTATCCCCACTGGAAGGGTCTCATGAGTCACGTGTGGCGGCAGAAGGGGTCTACCGTCTATCGCCTCAAGAGCCAGTGGGGAACCTCGAGGCTGCAGAGGAATGGAATTGGCGGCAGCGAACACACTATCAATGAACAAACCACCAGCACCAGAGTCCACCAACGCCTGGGTCGTCACCGAGCCCCCGACCCAGGAGAGGACAACAGTGATCAGTGGTTTGTCAACACGGGAAACCGGGGACGAGGAGACTCCACCCAAGATCTGCCCCCGACAGGATCTCAGGTGCGAGCGTTTCCCGGACGGTTCGGACATGCCAACCGAAAATGCCCACCGAGACCACAGTACATGCATCGGCCCTCGCGTCTCCGGAGTACCCTCTCCCCCTCGGACAGGCGAGCAAACCCCAGCTGCATGGGTTCACCCCCAGACAAGTCATCCCCAGGAGGCGTGGGAGGAGAGGGAGGCACGGGTGGGACAGCAAACGTAGGCGCCAATCTGTTAGAAGACCTCCGCAGGCTCTCATTAAAGGAAGGTCTCTCCCTGAGTCTGGTGTCAATCAAAATCAGGAAAGAAATAAGAGACTCGAGCTCCACTGGTAGGTCCTTAGCTGCAACCTCATCCTTCAAGGCATCCGAGAGACCATGAGAGAAAGCAGCGACCAGAGCCTCATTATTCCAGCCCACCTCTGCTGCCAGGGTACGAAACTCAATGGCGTATTCAGCTACGGATCGTGAACCCTGTCTGATGGACATAAGGAGCTTCGCAGCAGAGGCAGCACGAGCCGGCACATCGAATACCTTCTGAAGAGAAGCAACAAAACCGGAAAACTCGGCAACCACCGGATTGTTGTTCTCCCATAAAGGGCTGGCCCAGGCCAAGGCCTTGTCCGAGAGCAGCGAGATCAAGAAGCCCACCTTTGATCTCTCAGTAGGAAAGGCATGTGGCAGCAACTCGAAATAAATGCCCACCTGGTTAAGGAAACCTCGGCACTGAGTTGGCTCTCCCCCAAAGCGCTGTGGAAGGGGGGCAGAACCGGTCATACCCCGAGACACCGCAGGCGCAGCAACAGGTGTCAGGGTAGACTCTGGCGCAACAACCGGAGCGGCAGTAGGAGCGGGCCCAGGAGCGACAACCGACCCATCGGCAACGGAAGCGAAATGAGCCGTGAGTTCAAGCAGGGTTTGCAACGCCACAGCGAACCGACCCAACAGGTGATCCTGCTGATCAAGTCTGGCAATCAGCGTAGGTAGCGAGGATGGCCCTGTACCGTCAGAATTCATGGCTTGGTCCTAATGTCATGGAACCATGAACCAGACGTACAACAAGAGATAAGTGGAAATAAGAAGGCTTTATTGAAATCAAGCTGTAAGCAAAAGTCCAAACGGATGGCTAAACCGAAGCAGGGTCTTGCGTAGCCAGGTCAGGAACCAGAAGGGTAGTCAGACGAAGCCTGGATCAGGAACCAGCAGGGTAGTCAGACGAAGCCAGGATCAGGAACCAGCGGGGTATTCAGACGAGGCCAGGATCAGGAACCAGAAGCAGCAGCAGTCTTAGAAGCATGTGAACACAGGAGGACCAAGCAAGGAACTGAAGCCACAGACCTCCTATATATATGAGCTAGGCATCCAGCTCCTCCCAGTGGGAAGGAGAAGCCGCAGGGTGGGAGGCTACAAGAAACCCAGAAACCAAGATGGCCGCCAGCACATGTCAAACGAAGGAGGACGGCAAGAAGGTAAGACCATGACACATTTACATCCAAATCAGGTGAACGGTGTAGGAATTACAACAGTTTGCATATGTGCCTCCTACTTGTTAAGGAACCAAAAGTAATGGGACAGAATAATAATCATAAATCAAACTTTTACTTTTTAATACTTGGTTACAAATCCTTTGCAGTCAATTACAGCCTGAAGTCTGGAACGCATAGACATCACCAGACGCTGGGTTTCATCCCTGGTGATGCTCTGCCAGGCCTCTACTGCAACTATCTTCATTCCTGCTTGATCTTGGGGCACTTACCCTTCAGTTTTGTCTTCAGCAAGTGAAATGCATGCTCAATCGGATTCAGGTCAGGTGATTGACTTGGCCATTGCATAACATTCCACTTCTTTCCCTTAAAAAACTCTTTGGTTGCTTTTGCAGTATGCTTTGGGTCATTGTCCATCTGCACTGTGAAGCGCCGTCCAATGAGTTCTGAAGCATTTGGCTCAATATGAGCAGATAATATTGCTTCAGAACACTTCAAAATTCATCCTGCTGCTTTTGTCAACAGTCACATCATCAATAAATACAAGAGAACCAGTTCCATTGGCAGCAATATATGCCCACGCCATGACACTACCACCACCAGGCTTCACTGATGAGGTGGTATGCTTAGGATCATGAGCAGTTCCTTTCCTTCTCCATACTCTTCTCTTCCCATCACTCTGGTACAAGTTGATCTTGGTCTCATCTGTCCATAGGATGTTGTTCCAGAACTGTGAAGGCTTTTTTTAGATGTCGTTTGGCAAACTCTAATCTGTCCTTCCTGTTTTTGAGGCTCCCCAATGGTTTACATCTTGTGGTGAACCCTCTGTATTCACTCTGGTGAAGTCTTCTCTTGATTGTTGACTTTGACACACATACACATACCTCCTGGAGAGTGTTCTTGATCTGGCCAACTATTGTGAAGGGTGTTTTCTTCACCAGGGAAATAATTCTTCGGTCATCCACCACAGTTGTTTTCCGTGATCTTCCAGGTCTTTTGGTGTTGCTGAGCTCACCGGTGCGTTCCTTCTTTTTAAGAATGTTCCAAACAGTTGTTTTGGCCACACCTAATGTTTTTGCTATCTCTCTGATGGGTTTGTTTTTTTCAGCCTAATGATGGCTTGCTTCACTGATAGCTCTTTGGATCTCATCTTGGGAGTAGACCGCAACAGATTCCAAATGCAAATAGCACACTTGAAATTAACTCTGGACCTTTTATCTGCTCATTGTAATTGGGATAATGAGGGTATAACACACACCTGGCCATGGAACAGATGAGAAGCCAATTGTTCCATTACTTTTGGTTCCTTAACAAGTAGGAGTCACATATGCAAACTGTTGTAATTCCTACACAGTTCACCTGATTTGGATGTAAGTACCCTCAAAGTAAAACTGAAGGTCTGCAGTTAAAGCACATCTTGTTCATTTCATTTCAAATCCATTGTGGTGGTGTATAGAGCCAAAAATGTTACAATTGTGTTGATGTCCCAATATTTATGGACCTGACTGTATATGAGTAATTTAAGGTTAAATACTTTCGCTTTGCACCACACCTTAGTTGCAAAATCATACAGCTAATTTGCCATAAAACTGTATAAGATGACAAGGTCAGATTGTTTAGGGATAAAATCTAAAATCACAGAAAAAGATACAAAACATCCTGCACGATGTAATAAATGAATATGTGGATGTGCATGGCTACATTTATAAAAGAAAAATGACAGAAAATAATGCACTAACACAATAGATGCATACATTCTATAGTATATGAGCCCTCACTCTGATGTGATAAAATCTGAGACTCTCAGCTAATATATTTTTATCAAAACACATCTGTGCCCGCCTACCAGCGCCAAGGTGGTCTCCAGTCAGGCAAGACCTACTCTAAACCTACCTATGCTGCTGGGCATCTACATTCAGGAGAGCAGATCGTCCGCATATAGTGTGCTGCTACTAGTTACCTCTTTGTATATTGTTCTTTTATGAAGAATGCACATATTTACTAATTCAGACTAAATATAAAATGATGTTGCTAAATGTGAAAGATTGTGTTCCATAATACTGAACCTTCATTTCTTCTTCCAGGTTTACGTTAATGATGCACCAATAAACTACACAAACGCGGCAACTGACAAAGGAGTCATTCATGGCTTGGGCAAAGTTTTGGAAATTCAGAAGAACAGATGTGACATGAATGACACCACTGTTGCTCTGGTAATGCTAGCTTTTACAATAAAGACACACACACAGGTGGCACATACAGAATGTATGCCCAAGTACTGCACTGTTCTCCTGCTTTGCACCATACCACTAACTACCATAGCTAATTGCATTTTCCTGGCTGTTTCCGACAGTCAGTTATACGCTTCTGGCAGGAACATGGCTGTCACCGTCATGCTTGCTGATATTCACAATGCAAAATATTTGTCATTCGCTTTATGCCTCAGACTGAAGATATAATCCAGGTACAGCATTAGTGAGAACAGACACAGAGCTAGTTTACATACTTTACCTTGTGACTAACGGATCAGCTAGGAAGACTCCTTTAATCTTAAGGAAAGGAAATATGCATACAGCTGGACTTTCTCATTGTCACCTCGTAATAACTGTCTGGTCTTGGTACTAATAAAAATAGATGAATATATATCACGCCAGCGACGGTTTACAGCTCCATTGTCACCATAAAAATGACAAACCAAATACTGAAACATTAAACACAGCTATTTGTATTTAACCCCGTACATATTTTTTTTACTTGCATTCTGGGACATGCCAGATCCGTTTTGCTCTACATCCCACAACGGAAAGATAACCACTGCTTGCAGCGCTTTGCTCTCCGGTCTGGTAAAGCAACCAAATGGAACGGAATGCATTTTGGATCACTCCGTTCTGTACAGTTACGTTTTGTCCCCATTGACAATGAATGGGGATAAAATGGAAGCGTTTTTATCCGGTATTAAGATCCTCTGCCGGATCTCAATAACGGGTAAATGTAAACACGAGTGTGAAAGTAGCCTTAGTGTGCATGGCGCATCCTGTGGTATATATAGGTGATATCTGTTGTTTTAATTCTACCTGTATTGATAAGCAGATAACTGCAGAATAAGTGATCTGTACAGAACAAGAAGTGGTGACCATTAGTAGGCTTAGTGGCCAGTGTGAAAACTGCAGGTTTTATGTTTTTTATTAAATATAGATATTGACATGAAAATAAAAATATGTTTAACATAAAACAAGATTTAAACAATAGATAATTTTCTGATGACACATCGGATCTGTCAGCTCAATATGCCTTATGTAAGGCCTCTTTCACACTTGCGTTGTCCGGATCCGGCGTGTACTCCACTTGCCGGAATTACACGCCGGATCCGGAAAAACGCAAGTGTACTGAAAGCATTTGAAGACGGATCCGTCTTCAAAATGCTTTCAGTGTTACTATGGCACCCAGGACGCTATTAAAGTCCTGGTTGCCATAGTAGTAGTGGGGAGCGGGGGAGCAGCATACTTACCATCCATGCGGCTCCCGGGGTGCTCCAGAGTGACGTCAGGGCGCCCCAGGCGCATGGATGGCGTGTACATGCGATCACGTGATCCATGCGCTTGGGGCGCCCTGACGTCACTCTGGAGCGCCCCGGGAGCCGCACGGACGGTAAGTATGCTGCTCCCCGCTCCCCACTGCACTTTACCATGGCTGCCAGGACTTTAGCGTCCCGGCAGCCATGGTAACCATTCAGAAAAAGCTAAACGTCGCATCCGGCAATGCGCCGAAACGACGTTTAGCTTAAGGCCGGATCCGGATCAATGCCTTTCAATGGGCATTCATTCCGGATCCGGCCTTGCGGCAAGTGTTCCGGATTTTTGGCCGGAGCAAAAAGCGCAGCATGCTGCGCTATTTGCTGCGGCCAAAAAACGTTCCGTTCCGGAACTGAAGACATCCTGATGCATCCTGAAGGACGGACTGTCCATTCAGAATGCATTAGGAAAATCCTGATCAGTATTCTTCCGGCATAGAGCCCCGACGACGGAACTCTATGCCGGAAGACTATAACGCAGGTGTGAAAGAGCCCTAAGGTAATATTATTAGCATAGGTCAATACTAGTAATAGCCAAAACAGCACAAAAAATATTCTACTGTTTTGCTACCAGCAATTATGAAAGTATACACTGGTCTCTTAGTTTAAGCCAAAAGTATTTATGAGAAACACTGCCCCCATCTCTCCCACCTCGCTGGACAGTAATTGTCGCACATTGTGTATACACTTATGCGCAGCCTATCAATCACTTTGTGTTTCAATTCTTCACTATTTTCTCATAGCAAGGCATGACTTGTTACAAAAGAAGAAATGCCGATACGCTGTATCAGGATTTAGAGATCTTGAAAATGCTGAGCTACTGAAGCACAAAGCAAATTAGAAAGTTGCATCAGTATATAAAAAATTAAGGTTTATCTATGTAAAACCCCTTTAGGACAGATTCACACAAATGTGTTCATTCCAAGAAAGAAACTCCATGTGATGGCTGCCAGGGGCGGACTGGGAACTTAAAGTGGCCCTGGAAAAAAATACTAAAAGTGGCCCCGTTTTGTACTTGGGTCCAAATTAATGGAAGGCAGGGCCAGCAATACATTATTGCGGCACATTATACTACCCCAAGAGAGCCAAATACCACAGTCCATCACAAAATACATCCCCAAAAAGTTCCACTAGCCGGCAGTAAGGAATGCCCAGGCGGCCCCCTGGGCATCGGCCCACTGGGAAATTTCCCTGTAAGGTCTATGGCCAATCCACCCCTGATGGCTGCATTTCCTAGACCAAACACTTCTCCTCTGACCCAAACTCACAGCATCGCCAGGACTTGATGCTGTGATGACCAGCCTGACCATGGGCCTATGGTACTGTACCTATACTATTTTTAGTTTGAGCCAAATTTAAAGGGAACCTGTCACCTCCAAAATGCATCTACACCCGCAAGCAGTACCTCATAGTAGCTCGCAGCCTGTTAATAATCATATATTGCATCCTGTTGTCCGATGCCGCGTAAGTTCAAAAAACGCAGTTTTATTCTTCATCACCGTTATAGTGTCGACCAGCTTGAAGTCAAAGGGCCAGCGGCCTCCTTGCTTCAAGTCAAGTCAAGGTAACCACGCCCCCTAACCGTTCCCTCTTGCCAGCCTGCAATGTGGCCGCGATTCCCCAAGTCTCGCGCATGAGCAGTGCGCTCTGTAGTATTGCGCTATCCCATCTCCTGTTGCCGCTGTTAGCCGAGTTTCAGCGGCGCAATGTGCATGCGCGAGACTTGGTGAATCGCAGCCGCACTGCAGGCTGTCACTCAGGCAAGAGGGGACGGTTAGGGGGCGTGGTTACCTTGACTTGAAGCAAGGAGGCCGGCACTATAGCGCTAATGGAGAATAAAACTGTGTTTTTTTTAACTTACGCAGCATCGGACAACAGGATGAAGCATATCATTATTAACAGGCTGCGGGCTACTTTGAGGGACTGCTGGTGGGTGTAGATGCATTTTTGAGGTGACAGTTTCCCTTTAAAATTTGGATTATTAAATGTGTCTAAATATGCGATGTTGTTTTACACATGGTGAAGGTAAGATGTGATACAATACACAATGTACTATAGGGCTTTATCCTGATTTTACACCACTTTCTATACCACCTTAGAGATTGTATCATTTTTTCCAAACAGGCATCAAAAACTGTATAGGGATGCAACAAAACCAGGTGCAAAGTATGTGCAGACCTAAATCTAACATCTAAATTTGTCTAAAAAAGTCTTATGTTTAGTATGTCATACATAAAGACATTCTGGTGCAAATCAAGACGTAATCCACGATTGATATATCTTCCTCACTGTATCAGTCTTCTTGGCAACAAGGGACAAACTTTGTAAAAACCGCAGTGATCCCTTAAGAAATTATCCGTTAATATTTAAATTCTCATTTAGATTTGGAAATGTAAGATGAGGTTGTAATTCCTGTCTAATTCAATGTGATATATTTTTCTTGTAGAGCAAATGTGGTGACTGCACGCTATCGCCGGTCTGTGGCGTAAATATGCAGCCTATGGTAAGGATACAGGAGATGTCAGGCTCACTGGCAGAGCATTTCGCTACACGTAATTATACGTAGTTTCTTTGTCATCAATATTAACTTTTCACCATTTTTTTATCTTCAGGTCAGTGCAATAAAGGCATGTATATACACGAAATACAGCATGGGGAAGAGATTCATCTTCATTGGATGTCAGTCCATGTGTGCTAAAAGTGTAATTGTAAGTGTAGCTTATCTTGGGACTGTGTACATAGGGGGGAGATTTATCAAAACTGGTGCAAATGAAAACTGGCGTAGTTGACTATAAAAAATAGTCTAGATTGGTCATTTCATTTTTGAAGAGAGTTCTGAAAAATGAATGTTGGAATCTGAGGGTTTCTATCGGCAAATGAGTCATTTTCCTTAACACCAGTTTTGATAAATCTCCCTAGATAGATAGATAGAATATATATTGGTATTTGTAAAAAATAAATAAAAATTATATATATATATTATAAATTTTTGCTTGTAAGAATCACTATAAATATATAGGAATTGCTAATCATATTATCTTTTGGTCAGACCCCAGAGTGTTGCTCAGGATTCTATGGTCAGCAATGTCTATCCTGTCCTGGAAAAGCTGGAAATCCATGTTTTGGAAATGGAATATGCATGGATGGTGTTAATGGCACTGGTGCGTGCCAGTGTGAAGATGGATATACTGGAACTGCATGTGAAAACTGTGTTAAAGGCAAATATGGAATACGCTGTGGACAAGGTACTCATTGTATTGTTTATATGGATATAAAAAAGTTATATAAAAAATCAACTTTTTGTTACCTGAAGGCATACAAACCTATCTACAAAAGGGGCGGCTCAGAAGAGTTGCAAAATGCTCCAAATTTATAGCTAATGCTGAGGTTTGATAAGGCAGAGAAAAGTGTCTAAGACTGGGTCCACATCATTTTTGCCATCCTTTTAATGTATACAGTATGTTGTGAAAAAAGGATATAAAAGCGTAGCACTCCACGCTTTTCCATCCTGCAGAGTTTGGCAAATAAACATATACGTTACTGCATGTTTTCCTTTACAATGGAACGCTATGGTGAACGGATGCTGTTGTATGGCATCCATATGAGGCATCCGTTAAGGTATACCTTTGTTGTATACATTCAACATATTGTGTGAACCCAGTCTAACAGGTCTAGGAGGCTGTGTTCAATTATTCTGTATGTCCCTTTAGCATAAATTTGGAGCAGTTTCCACTTGTCTAGTCTTCTTTTATCCTGTGCCTTACTGACTTCTCCCACATCTGAAAGATAAAGAGAATGTACAGATGTGCAGTAAAAAGAATAATTCTTCTTGTACTATTCAATATGCTTTTCTGTTTTACGGACATCCAACATTGGGTCAGATTAGTATTGATAATCTAGCAGAGAAGTGGGAAAATCTGTTCAGTATGAAATCTAATTTTTTGGAGCCTAAGCAAGGTGATCTATCAGCAGACGAGGGGAATTCCAAGCAGACAACACTGGAACAATTGTTTTGCATGCTCCTTTTTAAGATGTGTGCCCTGACAATAGAACTAGCAGCCATAGTTATTTACCCAATATACTTGCTCCTCAGCTCTGCCTTCTTCATACATGACATTGCTGCTCCACTCCTCTCTCTTGGTCTATTTAGTGTGTACAATAACCACTAGGGAGTGTCTGAGACCAGTTTTATAATTAGTGTAGAATTGCTTTAGACCTCTAGCACACAATTTGGCAAGCATAGCAACTAGAGACATCAGTATCTTACTAGTGTTGCATGCGTACAGTTATGTGTCTTAGGCTAAAACCAGACGTGCTCTTGTGTTTAGAATGTACGTGTCTTAATGGAAAATGCAATGAAGGGATAACTGGAGATGGGACTTGTCAATGTAATGTTGGCTGGAGAGGTGTTAAATGTGAAACAGGTAAGTTCTCCTCTTACTCTTTAATGCCCTGCTGTGTTAACTTCAAGATGTGCAGACCATTTATCAAAGGGGTTTCAAGGACTTTATTATTAATAGCTTATCCTCAGTTTAGGCCATCAGTATGTGATTGATGGGAGTCCGACAGCCCACGCCTTCCCTGATGCACCGTTCTGCAGTAGATGTGATGCCAGAACTAAACAGCTCCATCCACTGTATAGTGGACGGAGCTGGATACTGCAGCACAGTTCCCACTGAAGTGAATGGGCATAATGGCTGCAGTTACCTGCTCCATACAGAAGCATTGTGCAATTCCGGCAATGGTTTATGGAGGCGGGGCTACCTGGTAACAGCTGACCAGAGGGGTGTCAAACCTGAAGATAGGCCATCAATATAAAAAGCCTAGGCAACAAATTTAAGTACACAAACTAAGAACAGGATCATTTTTATCAGTCAATCACATCAATAAATAGCATATATGATGCCCAGGAGTAGGTTTGGGTTTCTCTTTTGTCAGATAGGTAGTCTCCAGCTTATAACCAAAATACAATGTCATATACAATACATAAGATAAGTAGAATGTATTGGTTCAGATGGAACAGGGTTCATCAGAAGGAGGGCTGTATACACAAGTCATGGTAGAATGATGGTTTGTAGGCCCAAGTAAATATCCATTTGGCCCCTGAGTTCTTTCTTCTACCTCTGCACTGGTATGTTTACTTTCCATTATAGTAAAGGAAGATAAGACTATTTAGGATCTGAGGAGAGGTACCCTCTATGCCACTCCTTTGCTGCAAACAGGGAAGCAGGACCTTGAATAAAATGTGCAGGGTGGAACTGGTGTTCCTTGGACCCACGAGAGGAAATTATTCTGAGGACCCAAACCCCATATCATCAATGAAGTCTAATAGGTTTTGATTTAAAGAAATAGACCTTAGTGGTATGTTACTGGCTTTAAAGACAGCTGCTGATGGTTATTTTTTTCTCCTGAACTTTTGGGGCCCACCAGAGGATCCTGGGCCAGTCCAACACTGAAAATGCATATAACTTGGCTGGATTCAAGGTTCAAATGTCAAAAATCTAGGATGACCACTACTGTGTTAAAAACAGTGTGCTTTATTTGAATAGCAGAATATTATAAATGAGACACATAGCACAGCATCTCTCTTTTGCTTCAGGGAACATAGGCGTAATAGTGATTAAATAAGTATCTTGGCTGAGTGACAAAGTAAGCAGAGTTTACCCTTGACTTTGATCACAGAATTAGCCTGGCAACTATCATTTCATACTGGCATCTTCAGTCAGGTGAATCCATTTAGTCTTGTTAACTGACACATTAGCAATCGTTTTCCATTGACAAAAATAGTTCAACTAACTTCCATCAATAAAATGAACAGGGAAGTTAGGGACCTGGGCACTGCTCCTTTAAAGTTGGGCAATTAAAGGGCATCTGTCAGCAGATTTGTACCTATGACACTGACTGACCTGTTACGTGTGCGCTTGGCAGCTGAAGGCATCTGTGTTGGTCCCATGTTCATATGTACCTGCATTACTGAGAAAAATTAAGTTTTAATATATGCTCTCTATCCCCATGCTCTTTGTCCCCATGCTCTTTGTCCCCATGCTCTTTGTCCCCATGCTCTTTGTCCCCATGCTCTCTATTCCCATGCTCTCTGTCCTCATGCTCTCTGTCCCTATGCTCTCTGTCCCCATGCTCTCTGTCCCCATGCTCTCTGTCCCCATGCTCTCTGTCCTCATGCTCTCTGTCCCCATGCTCTCTGTCCCCATGCTCTCTGTCCCCATGCTCTCTGTCCCCATGCTCTCTGTCCCCATGCTCTCTATTCCCATGCTCTCTGTCCCCATGCTCTCTATCCCCATGCTCTCCATCCCCATGCTCTCTGTCCCCATGCTCTCTGTCCCCATGCTCTCTATTCCCATGCTCTCTATTCCCATGCTCTCTATCCCCATGCTCTCTGTCCCCATGCTCTCTGTCCCCATGCTCTCTGTCCCCATGCTCTCTGTCCCCATGCTCTCTGTCCCCATGCTCTCTATTCCCATGCTCTCTGTCCCCATGCTCTCTATGCCCATGCTCTCTGTCCCCATGCTCTCTATTCCCATGCTCTCTGTCCTCGTGCTCTCTGTCCCTATGCTCTCGGTCCCCATGCTCTCACACTACCTTATTTGTTTTCACCCTGCACTGATCACAGCCATGAATGCAGGGAAGAGATAGAGACAGTGAAGCTTTATTTGGACATATTCTTTACATATAAAAACATGAAATGGATGTATTGTATAACATTTTATTTTCTTTTTTTCCAGCAATCACAGAAGATAAATGCAATAAAATCTGCCACACTAGTGCAAAGTATGTACTTCTTGCCTTCCGATTGTAAAATGTGTTATGAATGAATGTCAGTATTAAAAGGGTTTTCTGAGGTTTTAATACTGATGACCTTGGGTGGAGTCTGACACTTGGGACCCCCGCCGATCCTCTGTTTGAGAAGGCACTGGGACTCCTGCGAGTGACACTGCCTTCTCTCTGCATACCAAGCACAGAGCTGTCCATTGTATAGTGGGTGTGCTTGGTATCAAGCTCAGCCCCATTAACTTCTATAGGGCTGAGCTACGCCTAGGTCACGTGACGGATGAAAGTGTCGTCACTGGCCTAGGAAATGCTGTGAGAAGTCCATGGCGCTCACAAGGGTGCCGCTGCCTCCTGAAACAGCTGATTGGTGGGGGGTCATGGTTGCTGGATCCCCACCAATCAGATACTGATGACCTATCCAGAGGATAGCTCATCAGTGTTAAAATCTCAGAAAATCCTTTTAACTTGTGGCAGTTTTATATAAAAGCCATAGTTTACAAATCGTCAAATTCCTTTCAGGGCTTCAGTGTCTCTTTGACGTCAAGAGTAGCACTGCAGACTATAGTATTCTTGCTGTCAGAACACCAGAACCCTGATAGAATGGCTGGCTATATATATTTTACTAACAAACACAGATTATGAAATCATGTAAGATATAATTTCAGTATGGCAGCCTAAAAATAGTGTCCTAAAATGTCGGTACACAATTACAATAGGTCTCAGCAGGTAAAGCACAGGTCTCCTTTTTAGAAACCTTCAACTGAAAAAATGAGGGAACAATACGTTAAAGGGGTTTTCCGAGACTTTTATACTGATGACCTAACCTAAGGATAGGTCATCAATATCTGATCTGGGTGGGTGCACAGTAGCACTGTAGCCTTCTCACAGCTTAGCTTATGCCATGTGACATCACGTTGATCGGTCATATGGCCTAAGCACAGCTCAGCCTCATTGGAGTGAATGGGTCTGAGCTGCGATATCAAGCACAGCCTGTATACAATGTACGGCACTGTGTTTGGTGAGCTGAGAGAAGGCCGCAACTCTACTGTGGGCTCCAGTGCCTTTTCAAACAACTGTTCAGCAGGTGTCCCGGTTGTCGGACCACCACCCATCAGATACTGATGACCTATCCTGTGGATAGATAATACAGTACATTAGTGTAAAATTTAGCACTCAACACATCTGCTGTCTGTCTATTTAATCTCAGACTGGTACACACTATAGAAAGTAGGTACTATACCATCCAAATTGCCACTGTTCAGGTGTTAAGATTGTCTGCACTATTGTGGACACCATACTGCAGCCATATGGCAATAACCTAGGGTCCTATCCTGAGCCACACAGTTGGGAGTTCCAATCCATTAGTTGGGTGTCACTGGGGTAAAGGATCAAAAGAATGCAGGTTAGGGTGTCACAGAAACAATGTGCTAATATAGCATGTAATAGCGTAACTCGAGCACTGATCTGCTGGGACATTGATTCCATATCTGTTCCTCAGTTGTCTAGTGAAAGAAGATGGCACCGCTTACTGCCAGTGCGCTTCTGGATTTGAAGGAAATGGCACAATGTGCACAGGTAATATCCACAAAAATCACTGCCATCATTGTATTCATCACTTTCCCCATGATGTTTACTATATATAAGGCCTGTTTCAGACGACTGTTCTGATTTACTTCTGCAAATATATCAATGTCTGTTTAGTATCCATGTGCATCCATTTTTTTTGCGCACGTGTACACTTGAATGAATGAGTCTCAGATGGAAAATGGGCAAAAATAATGCATTCTGCAAGTATCTCTATACGAACCAGTGGGCTGTAGGGTCAAAAGACATTGGGCCAGATTTATCATTAGCTCAGCTCAGAATAATGGAGTGAAAGTCCCAAAAAAATGCGCAAACGCTAAAACTGCGCACAAGTTTGTGACTTTTTTCTGCTCCGCACTATACTCGCCAGTTTTCTGAAAGTGGGCGTGTTTTCTTATGTAAATTAATCTCTAGACAGATTTACTATTGGGACTATTTAAAAAGTCGCAAAAAAGTCGCAATTTCACTCCAGTGAGGACCATGCTTATCTTATGAGACTTTTTAATAGAACATGCGACTTTTTCATAAAAACATGCGACTTTTGTAAAGCTGCTTACTGACAGATAAACTGCTACCGTCAAACCACATTTATTACAGTCTTAAAGGGCCGATCATAAATCTGACTTGGCTAAAACTGACTTTAGCCATATGTGAAAGTGGAGTGAGCTGTCAGAGTCGTGATAAATCTGGCCCATTGTGCGCAGTCCATTGCACATAGACCAAAAATATGCCCATCTGAATGAGGCTTATAGACCCCTTTATATAGGCTGACTGACCAGGCAATTATCTGGAATGAACCATTTATTCCTGATAATTACCTGTTTGTGAGCAGAGGTCAGAGCTGCATTTACATGAAGCAATCACCTCCACTGTTTAGGATGAGTGATCACTACTGCGATTCACAATTTCTGGGCAGCAGATTGCTATTCACACAGGGCAATCTGCTTCCCAGAAATAATGATTTAATGTGCTACATAAATGAAGAACAACCTTTGCCCGTTTACAAAGGGCAATTACTATTTTCATCAAAAATTGCCTTTAATATTATCTGTTTGTGTAACATCTTTTATTGTGTAACGCATTTCAGGTATCGATGCCTGCGCAGCGAGCAATGGGGGCTGTTCGGCAAATGCAGAATGTCGAAAAACTGAGCCTGGAAACCGGATATGTGTCTGCAATGCAGGTTACACTGGAGATGGGATAGTATGTCTAGGTATGTATTCTAATTTTTGGAATATATTAAGCCACTCTTGTTGAAGTCAGAAGAAAACAAACAAGCATTAATGTATACATACAGCAATGTGTAAAATACCATTCATTATGTTAACATGTTGATAAAAAAAATATTCGGCTTTATGCTGTTTTAGTGTCTATGTTGTTCTTTTTCCACAGAGATTGATCCATGTGCTGTGAATAATGGTGGTTGTGATCAATTTGCTGAGTGTACTAAAATTGGTCCGAACAAGGTAAAGTGTCCCAGGCATTGTCTACTTCTTTATCATATTATTACCAGATGTAAAATATATAGAGGATCCAAGGGTATACCTATCATAGAGGCTGCTTTGTGTGAGCTAATAAACCTACAGCAGAGCAAAAAGGAGCCTAAAATGGCAATATATACAAAAATAGAAATACATTTTATTGAGTACTTAAATATAAAAACAAAGAGGCGACAAAACACACACAAAATGTGTGATACCTCCCGACAGACAGGGTATGCAAAAGCTAATTAGTACAAGGTGAGCACATATAACAAGAGCCTGCAAAGGTCTACATAGTTTGTAAAGTGCTAAGTGCAATAAACATACAACCTATAAAGCAGGAATCAAATGTAAGGAATCAAATGTAATAATGCTGTCCCCACCCGGAGGATCACACTCCCCAACACAGGTTTCAGCAGAAACACCTTCTTCAGGGGGCGTGGTTCTCCCCAGTGGCACACGTACCTCCCGTTGCCTGGAGACATGACAACACAAAGTCATGTAGGTAGAGGTGCCGCATCGGCCATGATGGTCAGTACCCGCAGCCTACAGCGCACCACAGCAAATAAGTGCATAGAAAAAAAACATGAATAAGAATACTAAATATATCTGTGTATTAAATGAGCGAATAAAAAATACTGGCAAAGAAAGAAAAAGAAGCTTGCATGTATGTATGGTGAAGAGTGAAATAGAAGTGAAAGAGCCTGTGAAGTTAAAAAAGAAAAATGCATAAATGTGAACTGCGGTGAAGTGGATATAGAATTATTTTTATTATTAACGTGAGACATGCTCAAAGGGGTGGTGTGTGTACGTAAAGTACATAATCTAAATTGTGCACCCGCTACTAGAAGCAGGTGCTAAAACTATAAATTAACATAAAAATACTCAAACAATTTAATTAGGTGATGAGAGTAAAAAATTATTATTTACACAAAGCACCATAAAATACAATAAATAGTATGTGTATGTTAGAAGTGCATGCACATACCGTGCATAACACTGCTACATAGAAACAAAAAATGTCAAATAGCATAGTGAACTGCTCCAATAGCGTTTCATCAGATGTTGTAATCCAACAGGACAGATGTCCAAAAAGCGGTATCCAATAGCAGCAGATCGGTAGGAATAAAAACTAAAATATAATAAATAACTGAAATTAGTAACGAATTAAGGAAAATAGGGAGAGGAGAACCACTAAACAAATACAGAAAGGGAAAATAAAAAAATATATATATAAAATTATAGAAAGGGAGCGAAAGTCAGAACATAGTACACACTGCACCTGCCAAGTGCACTTTTTCTGTTGGGAGTTTAGTGCAAGTGTTGTGTGTCTGAATGGAGGACACATCACATGGAGGCGATTTGCCTGGTCACATGACCCTCCATCAGCAGCCATTTTATGGACAAGACCTCTGTGTGGACAGCACAAAAGACTTGATAAACAAGGGGGCATATCACATGAAAATATAGAAAATGGTGCTGAATTTCAACAGAGGCTAGATTAGTAAGTGCCATGTAATCCTCTAACAAACACATTGATCAACAGCAACCAGAAGGTGGCCAACCCCTTTAAGGGAACCTGTCACATTGAGCTTTCAGTCCTATCTGTGGATATCACATTATAGAGCAGGAGGAGCTGAGCAGCTTTATATATCGTTTTATGGAAAAAGATTTAGCATAACCTATAGTTCATTCATTTTAATTCATGCTCATTCTGGCCTTAGGAGTCCAGTGGGCAGAGTGATTCAGTGATTGACATCTAAGATTGCATGCACACTCATACAGGGAAGGCTAGCCGTCACTGTTAACACCTCCCACTGGACTCCTCATCAAAGAACGAGCAGAGATTTTAATGAATGAAGTATGAGATGTACTGAATATTTTACCAGATACCTATATTAAATATATAAAGTATTTGCTATAAAATGTTCACTGGTAATAACCAAAATTAGAGAGGGGCCCCCAACTTAATAATTTTATGGTGCCACTTTTTCTGGATAGGGGATAACTATTAGATTGGTGGGGATCCTACTGCTGGAAGCCCCACCCATCTCAAAAGCCACCCTGTGGTTCATGGGGGCCTTCTAAAATGAATAGAGCGGCAGGTTGAGCATGCTCACTGCCACTCCATTCATCTCTATGGGAGTTCTGGAAATAGCCAAGCGCTGTACTCGGCTATCTCCAGTACTTACATTCATTTCAGGGGCCCTGTTGGGTATGATGTCCCTGCTCTTGTGATCTGGGGGGGTCCCAGAGAAAGGACACCCACTGATCTAATACTTATCTCCTGTTTAGTGGATGGGGATAACTTACTACAACCAGAATACCTCTTTAAAGTTCAAGCAAATTTTAATGCAACCGTACTTTTTATTTGCTGAATTTTTTTATAGTAGGGAAAAATAAATATGATATTTTGGATGTGCAAATGTTTAGGCATCCAGTCAGTCAAAACTTAATACATCTTTAAAAAAAAAATAATAATAACACCTTCCCTAAGTTTCCTTGTATTGCAGCTTTAGGAATTTTTCCACACTCTTCTAGTTCTGAAATATTTTGAATTCTTCTTACATACAGTGTTAGATCCCTATGGACATATCCATTTAATACATATGGCATTTTAACTGTTTAGGAGAAAGTTAAAAGAAATGGGCCAAGTATGAGATAAACTGTGCATGAAAGGGTTTACTTTTGATGACAAACAATTCCCTGTGAAGTCGAATAATATCTAATATCTACCATATATGTGTTCTTTATTTATAGTCTGTCTGTAATTGTTTGCAAGGATACTCTGGGGATGGTAAAAAGTGCAGTCCTATTAACCCATGCTTAACTGTGAGTATACTGCCCAATTTATTTAATACCATTACATACAGGTATAATCTACACAGAAAATGATAGAAAAGAACATTTACTTACATAGGAATAGAAGTCAGTGATGTCATCATAAAGAAATCTTAGTCAAAGTGTATCACTATACAGGGATAATGCACAAAGTGATGTTACAAAGCACACTGTGATGTCACTGTATGGAAATAATGCACAGATAAATGGCACAGGAAACATAAACAGTGATGTCACAGCAAAGGTATAATAAACCATGTATCATTGTACAAGGTATATAAACACAGTGATGTCACAGGATTAATGCAGGGATGTCATGGCACATAGATTATAAACATGGTGATAAAATAAAAGATAATGCATACTATGATATTAGAGTACAGATATATTACACTTTGATGCCACATTAAAAAAAAAGAACAAAAACTAGCACTTACACGTGGACAATAATGTTGGTAACCTTCCGTTAAAGAAAGAGAAACCCACAATGGTCACAAAAGTAAAAAAAAATAATAAAATAAAAATAAATAACTGTAAATCAATTAATGAAAATCAGACATTGCTTTTGAACTGTGGTTCAACTGAATAGTTTTAAACCACAAATTAATGAAACTGGACAAAAAAAAACGATGGTAGTTCTAGAAAATATTGAAAATAATTTGACAATAAGGACATGTTAAGCTATGAATTATAATTATTATAATTACAGTTTTAAATTATTCTGTTGAACCACAATTCAAAAATCAATGTATGATTTTCATTAGCTGATTTTCAGTAAAAAAAAAAAATATTATTACTTTTGTCAGTTTCAAGTTATTTCAGTGACCATTGTGGGTTTTTCTTACTTTAACAGAAGGTTACTAGCAATTTTGTCCACGTGTGTATGTAGCAGAGTTGTGTACTAGAATTGCTCACATTAGTAACCGGAGACATCTGGCATGGGGCAACTATGTGTGAAATACAGTAGATACATGCAGTTTGTAATGCAGATTTCTGTGCTGTTTTTGAAGCAGTTTTCTGAGCCCATTACCAAAATATATATATACAAATTTAAATAAAAAAAAAGGAGAGGCATTAGTATTTTTAGACATTTTATTTTCATCTTTTAGATAAAAGAAAACCTTGCATCACAGCACAGGATATACCCCAAATGTCTTATAGATGCAAATCTTAAGAATGAGTGAGGGTCCCCCAACCCCCGTTCTGACTGGTGAGGATAGAAAGGTGGCCACAAATGTATGCACTCTCTCCACTCACCTCTATGGGAATTATGGAAATAGCTGCTCAGCTAACCCAGTAGAAGTAAATGGAGATGGGAATACCCCTTTAATAAATGAAATCCCGGTATCTCATCTACAGTGTAAAGACAGTACATGGTGTAGGCACATGTCATGGCATAGAATAAGAAAGTAAATGCTAATTTAGGAGACCAGGGCTTCTTTTATTTGATCAGATAGGCCTAACCGCCATCCCTTCCACCGTTTTTGCAGCAGTAGTGTCTACAGAAATAACACTGAATATAACATTTTTTTGCATCTTGAGAGTTTGGCAAATGCAACAGCACTAAATTTCCAAATTCTCTATACTCATAAATATTAATACATACTTTGTTTTTCAGAAAAATGGTGGTTGTAGTGAATATGCCACTTGCAATCATACCGGTCCAGCAGAAAGAATCTGTACTTGCAAGTCTAGCTATATTGGAGA
Source organism: Bufo gargarizans (assembly GCF_014858855.1). Classification (NCBI taxonomy): domain Eukaryota; kingdom Metazoa; phylum Chordata; class Amphibia; order Anura; family Bufonidae; genus Bufo; species Bufo gargarizans. The sequence goes on along the minus strand of NC_058081.1, from coordinate 338,306,486 downwards.
TGGACTCATTTGTAGAGGCAACATCTATGAGGTACTATTATACAGACAAATCCATTATTCTGAAACACCTGCCGTGGGCACCAAGAGAGCTTGTCCCACCCCTGAATGCAGTATCTCGTCTCATGTATGAGCTTCCCGTATTATTTAACAAGCCTGTCCAGTAACATCTATTGACTGCATGATGGTGTACCATGTTGTGTCAAAATAGGTTGAGGCACCAAGTGGGGGTCTGGGAGAGCCACTGGGCCTACCTTTGGGTGATGAAAGTGCACAAATCAAAAGCCATTGGATGGCCCTGGTATTATTCAGACACCCAAAAATATTCCACTTCTGTTTATTTTATCTACATCATATTAAACTACTATAACACTGCTGTCATTTCCACTTGCTGTTTTTGCCAATGGATAGATGGCATAACATTATATTATCTCTTAACATAATTTCTCTTATTTTTTTATTTAGGAATTACGTAAAAACTTGAAGACATCAAATTTCTTTTATCTACTGCAGGTATAGTATGTGCGCAAAATGATTTATACTATTATATAGCCTTAAATTTCATTAAAAAGGTGACTGGTCATTCTGAACCTGGCATTCTCCTTGAATAAATATATTTCTCTCAAATACATTTTATTAAAGAAAAAGAAATGAAAATTTACTGAAATTTTTGTTTCCTATATTCCAAAGGCAGCACAGACTTCTGTGCTGCCATAGGACGACCAGGAAACAATGATATTCCGTAGAACATTGATTGTATAAGTCATAAGACCCTAGATAATGATAGGTCTGCAGATGATTGCAAACAGAATATTGTATATCTGCCCAATGGTACAGCATATAGAGTACTTAGATCATAAGGGGTTCAGGGAGAGGACCATGTGGTTAGAGAGTCAGTGTAGCTAGATGTATTCTTCTATAAACTAAAGAATCTGTAGGGGTCTAGAGAATTGTGTTTTAGAGGGGTGTTCTCTAGTATTAGTATCTTTTAGGGACTGCTATTTGTAGGACCTCAGAATAGTCTCCAAGGTTGCCAAAGGGAACTTGTATGAACCATTTACCCGACTTACTAATACAGAGCTCTAATGGTCATACTAGGTGAAAAACAGATTGAATGTAACTAGAGGTTTTACATGTTTGGAAAGATTGCTATTAACTTAACTTTACATGAGAAAAAGGGCTTTGATTTTTGGAAACAGCTCCACACTTGTAAAATGGACTGTGTCTGGTACTACAGCTCATTACCATTGAAGTGAAAGGCGTTGAGTTCCAAACAAAGCCCAGGAATAAGGGTGGCATTATTTCTAAATCTTATCTAGTCTTAGATATCCCCTTTATAATATGTTTCGATTTTGATATTGCTGTGTCTGATTACACTAACTGTAGCCATGACTGCTATGCTTACTATATATTATTATATATATTATATATACTTATATGTACAATATAACAATCATGTTACATCATCTTATTATATTCTTGTTTTTTGCTTAGTCAAATCTCATTGATGAGCTGTCTGGATCTGGGCCATTTACCGTTTTTGTGCCAAGCAATGATGCCCTGAAAAATGATCCTCGGGTAAGGGAAGGATAAATTATGATTTTTTACGTATTCCCTTATTTACAGACAATTTACCATGCATATATTTTCCTTTTTGTGCAGACTAAAGAATGGACCTCTAAAGGTATGATGGAGCAGGTTCTCCTGTATCACATTGTAACCTGCACACAACTCACTAGAGAAGACCTCTCGTCCATGACGTCAGTGACTTCACTACAGGGTGAAACAGTGAAAATATCATTCTCCCAGGTAATGTCACCTGCCTTTTCAGTATGGACATTTATGCGAACCAACAGTATTTCTACAGATAAACAAAAAAGCCTAAAACAGGCCAAGCACTCATAACACCTAAGTCACGGGTGTACAGTACACTGTGCTTGAGCACTACCCGCATCTAATATGGTAACCAGCTCAAAAACGGCAAACAACCTACAAAAAATAAATGAGATGAAAAAAGTACCCATAAAATATAATAAAGCTTTATTGTGTATACAAATAACCTAATTTATTTTATTTTATTAAAATGATAGGGACTGCTAGGCAGAGGCTTTCGCCCAGCAGTGTTGCCGGTGACGTCACCGGCTCTGATGGGCAGACTTTAATGTTGCTAGGGCAGGAAAGCCTGCCCCATTAGTGCTGGTGATGTCACCGGGCTAACTATTGGGCAGAAGCCGCTGCCTAGCAGTCCCTATGGAGAGCCCGGTACATCACCGGATCTCCTAGAAATGCCTTTGCGCTGCTCGAATTAGCGCAGGGCAAAGGAGAGCATCGGAGCATGATGTTATACACAGCTCTGAACCCGGACAACCCCTTTAAGACAGCCTAATGCTGCTCATACACATTGGATACATGTTGTCTAAACCCACCGATTTTGTTGGGATCGGCCAATCATCTAAAGTGTATAGGGGCCTCCTGACTCTCACCCAGCAACTGATGTGGGGGAGATAAGGATCAAGCAGATGGATTTCAACTGTCCAATCTATTTGTTCTCACAGGGATGTGTCACTGCTACAGGAGTCTAGCATCTTTCTCTCGTCTCCACAGTCAGAACACATGCATGCCTGGCTGAGCCAAGTATTCACGTGTATGGTGGATTAGGAAAGATAGCATCAGCCTAGAGGCCCTTTTACATGGGTCAAAGATTGTTGCAATTATCTGCAATGAGCGTTCGTATGAATGCTCATTCCCGTTAATTGCCCCATATAAATGTGCCACTGATCACTCATTGAATGAGCAAACATGGAAACAGGGATCTGCTGCCAGCTAACAACGAATCTTTATAAAGGCGAACGATTGCATTAGCATAGCGGGATAAATTAAAACTAAGGGGGTCATTTATCAAACTGGTGTAAAGTAGTTCCCCATAGAAACCAATCAGATTCCACTTTTCATTTTGGACAGCTCCTTTGAAAAATGAAAGGAGGAATCTGACGTTGTTAAAATAATAAAATAAGTTATATGCACAGGTTCAAACGCCCCTCTGCTACAGCCCACCTCTCTGATCCTCTGGGCCATACTTTGTTAACATGACTGTAATGATGATGTGCCCTTATGAGGGCATGAGTGTTGTAGCCAACCACTGGTCTCAGCAGTCTTGTGCCTTACACTTCTGAGGCAAGCTGCATTTGTCACATGTATATGATGACATCACCACTACAGCTAGAACATTACATCAAGGCTGCGAGTGGCGAATACAGAGTGGCGACACTGGATCGGAGACCTTAAGTAAAGTTAAAACTTGTCTTTACTAGTTGCAGTTTTCATCCAAGAGCCTTACAGCATTTGTCTTTGGTCCCAGCAGGTATTGGCAGTGTGTGGCAGGAAATTATCTTCTGCTCTATCATGTGCCTGGAGCTTTTGCAGGAAAAGGACGTCTGCTTAGTAGCTCTGTAATGTGGCAGGAATTTAGGTTCTGCGTTTTTTATCTCCTACTGTCTTGGGGACTGACTAGCTGAGGGGGAATATGTCTTCTCCTGGGTCTCTGGTCTGTCCTCACAGCTATCTTCACAGGGTATGCTTATTCCTGGAACTGGAGTTGTCTGCTTGCTTCTTCCAGCTGAGGCTGAAGGGCTAAGGCTGGGGATGATGATCAATTGTCTCAGCCGAGACAAGATCCTGGCTTAGATCCCTATATCTGGGAGCTCCTAACTTGCACACCCTACACCTAGCAGGGGTGGGTTACACTAATACTAACTTCCTTCACTCCCCATGAGGCAGGAAATAGGCGCAGTCCATTTTTCCCATAGAGGGGGGAGCTAAACTGGAATGTACTATTCCAGCCTAGAAACACTAAACTGATTTTAACTCCCTGATAACACATTGCTGCCACCTGCTGGTGAACACAGGAAATTACAGCAATATACATGTAACAAGGCTTTCAATGCACATTTGTGAGAATATTATGTGAAATTACATTAGATGACAATGTTAATACTCTTAACAGGTTGTAGTGGGGTAAAAGAGTTTCGTAACACAACTCTGGGGTGTTACACTTGTTTCCGTGTTCGATCAGTGGTGGTCGTGCTTATACACTATAACCAGCCTATTTGCACTCCCATGGTCCCAGCCACCAAATAGGCCGGTGATTTTTCCTATATAAGGAGCAGTGTATAATGTAATGGAAAAGTGAATCAAGCCAGAAAAGGAAGCAATATGGGTAATAATACATTAGGAAAAGCCTTGTATTAACTTTCTCTACATGATAAATGCCATTTGCGGAAGTGAAAGGGTATGTGACATCATAAACTTTGATATGTCGCTATGATAAAAAGTTACAAGTGAAGTTTTTTTAATTTTAACAGCTGCCCTTCTTTTCGCACGAACAATTTTGAACTCACAAAATCCCTGTAATATCGGCCTTAAAACTTTTACAAGTCACCAGTAATAAAGTAACTTGTCCCACTGTTGAAGAGTTGTTCATGGGGGTATTCCTCATTTATGAAACTGTGTATGTTTCTATATTTTTTCAGAACACTGTTGTTTTAAATGAAGAAGTAAAAATCATGGCAGATGAGCAAATGTTAGCCCTCACGAATGGTGTGGTGCACTTCATTGATAAAGTTCTTGTTCCCAAGAGAATGCAAGATAAATCTGATAAAACAATGGTAAGTGATGATGTTATACACGAAAAGATAAATTACAGAGATGAGGCATACGTACAGTATCTTCACACAGTGAGGGTGCTGTAGGTTACAAGACTTGTGAAATGTTTCTGCTATACCTGGGACATTACAGTAAGGGCTCGTTCACATTGAAAATATTTTGCGTTCCGTATATGGGCCATTTTATGCGTTCCACATACGGTCCGTATACAGAACAATTCATTTCAATGGGTCCGCAAAACGCTCTGTGTGCTGTCTGCATCCGTTGCTCCATTCCGTGGCCCCGTAAAATGAAGAGTCCTGTCCTATTATTGTCCGTTTTGCGGACAAGAATAGGCATTTCTATAATGGGCCTCCTGGTCCGTTCCGCAACTTGCATCCGTTTGCGGACCGCAAAAAACAGCACGGTCGTGTGAACAAGCCCTAAGTTATATATTTTCCACCCTATAAGATGCACCTGCCCATAAGAGGCACCCCCCTTTAGAGGAGGAGAATCAGACATCATATGATACATGACATCCTCTTTCTAACAAAGCTAGAACCAGCTCTGTACCTCACATGAATCCAGAGATCTCCCCATTCATTGCTCTGCTAGATTTATATCAAGCTGACAGCTCAAAGGTGTGTCCTTTCTGATGCATCTTTTTCTTGCCAAAGCTTAGGGCATGTGTCTTTTCAGCCCCAGCTCACTCCTTGCCAATGCTCAGGGGGTGTCCTTTCTGCCATAGTTCTCTCCTTGTTACAGCAAAGGAGGTATTTTTGCTGCTGTTCTCTACTTGTCACAGCTCAGGGGGGCATATACTTTCTGTTGAAGCTCTCTCCTAGTCCTAGCTCAGGAGGTGTGTGCTCTCTGCTGCAGTTCTCTCCCTGTCACAGCTCAGGGGGGCATATCCTTTCTGTTGAAGCTCTCTCCTAGTCCTAGCTCAGGGGGTGTGTGCTCTCCGCTGCAGTTCTCTCCCTGTCACAGCTCAGGGGGGCATATCCTTTCTGTTGAAGTTCTCTCCTAGTCCTAGCTCAGGGGATGTGTGCTCTCTGCTGCAGTTCTCTCCCTGTCACAGCTCAGGGGGGCATATCCTCTCTGTTGAAGCTCTCTCCTAGTCCTAGCTCAGGGTGTGTGTGCTCTCTGCTGCAGTTCTCTCCCTGTCACAGCTCAGGGGGGCATATCCTTTCTGATGAAGTTCTCTCCTGGTTATAGCTCGGGGGGGGGGGGGGGGTGTTCTCTGGGGCGTGTTCTTAATGCTAGAGCTCTTTCCCGTCATAGCTTCTAATAGTAGATATTGCTGCTGTCAATTGAAGGATAGAACTGAGTATGTGTGACCACCTCAGTGATGTTACTCAGGTGGACAGAGAAATAAGGAAGAGAACAAACTGGTGGCAAAATACAGATGCATTTTATTGAATAATTTTTAATTACAAGCAATTATAAAAGAATTCAGATCCAGGTGCTGGCTTGAAAATGTAGAATAGTTTTCATGGGACAAACCTTTAAAGTTAAAGGATACCCATCACAATGACAATGCAGTCCAGTCTATGGGCAGCATAAAGCAGGAGGCGCTGAGCAGATTGATTCAGTAAAACTAGCATTTTATACATTTAAATCTTCCCTCTTTCTGACCTCAGTTGTACATGGGGGAGGTGTTATCAGTGACTATCTCTGCATACACACTTATATAGAGAAGGATGTCAGTCACTGTATCTTTATAGTGGCCCAAGCTATGGTTTTCAGGCATAGATGAGACAATTGATGAAATGGGAATGATGGATATGATATTCAAGCTATATCTATGGCAGTATATGTTCAATTCCTAGCTTTTCCGCCAGTGTTATACCACTCACATGGTATTACAGTGAATGCACTCGTGGTAATTCTGTTTTTCCCCCTTAGGGTAATTTAAAAGATATAGCAGATGCAAATGGATACAGTGAAATGTACAAATTACTACAGGTACGTAATAGGATGGACTTGCTGTGTTTGTCTTTATCTCTAATAGACTCATGTCCCGATTAAATGATTAAAATACATAAATAAGTAATACAAATATATAAGTAATGCAAATAGTCAGGGTCATTTAAATGAAGAAACAGAACATGTAAAAAATGGTGTGTATGTAAAATGTCAATACCAAACCTATACATGTACTGCATGTTTGGGCATTGAGTTAAATCCGCTTTTTTTAGCTGAATACATTACCATATGTTGTCATGAAGCATATATTGAGCTATTTCTCTGTGAGATGTACATAGTACACTGTTACTATTCTAAGTAATAATAATAATAATATAACTGTTGTCTGTCTTCCTGCTGCTTGCATTAAAATCAATGAAAACCCAAGTCAAAGAGTTTCACTGCTACCATGTTGGCATTCCTACCTGCCTTTAGCTGAGCAGAGCTAGAGACTATGGGCCCACATTGCTGAGAAAAATGATGTTTTAATATATGCAAATGATCCTCTAGGAGCAACAGGGGCGTTGCCTTTACTCCTAGAGGCTCTGCTCTCTCTGCAACTACCACACCTCCTGCACTTTGATTGACAGGGCCGGGCAATGAAAACATCACAAAGTGGAGAGGGTGCAGCAATTGCAGAGAAAGCGGAGCCTTTAGGTGTAACAGCAACTCCCCCGTTGCTCCGCATATATTAAAGCATTATTTTTCTCAGTAATGCGGGCCCATATGAACATGGGACCAACACAGATTCCTTCAGCTGCCAAGTGGACATGCACATTCATACTGTAGGTACAAATCTTCTGACAGATGTCATTTAAATTCCACTCAAAATTAGTATTTCTGAGTGGATTTTTTCTCACTTTACTGGTAGTGTAATAAATGACTGATCCCCCCATATAATCCGCATGGAAGCATGTCTACCACATATGTTACCCTAATGGCTCACTACAAACAATATGAGCAACATCTAAATTTACAACTGGAATACGATTTTCAGTCTGCCAGTAGATCGAGGTTTAATGTCTACTCAATAATCCGAATGGCTGGACACTGAATTTACTTGTATTCTGTTGCCTTCGGTCTAAATGTCTAGAGCTTGTCCATGCCAGTCTAAAGACTTAAGAAGCATTTATTTTTTATAATTGGCAGGATTCCAATATCATGAAACTCATAGATGATCCACTACATCAACCGGTCACTGTGTTTCTGCCATCAGACGAAGTCATGAAATCTTTACCCAAGGAGCAAAGTGATTTTCTGTATAATACTCAGAACAAAGAAAAACTTGCACAGTACTTAAAGTATCATATCATCCGAGATGCAAAGGTAAGACTAGCATGGATATATGGTAAAGTGGTGGTCCAGTTCCAGCCCAAAAATGGGTAATGTGGGGAAATGCCATTAATAATATAAATGCAGCATTAACTTATTAGATCCAGCCCCGTGCACCGGGTGTCCCTGCCGGGTTTTCTTTACCTTTTCTTACCTGGCTGCAGCAAAAACGTCCCTTTGACACACCCTACCGGGCAGGCCAAGGAAGTGATGCAGTCTGGCAGGAACATTCCTGGGTAACCCTTGATGTGTGTAGGCGCACTGGACAAATGCCAGTTGGGAGCCCTGTCATGACAATGACACTTCTATCTGGGTGCGTTACTGTTTTTGACGATGAACGTATCGTCAACATTTAAGATGCACCACTACAGACTTTGACGTTTAGTTACAGAACTGCTTGTCAGGTTTGGCCAACAATACCCTAAAGTTTATTGAGCCGTCATATCAATGTATCAGTCATCAAGGCTTCAGACCGCTGAATGCGCTCCATTATGCCTACGGTATATGCAGTGTGCACCCAGTGAGGGACGGCATAATCATTTGATATCAGCTATCAAATAAGGATTTGTTCAAATCACACACAGTAGATTTGACAAGATGGCCATGCGGGGACTTAGCCCTGTAAATCAAGAAGGAGAAGGGGGTTAGTTTACCAGTAAATGTCCTGGTGACAGATTCCCTTTAAACCCCCAAAATTTGAAAAACCCTCCCAAATAGGTCACTTTTTTATTGCAGATTTTACATTTATGTCTGAAGTAAATATAGTTGGCGAACAATTCATGTGACTGAAATGATTTTTAACCCCTTAGGGTCCATTCACACGTCCGTGAATGTGTCCGCACCCGTTCTGCAATTCTGCGGAACGGGTGCAGACCCATTCATTCTTTATGGGGCAGGAATGGATGCGGACAGCATTTCCAGAAAATAGTGCTATTGTCCTATTCTTGTCTGAAATTGCGGGCAAGAATAGGCAGTTCTATGGGGGTGCCGGCCAGGTGTATTGCGAATCCATTGCGGATCCGCGATACACTACGGACGTGTGAATTGACCCTTAGTGACATAGCTAATTTCAGCTTCAAGGACCAGTAATAGTTTTCCTCTCCGTGTTCTAGCAGTCATAACTTTTTATTTTTTTATTTAATTTAGCTATAGGAGACCTGAATTTTACAGGAAAAGTTGTAGTTTTTTAGGAACCATTTTACGGTACATATAGTGTACTTAAAACAAACAGCACTTTAATATTATTTTGTGGGATTTATATTTACAGTATTCACTGTGTCTTATAAGCAATATAATCATGTATTCTGTGGATCAGTACAATTATGACAAATTTATATACTTTTTAATATGTTATACTTCTTGCATAATAAAAACACTTGTTTTTACAAATGAATCTGTTCGTGTGTCCCTTCATTCCAAGGCTGGCTGAGATGGCAGCCCGCTGAAGGGAGGAGAGCTGCTTTAACCTCTCACATCTCGGGCTCTGTAGGAGCTGACAATCTAAACTAGAAAACAAGACCAGGGTTAGCAGCTTAGCTCTACATCAGGTACATCGGGAGATATAGGGCCAGATTTATCATTAGCTCAGGTCAGAATAATGGAGTGAAAAAGTAAAAAAAAAAGTCCCAAACGCTAAAACTGCGCACAAATTTGCGACTTTTTTCTGCTCTGCACTATGCTCGACAGTTTTCTGAAAGTGGGCGTGTTTTCTTATGCAAATGAATCTCTAGACAGATTTACTATTGGGACTATTTAAAAAGTCGCAAAAAAGTCGCAGTTTCACTCCAGTGAGGACCATGCTTATCTTATGAGACTTTTTAATAGAACATGCGACTTTTTCATAAAAACATGCGACTTTTGTAAAGCTGCTTACTGACGGATAAACTGCTACCGTCAAACCACATTTATTACAGTCTTAAAGGGCCGATCATAAATCTGACTTGGCTAAAACTGACTTTAGCCATATGTGAAAGTGGAGTGAGCTGTCAGAGTCATGATAAATCTGGCCCATTGTGCACAGTCCATTGCACATAGACCAAAAATATGCCCATCTGAATGAGGCTTATAGACCCCTTTATATAGGCTGACTGACCAGGCAATTATCTGGAATGAACCATTCATTCCTGATAATTACCTGTTTGTGAGCAGAGGTCAGAGCTGCATTTACATGAAGCAATCACCTCCACTTTTTAGGATGAGTGATCACTACTGCGATTCATAGAACATGCAACTTTTTCATAAAAACGTGCCACTTTTTTGTAAAGATGTGCGACTTTTGTAAAGCCGCTTACTGACGGATAAACTGCTACCGTCAAACCACATTTATTACAGTCTTAAAGGGCCGATCATAAATCTGACTTGGCTAAAACTGACTTTAGCCATATGTGAAAGTGGAGTGAGCTGTCAGAGTCGTGATAAATCTGGCCCATAGTCTTTATAAATCGGGTCGGGAATTAAAGCAGCTGAAACTTGCTTTCAACTACTATCACTCCTGACACCATCTCTAAAGGGTATTTTTCCCATTATAGAGGAGCTGTGGATTATATTATTCTAGTGATATGGCATCCCGTCTTATGTTGTGAATGAGATTAATTCAATTTCAGCTCTTCTGCAGAGTGTTAAAAACTAAGACCTAAGCATACATGAGCCTCTGCGATCAGGCTAGGTACGAGTACCAATCCAACAAGAAGTATGTTTTCTAATTACAGATTGACGCTTATGACCTTCTCATCAGAGGATCAATGAAGACACTTCAGGGATCTGATATCAGTGTAAAATGTGCTGATAATGATTCTTCTATTGTAAGTAGAGGGCATTTTATTTCCATATAATTACAGTAACATGGTGTAAATGGACATAAAGTACTAAAAGTGACAAGATAACAACATTGCTTACCGGTAATCGTTTTTCTCGATACCCATGACGGCACCCAGTGCGACTCAGGACCTCCCATCAGGACAGGAAACCTGAGAAGATAAAAAGGAACACACCTCCTCCCAACACCAGTGGAAGAAATAAATTGTTCTCCGGAGAGAAGTGATAAGGGATTAAAAGATCCCCCTTTTTTTTTTTTTTTTTTATATATATATATATATATATTCTTTTTTTTTTTTTTTTTAAATCTATATTACTTCATATAGACCTGAGTGATATCCTATACACAAGTTTATACAAATATATCTGTATCTACATCTATATGTGGGGAGGGAACTATCGGGTGCCGTCATGGGTATCGAGAAAAACGATTACCGGTAAGCAATGTTGTTTTCCCCTCACCCATGACGGCACCCAGTGCGAGATGGACTATAAATAGCGTCTAGGGGGGGGCCACAGCTTGAAGGACCTTCTCCCCAAACGAGGCGTCAGAATGGAGCTGTAATCTATAATGTTTGAGAAAGGTATGAGGGGAACTCCAAGTAGCTGCCCTACAAATCTGGGCTAGAGACACATTAGCCCTTTCCGCCCAAGAGGTAGACACTGAGCGAGTGGAATGAGCCCCAAATCCGGAGGGAGGGGAAAGGCCCAAGGAGATGTAAGCCTTCGTTATAGCCTTCTTCACCCACCGGGCAATAACCCCGCAGGATGCTTTTTTACCCCTATTCCCCCCTAGGAACTGGACAAGAAGGTTCTCGTCTTTCCTCCATGAAGCCGTAGCATCAAGGTACACTAACAGGCATCTTTTAACATCCAAGCAGTGGAAGCTTTTTTCCCTATCATTGGAAGGGTTAGGGAAAAAAGAGGGTAGCACTATGTCCTGGCTCCTGTGAAAATCCGTGACTACCTTGGGAAGGAAGGAGGGCAGGGGCCTGATCACTACCTGATTGTCCTGTATGACAGTATAAGGAGGATGTGCAGAGAAGGCCTGGATCTCAGAGATCCTCCTAGCAGAGGTAATTGCCAGGAGAAATGCCATTTTAATGGTCAGGACGTCAATAGGGATTTCTAACAAGGGCTCAAATGGTCTATCGGTTAGGGCTGTCAAGACCCTGTTCAGGTCCCATGGGGGGGAAAGGGGTCTTACAGATGGATGGATTCTGGCTGCGGCAGAAAGAAAACGTTTGACCCAAGGGTGGACAGCTAACTGGTAGTCGAAAAAATAGCTCAAAGCCGACACCTGTACCTTTAGGGTGGAGGCTTTGAGTCCCTTGTCTAGGCCTGCCTGCAAAAAGTCCAAGATCTTAGATATTTCTGGGGGGCTAAATGGATCGGGGCTATACCCCAGAAAGGAAGCAAAGATATTCCACACCCTGTTATACTTCCTGGCTGTTGTAGCTTTCCTACCGCCTAGAAGGGTGGAAACGACTCTGCTAGAAAGCCCTCTCCTCAACCAGATGTCCCTGTCAGACTCCATACTGCCAACTGGAGAGCTTCCGGATTGGGATGGCATACTGGTCCCTGGGAAAGGAGGTCCTCCCTGGGCGGGATCATCCAGGGGGGGCCTCTGGCTAGATTTAACAGGGTGGAGTACCAGATTCTTTTGGGCCATTTTGGGGCTACCAGGATTATAGAGGCTCCTTCCCTCCTCACCTTCTTCAGTACCTGTGGAATTAGAGACATAGGTGGAAAGGCGTAGCCGCGTTCCCGGCTCCAGTCCTGGGCCAGACTGTCCACCCCTGTAGGATTCTCTGTGTGATTTAAAGAGAAAAACCTCTCCATCTTCCTGTTCTTCCGGGTAGCAAAGAGGTCTATAGTTGGGGCCCCAAACTTTAAGACAATCTGGGAAAAAACTTCTCCGTTCAGACTCCACTCTGCCTGGTTGAGTTCCACTCGGCTTAAGAAGTCGGCCACCGTGTTCTCTTTCCCCTTCAGATGTACTGCTGATAGGAGCAGGTTCCTGTCTTCTGCGATTTGAAAAATTTCCTGGCAGAGGAAGATTAGGGACGGCACCCTTGTTCCGCCTTGATGATTTATGTAGGCCACCGTTGTTGAATTGTCCGAGTAAAGGACCAGTTTTTTGTTTAAGACATCTGGGACTGCCACTCTTAGGACCCTTTCTACTGCCTTGAGCTCCTTGTAATTTGACGTGCAGGCCCTGGTTCTTAAATCCCATCTTCCCTGCCAGTACTTCCCATCTGAGTGGGCCCCCCAACCCCACGGACTGGCGTCTGTTGTTATCCGTATGGGTTCTATGAAGGACCAGGGCATTCCCGCCGAAAGATTCCTCTCGGATGTCCACCATAGGAGGGAATACCTTGCTCTGGAGGAGAGATGAATTTTTTCTTCTAGCGTCTGTGGGAGACCATTCCATGTCTTTAAGATATCCCACTGTAACGATCTTGTGTGAATCTGAGCAAACGGTACGGCGGGAATCGTGGCCGTCAGGTGCCCCAATACTGCCATCGCCTTCCTGATGGAGCATCGGAAGGAGCGGAACAAGACCCAAACATGTTCTTTTATTGCAACTACCTTCTTTTGAGGAAGGAATGTTTTCTGAGCCGTGGAGTCTAGCTGCATCCCTAGAAATACGCAACTTTGAGAGGGGGTTAGGCAAGATTTTTCTTGGTTGACCTTCCATCCCAGATCCTTCAATAGAGAACATGCCAGGACGAGATCCGTCTGTAACTGTATCCTTGTCTGGGCTATGAACAAAAAGTCGTCCAGATAGGGTACTAACACTACCCTGGACAATCGGAGGAATGCCACCATCTCCGCCACCACTTTGGTAAAAATTCTTGGGGCTTGTGAGACCCCAAACGGGAGGGCCCTGTACTGGAGATGCAGAAACTGGCCCCTCACCTGGACCGCCGTTCTCAAAAACCTTTGGGAGGAGGGATGAATAGGGATGTGGTAATAAGCATCCTCTAAGTCTATACTTGCCATCCAGCAATCCTTGTATAGCAGGTCTATGGTTGTCTTTACCGTCTCCATCCGGAATCTCTTGTATTTCAGGAACTTGTTCAATTGTTTCAGATTTAAAATCATTCGAAAGGTCCCATTGGGCTTTCTTACCAGAAAGAGTGGGGAGTAATAACCCCTGCCCTCTTCTTCTTTTGGAACTCGACAAACGACTCCTTTGTCCAATAACAACTGAACCTCTGCCTCTAACACTGTGGATTTTAAGGGATCTTTCGGCGTTGGAGTGCGGGTGAAAAAATTTTGGGGATAGGAGAGGAATTCCAGCCTGAACCCCTCTGCTATCCCTCCCAAAACCCATTTGTTCTGGGTGATCTTTGACCAGGCCGGGAGGAAGGAGGAGAGTCTTCCCCCAACCTGGGGACTGGCGTCATTGCTGCTTATCTTTTTTATTATCCTGGGTTTTAAAGAGAAAGCCGCTAGACTTCCTCTGGAACCGATCCCTTTCCTTCCTATCATAGGGCTTGCCCCTCTGTCTCCTAAAACCCTGCTGGGGCCTACGAAAAAAGGGGGGCTTCTGAGGGACAGGAAATCCCCTTTTCTTGTCAGAGGCCTTCTCCAATATGTCATCTAAAGATGACCCAAATAACCTGTCACCTTCACACGGAAGGGCACAGAGTCTGGCCTTGGATCCCTGGTCACCCTTCCAGGATCTAAGCCAGATAGCCCTTCTAGCCGCATTTGTCATAGCACTGGCTCTGGCGGAGAAGCGCATCACGTCGGTGGAGGCGTCCGTCAAAAAATCAGCTGCCCTTGCGAAGGAGGGGAGAGAGGCTAGAAGCTCTTCTCTAGGCCTCTTTTCTTTAAGGTGCGCCTCTAGCTGGTCGATCCATAGTCTTAGTGACCGGGAAACCCAAGTGGCTGCGACTGCCGGCCTGAGACAGGCGGCCGACGTCTCCCAAGCCCGTTTAAGATATATATCCGCTTTTTTATCCAATGGGTCCGAGAGACAGCCTAAATCATCGAAGGGGAGGGCAGACTTTTTTGCAATCTTGGCGACTGGTGCATCCACCGTAGGGGCCCTATCCCAACTTGAGGACACTTTTTCTTCGTAGGGGTACTTCCTTTTAACCGAGGAGGGTATGAAGAACTTTCTATCAGGATTCTTCCACTCCTTCTTAATAATAGCCTGCATGCTCTCATGTACCGAAAAAACCCTATGTTTTTTAGGGCCTAGAGCCTGAAAGGCCTGATCCGCAACCGATCTGGTCTGCTTAATGTCTTCCAGTTGCATAGTTGCCCGGACCGCTTTTAGTAACGGCTGCGTATCCTCGGGTGAAAAAAAGGACTTCCCTGAATATTCCTCATCCGAGGAGTCTAAATTACTGGAGTCTAACTGTCCGGATTCTCTGGCTTCGCTATCGGATGAGTCCATTTCCATGGTATCATACTCCGTGACTTTATCCGGGGACCTGGCATGGCCTTTACTGAACGCCCTGAAGGACGCTTTGATGAGGGACTTCATAGATTTTGTAAGAGTCTGGGACTGTTCCGCTACCAGCTTGTCTATACAAGCCGTGCACAGGGACTTCTGATAAGATGCAGATAGGGCCGCCTTACAGTCTGCACACTCCTTATGCTTGGACTTGGAAGCTGACTTTTTAGGAGGCTTGGGAATCTAAGATAGAAACACCTAATTAGTAAAGAAAAAGGAGGAATGTTCTCACCTGAATCCTCTTCTCCCCGTCCTTAGGCCAATACCGGACTTGCAGGCCTCAAGGGGTCCAGGGGTTCAGCGCGTCCGTCAGTAGGGTCCGTCATGCTCCAGCTGGATCCTACTTCAGCACAAAACCTGTGCCCCGCTGGCTGCCTGCACCTGCTGCCGCATTTATAAGTTTAAAGGACGCGCCTCGGACCTCACTTCCGGGTCCTGTGCGTCGGGAGAGAGCTCCGCCCCCCCCCCCGACGTCATCAGCTAGTGCCCCAAAGGACGGCCCCGCGCATGCGCATAAGCGCTTTAGACGCGCGGGAGCCATCTTTGATTAGGGCATGTCGGCGTGGGGAGCCGCCTGAACACGGCCACAGCGGCTCCCCCAGGACCGGTAGCGAGTGCGGGCGCAGGCAGACTTGTGGGGAGCGGCTTCCGGCACGGCCACAGAACTACCGCTCCCCAGGGATAGGTCTTCCCACGGCCATGCCACAGACCTCCCCCAGCGCTCTTCCTTGAGGTATGTTCACGCAGCGATCGCTGCACTGCTTCTCAGGAACTCCCATCCGGAGGACAGGAAACCTGAACTGGTGTTGGGAGGAGGTGTGTTCCTTTTTATCTTCTCAGGTTTCCTGTCCTGATGGGAGGTCCTGAGTCGCACTGGGTGCCGTCATGGGTGAGGGGAAAAATGAGAGATGGTCATACATATTAACTGTAGAGATAGGAGGGGCATTGGTTAAAGGGCGGTGGAACAACCGCTGCATTGTTATGTAAAGCTTATAGTTGTATTACAGATTATCAGTACATACTCTACTTTTTTATTGGTTTTGCATCTTTTGTTTGACCCACCTATAGAGGACCTGTCACCTCTCCTGACTTGTCCATTTTAATAGATAATTGTATTCCACATGAAATGACAATTCTGGGGCATCTATTCTTATGGTCCATGTTGTGCCATTCCTCTGTTATTCCGTTCCTCATATACTACAAGTTTATGAATAAAATTGGTGTTACCAATTGAAGGAGGTGTGTTACAGCATAGTCTATCCAGTTAGTGCTAGTCTGTGCAAGGTAACAGAAGCACATGACAATGACAGACGTGAACAGAATACAAGAAACATTAAAGACTGCCACAGACAAAAGCAGGCAGGCATGGACAGACAGACGCAGATACACTCTGCTAGGCGCTCGGACGCAGATACAGCTCTGCTAAGCTATGGATAGATACAGATACAGACATGAACAGGCATAGGACATAACAGTGCAAAATACAGAAACATTAATGCAGAACAAGGAAATACCACACAGACCTATGGACAGACAGGAACATGGATCAGACACAGATATGCTCTGCTAGGCGCTCCGACGCAGATACGCTCTGCTAGGCGCAGGACAGATACAGGGACAGACAGGAACATGCATAAAGGACCCCAAGAGTCAGTAGCAAAGGGCAAGGACAGAAACAGGCAAGGCAAAACAAGGCAAAGCAGGGCAAGACGTGACATAGCAAACAAACCAAGGAAGACTGACCATGAGGCTCCACGCTCACAGGCTGAAATAGCCAGCTAACAAGCGCACCTGCCAGGAACACTCCCACAGAGCCACACAGGGGAATTAACCCTCACAGGTCCAAACAGGAGGTTCACAGGCAGGTCAGCAATGAAAGCAGCCCTATCTGCCAATGGGGTACATGCAACCACAGGCAGGAACAGCAATGATACCGAAGCCAGCACGCAGATACTAGCAACCAGCCTGCACAGAGACACCCGCAGCCAGCACGCCAAGGGACATGCAGCCAGCCTACACGGCAAACCACGTCACGGTGAACTGCACCGTGACACTTTAAGAAAGATTGTATGGTGGGAAACTTGTTTGTGAAAAGTAAAATGCATTGGAAAGGGGGAAGACCCATGATTTTTAGGAATTATGGCCCCAATATGTTAAAAAAGAATTGGGGATGACAGAATAGTACATTATCTACAGGTTATTGATATTCCAACACTTAATAGATATCAGGCAGACCAGTAAGAACAACCTATAACATTAGATGAGATAATGGCAGCTATAAATGAAATGCCCATGGGAAAAGCAGCAGGCCCAGATGGGCTACCAATTGAACTATATAAAAAGAATATGGACGGACATCCAGTGGCGCAGGGGACGTTTGACAGTGTGGAGTGGGGGTTCCTCTGGGCATTGTGATGTAAAAAAGTAAATGTGTGCACACCCTAAGGTCTTATTTACATGACCGTATCCATTCTGCAGTCCATAAATTGTGGATCCGCAAAATAGAGATGTGGTCCGCGTGTCAACCGCATTTTATTTAAGAGCCCCATTGTTTTCAATGGATCTATGGTCTGCTTTTTGTGGACATACTCCATCTTTTTGCGCAACAGACATATAGATTCTAAAAGCACATGACGTTAATGGGTCCACAAAAAAACATTTGCAACACAGACAGCCGGATACAGTCGTGTGCATGAGGCCTTATGATGAACTTTAGAAAACACAGCAAAAGTTGTTTCTATATTTTATTAATAAATGTGCATTGTGTTTATTACTGTATGTTTTATTAACCTTTATAGCCCCCCATTCTCCTATACAATTTATTAACTGTAATACATTCTTTTTTGTCTAGGGAGACATTCTTCTGGACAACAGACAGTGCAGGCTTATCCAGCGGCAGCTTGCTTTTAAAGGAGGAATAGCATATGGCATTGACTGCCTGCTTGCTCCCTCTACTTTGGCGGGTAGATGTGACAATTTCATGACTTTGGATATAATGGTAAGTTAAATTTTTCTTTTTTAGGCTGGGTTCACATCACATTTTTCCCATCCGTTTAACGTATACAAAAAACGTATATGTTAAACGGATGCCTCAGACTGATGCCATACAGTGGCATCTGTTCTCCATCATAAAATCAAATAAAAAAATTATTTAATAAAAATACGCTGCATACCTTGACATACTGTATATGTAATTGATTGCATTACGTTTACATGCAGTGCTGCGAGGTGATTTGTGTTTTCTGACAGACATATTTCGATGCGGCTCTCCATGTTCCTGAACATATTGTGGCAGGCACAGCACTATGAAGTGCCTTTTGCGCTGTGGCATTAGAAGAATTTTGATATCTCTGACTTTTAGTCTAACCAGACTGTCTACAGGGAGTGCAGAATTATTAGGCAAATGAGTATTTTGACCACATCATCCTCTTTATGCATGTTGTCTTACTCCAAGCTGTATAGGCTCGAAAGCCTACTACCAATTAAGCATATTAGGTGATGTGCATCTCTGTAATGAGAAGGGGTGTGGTCTAATGACATCAACACCCTATATCAGGTGTGCATAATTATTAGGCAACTTCCTTTCCTTTGGCAAAATGGGTCAAAAGAAGGACTTGACAGGCTCAGAAAAGTCAAAAATAGTGAGATATCTTGCAGAGGGATGCAGCACTCTTAAAATTGCAAAGCTTCTGAAGCGTAATCATCGAACAATCAAGCGTTTCATTCAAAATAGTCAACAGGGTCACAAGAAGCGTGTGGAAAAACCAAGGCGCAAAATAACTGCCCATGAACTGAGAAAAGTCAAGCGTGCAGCTGCCAAGATGCCACTTGCCACCAGTTTGGCCATATTTCAGAGCTGCAACATCACTGGAGTGCCCAAAAGCACAAGGTGTGCAATACTCAGAGACATGGCCAAGGTAAGAAAGGCTGAAAGACGACCACCACTGAACAAGACACACAAGCTGAAACGTCAAGACTGGGCCAAGAAATATCTCAAGACTGATTTTTCTAAGGTTTTATGGACTGATGAAATGAGAGTGAGTTTTGATGGGCCAGATGGATGGGCCCGTGGCTGGATTGGTAAAGGGCAGAGAGCTCCAGTCCGACTCAGACGCCAGCAAGGTGGAGGTGGAGTACTGGTTTGGGCTGGTATCATCAAAGATGAGCTTGTGGGGCCTTTTCGGGTTGAGGATGGATTCAAGCTCAACTCCCAGTCCTACTGCCAGTTTCTGGAAGACACCTTCTTCAAGCAGTGGTACAGGAAGAATCTGCATCCTTCAAGAAAAACATGATTTTCATGCAGGACAATGCTCCATCACACGCGTCCAAGTACTCCACAACGTGGCTGGCAAGAAAGGGTATAAAAGAAGAAAATCTAATGACATGGCCTCCTTGTTCACCTGATCTGAACCCCATTGAGAACCTGTGGTCCATCATCAAATGTGAGATTTACAAGGAGGGAAAACAGTACACCTCTCTGAACAGTGTCTGGGAGGCTGTGGTTGCTGCTGCACGCAATGTTGATGGTGAACAGACCAAAACACTGACAGAATCCATGGATGGCAGGCTTTTGAGTGTCCTTGCAAAGAAAGGTGGCTATATTGGTCACTGATTTGTTTTTGAATGTCAGAAATGTATATTTGTGAATGTTGAGATGTTATATTGGTTTCACTGGTAAAAATAAATAATTGAAATTGGTATATATTTGTTTTTTGTTAAGTTGCCTAATAATTATGCACAGTAATAGTCACCTGCACACACAGATATCCCCCTAAAATAGCTAAAACTAAAAACTACTTTCAAAAATATTCAGCTTTGATATTAATGAGTTTTTTGGGTTCATTGAGAACATGGTTGTTGTTCAATAATAAAATTAATCCTCAAAAATACAACTTGCCTAATAATTCTGCACTCCCTGTATTACTCTGTAATTGCTCTAGCGCCGTTCTATGGAAACAGTAGGTTTAAAGAGCACACCAAATGCTTCAAATAACTTCTTTATTAACTTCAACTTTCATATATAACACTGCCGCCTCCGCAGCAGATAGTCCATGTACAAAACACGTGTTGAAAAGATATCACAAAATGGCAGTATGCATAAGATGGTGATTTCAACTGTTCAATCTTGTCATTCAACATAAAATGGTGGATATATTTTTCTCTTGAGTAGCTGTACTCTCACTTTAAGTTATTTAAGCACTTTATGATCTCTCTGAGAGGTATATCTGAGGTCTAATAGTTCTACTTGCTGTGCTGCCGTAGGACGATGAGGAAAGCAGCAATTTCATGTTGGATATTTTCCTTCAAATCTTCCATAATGTGATGCTTGTTCCGATAGACTTTTCCTTTAAGCATTACACAAAGGAAGAAGTCTGGTGGTGTCAGATCCGTCGACTGTGGTGACCAAAGTCCCTTGAAAATACTAGTAATACTAATAAAGAGGAATGCGGTATGCACCTGGCGGTCACAGAGGTTAAATATTGCGATAGCGGTCTGGGCCCTACCTCATCGCTCCAACGTGGAGGCATCCCAGCTTGTTCAAAGCTGCATATACTGAGAAGCACTTGTATGTTGTTTCATTCAGATTGCTTCGTCGTAGAGATAGTTATTACAGAATATTTGGGGCCTTTTTCGAGGGAATCTCCCTGTAGTTATATATGCTTATAAAAATTATAACTTCTAGGATCACAGGTTCAGGAACTTGATGAGGAAAGGCCCGGATTAGCCCTACTGAATGACAGTGGGGCTAGTCATATGTTTTCCTTGTCCGCTCCGCAGCTGACATCCAAGTGTCAGCCTCATATTCCAGCCACTGATATATGTAATTTTTGTCTATGGCTAATCCTGAATGTGTGAATTTAGGCTGCATGCGCAGTGATTCCTAATGAGATATAATGTTTTTTTCCAACAGGGAGAGTGTGGCCTGTGTTTTAATGTTCCCAAGTGTCCTGCCGGAAGCAAAGCTAAGGTAAAATAAAACTCAATGACATCTGGGCATTTCATCCATACTGACCCCTTAATCACTGTGCTGAATATCCTGTCTCCCTGAGTAGTACAGGGGTAAGGAGAGAACAACCTATAGGCTAGAATTGTCATGGCAGTATAGAGCATGTGACAAGCGGGGAGGAACTAGAATGTATAGCGCCCCATAGTAAAATATGATGGGCCCCTAACACCTAATGAAAGGGGACTAACACAGCTGCGTAGGTGGCAATAATATAAGGTATTGATAATAGTGCCATGTGAGTTTGTTAGCGAGGACAGTCTATGTTATGGAATAATAAGTGGAAAAGCATATATAATATGGAATATCTATCACACAGGGTCAAAAGTCAAAGTGTCAGTATGTGGTTAACTCCCGGAGAACCATTGAGGGCTGTATGCAACAGTGCACCTTGGTCTTTTGGGTGTCCCAGTGCTGCAAAGGCTACTTTGGAAGAGATTGCCAAGGTCAGTACCATTCTAGTTATCACTATTTTCTTTACTTGTTATCTGACATATATGTAAATGTCCCTCAGCTTTGTAATAACAGCTACTACTAGCTTCCTTATTCGATACTTTACCTGCTCATACTGGCACGTGCACTTAGGATTCTTCCCACCTGAACCCCTGCAGGACCCGGCCATTTTTAGGGTACAGCAACATGGCGACACTGGTCAGCTGTCACGGCCAGGTTTGCTGAGTAGTGGTGATCCCATAGGAATGAATGGGATCGTCTCGCCTGTTGCAAAAAAAATCCAACACTGCTGGATTTCTTGCAACAGGTGCAGTGATTCCATATATTTATTTGGGATCACCGCTACTTAGTGAACCTGGTCGTGACTAGTGTACTAGCCGTACCCTTACTCCCAAACTTCCCAGAGCCATAATTTTATTTTTCCATTAACTTAGCCATATGAGGGCTGTGGGACAAGTTGTGCTTTCTAATGGCATCATTTCCTGTTTACACAATTCTGCCACCGTTTTATGGGTTTTTACAGCATTCCCTATGCGGTAAAACTGACCTGTAAATTTCATTCTTCGGGTCAGTAAAACATTTTGTTGCTTTTTAAGGCTTCATTCACACAACCATATGTGTTTTACGGTCCGCAAATTGCGGATCCACAAAAAAACATGACGTCCGTATGACATTAGTTTTTTTTTTTTGTGGATCCATTGTAACAATGCCTACCCTTGTCCACAAAACGGACTAGAATAGGACATGTTCTATTTTTTTTGCGGGGCTTCGAAACTGACATACGGATGCGGATAGCACAATGTGTGCTGTCCGCATTTTTTGCAGACCTATTGAAATGAATGGGTTCTCATCCAATCCGCAAAAAAACGTAATGGACAAGGAAACAAAATATGTTTGTGTGAATGTAGCCTAATACTGAAAAAGAAATGATTTATTTGCATCGCCATATCAAGACTCCCATAACTTTATATTTGTGTTTACTGAGCTGTTTTAGGGCTAATTTTTTGCGAGACAGTCTGTAGTTTTCAATTATACCATTTTGGAGTATTGTACGACTTTTTTATTCCATTTATTTTGGGAGGTGAAGTGACAAAAAAAAATGGAGCATCTGCGATTTTTATGTTTCTTATTACATCATTCGCTATATGGGATAAATATTTTTATATTTTGATAGTACAGGTGTTTTTACACGAGGTGATGCCTAGGATGTTTATTTTTTTTAATTGTTTATTTTATTTTATTTTTTTACACTGTTTAATAGTTCCTCTAGGTGGCTTGAACAAGCAATCATGCCTTAATATTGGAGTCTGTGAAAATTTCACTATGTTCCTGAAGAGCCCAGCCACAGGCGCATCAGGGTGCTCGTGGTTTTTGAGCTCCCGGATGCCGTGGTCACATTTGACCAATGCATCTGAGGAGTTAAATATGTGCAATCTACGTTATTGTCGATTGCA
This sequence comes from Bufo gargarizans, assembly GCF_014858855.1. Lineage (NCBI taxonomy): Eukaryota > Metazoa > Chordata > Amphibia > Anura > Bufonidae > Bufo > Bufo gargarizans. The sequence goes on along the minus strand of NC_058081.1, from coordinate 338,283,352 downwards.
TACATTAACACCAGGTGTCTGCTGTTAAAGAAAGCAGGAACCTGACGGACACCATCTTTAAATTCTCGACTCCCGGCATATATTTACGTTGGGTTACTATACATGTGGATTTGTCACGGATTTCACTTTCTGCATTGTATAAATTCACATTCTTCGGATTTAAAATCACCAAGTCAATTTCCATGTGGACATATTTTACATATACTATAAGGATGAGATTTTCCTGCAAATGCATGACAGAAAACCTACAGCACGTACACCCCATGTGGCTGTATCCTAAGGTGCAGCAGAGAATTGAGCATGCTATTGTAACTCACAATATGTCACATAAGTCGACAAATTGTCTTAAATAAAATGGCTTCTTAATAAAAATTACTGTAGCTATTTGTTAAAGTGTAAGAAACTCTTAAAGGGGTATTCCAGTTTTGTGATGTTGATGATTTCAAGATAGGTGTTTAATATCAAATTGTGGGGGTCGGACTCTCGGCACCCCTGACGATCGGCTGTTTAAAGAGGCTGCTTTCTCTTCAATGATTACCTGCATGCCACCTAGATTGTAGTGGCAGTGCAATGTAATTATAGCTTCCTTTCCCATTGAAGAGGACATTGAAGAGAACGCAGCCCTTGCACTAGCATCCTAACCTCTTCAAGCAGCTCGGGGGTGCCGAGATTCAGACTTCCACCAATCTGAAATTGATGACCAATCTTGACGATAGGTCAACAATTTCATGAATCTGGAATACCCCTTTAGGAAGCTACACGGGTGTCTATCTGGCAATTATGGCATTAGAGAAGAGAAATGCACTGATCTGTAACAGGAGCACTGCTTGTAATTCCATCATTATCAGGAATAAATATTCTTCTGTGGTTTATGTATTGGCAGCCTGCCCTGGGAGTCCTGAAACACCCTGCAACAATCACGGAAGGTGTAATGATGGCTATTCAAACACTGGCGAGTGCATGTGCTCAGAAGGATTTAATGGAACGGCTTGTGAGTCCTGTATACCAGGAAAATATGGACCAAACTGCAAAGGTATGTAAAATAAGAGTGGTTTTACAAAGCGTATTGTGATTATGAAGTGAGAAGAAATGCTGTTATCTTTCGTTCTCTCATTCATGTACTGTAGGCAGTGCTAGACTGGTTTCCTTGGGTCCAGGAGAGGAAATTAGAGGGTTCTCTCTCCATCTATATGTAATACCCCAGACTTAGCGGTATTACTATTGTGCTCTTTAATTACAACATTTTATATGTTTTATATGCAATTATATGTAATGTTATATATGTGAGCTGTACTATGTCATCTTATCCAGCAGGGGGATGTATTGTGTGGCAATGGCTGGCTGTAGCAGGGCTTAACCACCCTGTTCCATCCCTCTTGGTAGAGTGGGCTCATCTGAATTCCTGCCCTGTTATGAAAATCTAGAATTAGTTCAGTCTATGGTCAAAGTTAGGGGGAAGGGGATGAGAGAGATCCTGTTCAGATAGTGGGAGAGTGAGTAGGTAGCTCATAGAGCACCCACTCCTAAAAACCATATTGTTTCCCCTGTGAGGAAGGGCAGGACCTACATTTTCCCTCTCTGGCCATAGAGTGAGGCAGCAGCTCATAGAGCACCCTCTATCTAGAACTGAAGAAAGGACTCAAGTGAAGCCTTGGGATCCCAGACAGCAGAGAGAACCGCAACAGCGCTTCTACAGACACTGCTGTGAGGTGAGGGATTACAGCTAAAGATAGTCTCTTCACTAAACAACCACTAGGCCAGCAACATCTAAGTGCAGAACTGCCGCCATCCAATCTGCCACCATACCTCCTCAGCTGGTGTCAGAGAAGAATTGCAGGAAAACCTGCTGCTATTGTATGTATTTCAAGTTCTGAAAAGTACTAAAAAGCTATTTGTTACATTCAACTGTGGCCTCATTCTTCAGTGATATGACTTTCACTGCAATGGACCCCAGGGAGTGATGGCCTGAGTTCGGACACTGTGATACTACAGTACTGCATCAGGGCCACTACCACTCCCATCCTCCCACAGGGGCTCGCTGCATATACAGAACATGTGAGCTTCCAGTGGCATACTTTGCGTGGAAGCAGACCACGCATCTGCTATGGGCCCTGTGGTGGAATTGGGGACCTAGCAATGAGCCACTTTCATTGCATCCTGACAAAATCAAATGAATTTCCTGCTGCCGACACTAGGAGGAGCTCGTGGACTCATAGATTTATACAGCTATTAATGTTTTTACCCACCTGTACGTTGATAATGTGTCAGCTTCATAAATGTATGTAGAAGGTATAGAAAAGCTAACCATATTAACATTCTAGTTTAAAATTAGTCATTCTTTTTGGCGCATCTGAATAATAGTGTCTAAAATGCCAAGAAAGTGGCACACTTTTCATAGTAAATATGGGCTGGTGTGTTATTTATTCAGGAGTTTCTCCTCTCTCTTAGTGCATTTTTTGTGGTCAATGGGGGTTTGTTTGTTTTTTCAAAAGGCAGCATGTGTGAAGAAACACTTATAAGAGTGACAGAAAGCAATGCCAGCTAATACAGTAAAGTTCCATGGCCTAACACCAGAAAGCTCATTGCTACCTTTGGTTTGGCATTTACGTTTGTGTGTAAGTGGATGTTCAGGATTGGACTTCTTGTTCCCCAACACAAGAAACCATGTTTCCCCCATCTATTGAGACTATGTGAAATTTAGCATATTTTGGTTACTCGGAAATTCAATGGAAAAGCTACTGAAAAAAGCATTTATCATATATATCTTATTCTATACAGTAGATGCTCTTATGGACAGAGCGAGATGGGACATCTAAAGCCCACATATGCTCTGCTTGGCCACACACTACTTACAACACACTACTAGCACACATCCCACAGCTACTGATGTACCTCTAGTGCACCCCCCCTCCCCATCCCTTACACAGAATGGTTCCTATGGTTCTGGCAATTTCCTCTAGCTTTTTCCTATTGGTGTTCCCCACCACCTTTTTCCTTGCTGTGTCATTTTCTTTCTCCTCCTCTGTGATGCTAGTGCAGGACCTTTGTCATGTGACTATGATGCCATCAAAGGTCCTGCACCCATTTTAGTAAAATTTTGCAGCAATTTTCATAAAACATGGCAAAACACCATAATGTTGCTGCAATCTACATAGAAATGCATTATAAACAATGTGATTCTGTGAAAATTGTGGCAAAACAGCTATTCAACAAAGGCAGGCCAGGCAGCTCACTATGTGCCTGATCCACCAGGACTCTTCAACGCAAAGCAAATTGCCAATCCGGGTCTGCTTGTGGGAGAATGTTTAGGGCATTTTGGAACTTAAAGTTCTAACCCAATAAATACCTTGAATAGGTGGTTATGGCACCTATTCCTGAACGTGGCTGCAGGACTGTGGATCATTGCTGCACATTATTGTCTGTTATTTTGCTGCAGTACTATACAGTTTATATACAGGATGCTACCGCATATGAAATAAACAACAGCAGTCTTAAAGAAATCTATTTTTTCCATGTTGCTGGTTAAAGCCATATTATGCATGACAGTCAAGGGTAATTTTCACTAATTTGGTGGTTTATATCTTTCAGCGTGTGACTGCACAGATAATGGTCAATGCGATGAAGGCATCAGTGGAACCGGACAATGTATCTGTGATAATGGATGGACTGGAAAACGTTGTGAAACAAAATTAGGTTTTCCTTATTTTTTATATACATTTTTAGTACTAGTTTTATTATATAAAGAAAAATCATTTAGTGGCTCTTCTCTATTGGATATATGGGAGGGGATGCACTACTGTCAGACCAACCCAATGTCTGGTGTTAATACATAATTTATGCACAGTATGTAAGCACACTCCAACCTGAAATTAACCAACAAGATGCAGAGAGAATTGGTTAGTTTAAAAAATGATTTTACCTTTTAAATATATAAATTCGTATACATTCTGCAAATTCAGCAGGCCCCTTGCTGCACAATTAACCACAAAACTATAAACCAATTACCTTACAATACATAAAATATAAAACCAACATCAATTAATTACGTTAGACCTATTCCTATATGAAATCCAAAGAGAATCAATCCATATATTTCCACTAAGCATAGTATAGCTAATTCGATTGTGCGAGGATTGAAAGAAACACTGCTATTTTTGTCATATGTGCTGTATCAATGTCTTCATGTAATAGAATGCAATAGTTGCTATTGATACATATGAGCTAATGAGCTCTTACCACTTCCCGTGTCCCGACTACTAGTGGAGCAGATCTTTTGTCTAAACAGCTTGGAGTACGATGCCATAATGAGCAGTATGTTCATGGCAGGCTGGATCATTGTCTCCTTCCAAGGAGTTCTCCCACATGTCCTTGCTTGTCTCGGCGTCCTCCATGGCATGCAGATGGGTGGGAGCCTGCAATAGTTCACGTGCTGTGCCATTCCAAGTCCGTCCAATGTAGGTGATCGGGAGGTGGCATGCAGATATAAATCAATATGATCGCCGGATCAATAGTGGATCAAGCCAGCGTGTCAAGCCAGACGCTTTGCAAAGTATCTAACTTCTTCCTCAGTGGCTACAAATTAATCTCCAATTTTTAGCCACTGAGGAAGAAGTCAGGGACTTCGAAACATGTCTGGCTTGAAACACTGGCTTAATCCACTGTTGATCCAGTGATCATATTGATACATTGTTTGTGGTTAATTGTTTTTTAATTGTGCAGCAAGGGCCCTGCTGAAGTTGCTTAATGTATATAATTTTTTAAACAAACCAATTCCCTCTGCATCTTGCCAGTTCATTTCAGGTGGGGTTTTTCCTACATACCGTGTGTATAGTAGTTTTATTATCTTTGCATACATATCTGTGCCTATCTACATTGATTTTGACAAATATAGAGCAAAAATCAGGTTCTATACATGATACTTAGTGATACAAATATGTGGCCACAATCAAATGAGGGCTCAGATATAATAACATTTGTCTTTTAACCACATGTATGCAAAACTTATATATCAAGGTCATCAAAGAGGTGGAAAAAAGTTAGGTTATGCATTGCATAGTGTAGGGCATATTGCTCAGACCAACAAAGCATTCGGAAAGTCTTTAGACCCTTTCACCTTTTATCAAATTTTTTATCTTGCAGCCATTCTGCACTCAATACTCCATAATGAGAAAGTGAAGACTAAATTTTAGAAATTGTTACTAATTTATAAAAAAATTCTCTTTATCATCTTTGAGATATTTCTACATATTGATTTGTAAATTCAGTTGGGTTGACATGATTTGGAAAGGTATACTCCTGTCTATATAAGGTCTCACAGCTGACAGTGCATATCAGAGCAAAACCCAAGCCATGAGGAGGAAAGAACTGCCAGTAGAGCCCAGAGACTGGATTGTATGGAGGCACAGATGGAGAAGGGTACAAAAAATGTTCTGTTGCACTAAAAGTTCCCAAGAGCACAATGGCCTCCATAATTCTTAAATGGAAGAATTTAGAACAACCAGGACTCTTCCTAGAGCTGGCCACCCCACCAAGCTAAGTGATTGGAGAGAAGTTCCAAAGATCCTGTGTGCAAATAGGAGAAACTTCCAAGAGGTCAACCATCACTGCAGCACTCCACCAATCTGGGCTTTATGGTCAGAAAGAAGTCTCTTCTCAGTAAAAGACACATGAAAGTCTTGACATTTGCAAAAAATCACCTAAAGGACTCAGACTGTGACCAACAGGATTCTTTGGTCTGATGAAACCAAGACTGAAAATTTTGGCTTTAATTCTAAGCGTCTTGTCTGGAAGCAACCAGGCACTGCTCATAACCTGCCCAATACCATACAGTGAAGCATGGTGGTGGCAGCATCATGGTGTGGGGGTGTTTTTCAGCTGCTCAGACAGGGAGACTGTCTAGGATTGAGGGAAAGCTGAATAGAGCAAAGTACAGAGATATTCTTAATAAAAACCTGAGCTAGAGTGCTCTGGACCTCAGACTGGGACGAAGGTTTACCTTCTAACAAGACAATGATCCTAAGGACACAGCTATGGAAACACAGGAGTGGCTTAGGGACAACTCTGTGAATGTCCTTGAATGGCCATTTATGGAGAGACCCAAAAATAGCTGTCCACCGAAGGTTCCCATCAATCCTGACAGCGCTTGAGAGGATTTGCAGAGGAGAATGACAGAAAATCACCAAATCTGGGCGTGCAAACTTTTTGGCATCATACCCAAGAAGACTGAAGGCTATAATCGATGTTAAAGGTGCTTCAACTAAGTACTGAGTAAAGGGTCTGAATACTTATGTCAGTGCAAGATGTTTGTTTTTTCTTTTCAGTAAATTAGCAAAGATATTGAATATTCACTTTGTCATTATGGGGCACTGAGTGCAGAATGATGGGGAAAAACATGATTTCTTTCTATTTTAGCACAAGGCCGCAACATAACAAAATGTGGAAAAAGTGAAAGGGTCTGGGTTGTTTCTTATATGAGACATTAGGATGGCTAGGATTGTAAACTTTATATTCTCCAACCTTTCATTACTGATAAGATTGGCCTTCTTTATACATCAATTTGAGCATTCTCACAGATGAACCTGCAGCAGGCAAAACTAGTTTTGATATACAGTAATAAGCCAGTGCTCTCCAACTTGTAACCCTATAGCTGTTGCAAAACTACAACTCCCATCATGTCCTGAAACAGTGTAATGATATAGCCGGCTTAGTTGCCCATAGCAACCTAATTCCACCTTTCATTTTTCAGGGGTCTATGGCCAGTCCGCCCCCTAGTTGCTATGGGTAACTAAGCCAGTTTTCCTTTGCACCAGTTTGAGAAATCTCCCCAGATATATTTTGTTTGTCTGAGGGTTAAGGCTCTTTCCAAACTTTTTATAAGTCAGATACAGAAAGCAGGGAATGTCAACCTTGAGTCTGTTCTTGTAGCTAGAGTGATAACTGGAATATCATTCCAAAATAAAGGTTTATATTGACATTTTACAGTGAGCCATTATTTACTGTAACTGATACTTCATTCATTTTTTTTGTTTTTACAGTGCTGCCACCTGTCTGCTCTCCTCCATGCTCTCCTAATGCCGTGTGCAAGAAAGATAATGCCTGCGAATGTAAAAAGTTTTATGAAGGCGATGGAAGGACGTGTACAGGTACCAGTTCAGATATCATGATAAGCGCAAAAACTAAATACAAATTCTAGAAACATGGAGTGAACTTATCAAGTTTTTGTGCCACTTTTGTGGCGTAAAAACTGCAAATTATGGCCCATATCATTTTTGTGTCATTTACAACTTTTCTTGCCCCCCATTATTTTTTAAAAATGCTGCAGTGGGGCTTAGCAATGTGTTTCTACAAAATGTATTAAGACGTTCATAGCAGGGGTAGATTTTATTGTGTGGCATGAAGATAACCCAATATGCACCAAATGTATTAAAAGGCAGGCCATCTCTTAAACATTTGGTGGTCCATTGTACTCTGATGCACTTTATAAGACAGCCTTAAAGGGAATCTGTCAACTCCAAAAACACTCCCCAAAACAGAATAAAATGATATAATTGGACTCAAGTGAGCTTCACTTACACTATACACTTACACTATACACTTACACAGTCACTATACACCACTTATTGTAGTTTGGGGGTGTTTTGGAGCTGACAGTTTCCCTTTAAGACTGGCATATAAAACGCCAGTCACATAGTGAAGGTTTTCAAGATATTAATGTGATCTCCAGTATCTGAATAGCTGAACAGGGAATCCATGATGATCCCACTAGAATCTGCTTATAATGTTGCTGTTATCTTTATTTAAAAAATGAAGGTTCAGTTGACTTTTTATATGACCTCATGATGACGTGTTTTGTATATTAAAATAACTAACATTAAATATTAGTATGTCACTATTCTTTCATGATTGGAGCTTCTTCCTTTCCTTTAGTGGTAAATTTTTGCCAGACGAATAATGGCGATTGTGACGCAAATGCTAAATGCTCACAAAATGGTGTTAAAGTCACCTGTAGCTGCTTGAAAGGATACAGTGGAGATGGAAAAGTCTGTACAGCTGTAAACCCATGTGTTGATGGACTGAATGGTGGTTGTCACGAACATGCTATTTGCACCATGACTGGACCGGTAAGTCTAATGTTCTAGTACTTTTTTCATTATTTCTTAACTACATCTTAAAAGAGTTGCCCACTTTTTGGCTATTTGTGACAATATGCATGTAGGATCAGTATATGGCACTTACTAGTATAGCTTTTGTTGATATTACATGCTGTTTGCTTTATTTCATAAAACATGCGCCCTTGTTAGTCAAACCTTCTGTGCTCTATACTTAGAGGACCTGTCCATAAGATGGCCGCTGATGGAGGGTCATGTGACCAAGCACATCACTCAGACTCCTCCATTCAAACACACCGCATCTGTACTAAACTCCGAACAGAACAAGTACAGGTGATAGGTGCGGTGTATTTGAACAGAGTGGGCATCACATGGAGGTGATTTGCTTTGTTACATGACCCTCCATGAGCAGTCATTTTATGGACAGGAAAGACTTGGCACACAAGGGGGCATACCTTATAAAATATAGAAAATGGAGCAGAATTTCAACAAAAGCTAAATTAGTAAGTACCATATAATCATCTTACATACACGTCCGCGCTGTCTTACCTTCAGACCTTTTTCTACGCCATCCCCTTCCCCGCCCACGTCACGGACACAATGTTAGACCTGCGTGAGCGAGGTGAATTTGCAGAGAGCAGCTCAACTAACCATTGTGCCGCTATCTGCGCCTGAAATATGCCTGATTTAGACGTATTTCAGCAAGGTAAATTACCCCTTTAATCTATACACAATCCCACTTTATGTGTAACAAATCTTTGTAGTTTACCTTGTAAAAATAATTGTGTAGAATAATACAATATATGGATTAGATTAAATTGATTAAGAACATGGTTTTTAATTGATAGCAACTCATTATATGTAGTTATAAACCTTAGGCCAAGATATACTTCCATATAGCTCAAGATCCCTCTCCCATTTTGCTTACTGTTAAACCGTTGATCTTTACCATATTCCTCTAAAAGTTTATACATTTTGGACTGTTGATACTTTGTTGCCAACATTTCTGCAATTGCAAATCAGTTAATTTCATCTACATAATGCTTGCAGAAGTCCAGGTGCTTGCTGCTGTGAGGAGTAGCTTTCCTTCAGGGGATCATCCTCACAGATACGGCTTCAGGACACCAGGTTTAAGGTCCAAACAGTGCATTTATTGTGGCACACCAGCAAAAGCAAAACAAGAAAACAATAAACACTTGCCCGTCCAGGCTCTAACTAAACACAGTATTCCTGACTCACCTAAGTCACCGTTCACACCCTGTGAACCCATTTGGCTTTCCCAGCCAATGTCCCACAGCCTCCTGGCTGTACAGAGCACAGTACACCCACTGTCCAGTCCAAAGTCTCTTGTGGGGGATTGGGGCTCAGTAGTCCGCCTGACTATGGCCCTGCGATCCTCCCAGGCGTCGCTTCGTCCCCCAACTCCAGGCTATCTCCCAGCCTCGTGGTCCCTTAGCCTTGCCCAGCTGAGACCACACTCACAGAGCCTCCAGGCCTCTGTCCATGGGTAACACACTCCTTACTGACACCCTGGGAGGTGCTTTATGCCAGCCTGAGCACCTCCAGCTGCCAGCCCGAGCACATCCAGTTCAGCTTGTTATCCTGCAAGTTGATCCAGAGGAAGGCAAAAAGACCCCTGTGAGGTAGAAGCCAATTCTCATTACTTTAGGGGAAAGAAATTCCTCCCGACTCCAATCAGGCAATCAGAATAAGGCCTCTTTCACACGACCGTGTGTCCCCGTGGCCGTATTGCGGCCCGCATACGCAGGTCGGCAATACACGGGCATAATCCTACGGAAGCACTACGGAGTGCTTCTGTGGGGTTCCGTTCTGTGCTTCCGTTGCGCAAAAAGATAGTACTTGTTCTATCTTTTTGCGGAACGGAGGGATCGCAGTTGTTCCATATTGGAGGAAACTCAAAAGAAGATTTGACATTTTTTATGTTTTGTTTTTAATCCTAACCCAGCAGTTATATAACATCACACTGGGTAATCAACTCCAACAAATCTCACTTCTCAAGTTATTGAGGACTCTTGGATAAAACAAACATCTGGATGAGGGCTCTACTTATAATTACCTGGGCCTCTGGGTGAGGCTACATGCACACGACTGACCGTTTTTTGCAGTCCGCAAACCGCAGATCCGTAAAAAAAAGGAAGCTGCCCATGTGCCTTCTGCAATTTGCAGAACGGAACGGGCGGCCGTCAATATAAATGCCTATTCTTGTCCGCAAAGCGCAGACAAGAATAGGACATGTTATATTTTTTGCGGCCCCATTGAAGTGAATGGGTCCGCATCTGAGCCGCCAAGACGGCGGCCTGGATGCGGACCCAAACAACGGACGTGTGCATGAAGCCTTAGTGTATAAAAACTTTTCCAATATTTTAGTACAGAGATGCTCAACCTGCGGCCCTCCAGTTGTTGTAAAACTACAACTCCCACCATGCCCTGCTGTAGGCTGTTCAGGCATGCTGGGAGTTGTAGTCTTGCAACAGCTGGAGGGCCGCAGGTTGACCATGCCTGTTCTAGTATAATGCAACAAAACTGGCTAGAAACCATGATTTGATGTTAGACTGGTAGTAGGGTTCTGTTCTGTGCAGAAATACATTACCTTCCAATGCTTAGGTATAATTATATTCTGCTACATCCCATTTTACCTTGTTTTATAGAATAAACGGAAATGTGACTGTAAGGACCAGTACATAGGTGATGGTCTGGACTGTGAATTAAAGAATCTGCCCATTGACCGATGCCTGCAAGATAATGGGCAGTGCCATTCAGATGCAATATGTGGTGACTTACACTTTCAAGGTGAGTCATTGTTATAACCTGCACAAAACTGTATTTTATAGACTATGTCCCACTTACTGTACTTTGGATTTCTCTTGTATTTCATGAAAGAGAGAAATATTAACCGTTACCGTTCTTTTTAAAATTTTATGCCAGTGGTTGTTTGAGATTGCCAATGGCAGATTCCTGCCTGCTGAAAAAGTGATCTGCCGGGTTAGAAAATTTTGCCCATGGTCAGCTAGAAATACATTTATGTGACATGACTGTCTGAATTTGCAAGTTTGAGCAAGTCCAATATGATTGTACCCACTCTCTCATAGTTTGGTTTTGTCTTGTATGAATGATCCCACGGACAATTGATCAACCACATTCTGGACGATACTTATATCATTTGTACGGCAGGCTTTACTGACCAGGGAATGCAAACTATGAGCAGTTAAAAAAAGCTGTTAACCCCTTGGATACCAAAGGTTTTTTGTTTTGTTTTTTCGTTTTCATTTTTTTTTCCTATCTTCACGGACCTATAACTTTTTTATTTTTCCGTTTACATAGCCATATGAGCAGAACAGGTTGTACTTTCTAGTGCCACCATTTAATAGGGCACACAATGTAGTAGGAAGTGGGCAAAATATTCCAAATGGGGTGGAATTGGGAAAATAAATGCAATTATACTTTTACAGCATTTGTCCCTACATCATTCCTTATGCAGAAAAACTGACCTATGGCCTTTATTCTCTGGGTCAGTACAATTACAACTATACCACATACACAGTGTATGTATACATTTTTGTGTGTTAACAAAAAAAAGTTTTTTTTTACACTGCTATATTCTGACCCCAATAACTTTTTTATAGTTTGTCTACCAAGCTGTGTGGGGGCTCCATTTTTGCAGGATGATTTGTAGTTTTTATTGATACGATTTTGGAGTGCGTCTGACTTTTTGATCACATTTTATTCCATGTTTTTGGATAGGTGAATCGATGAAAAAATGGCGGATAAGCCATACGTCCTTCGCTGCATGGGATAAATATTTGAATATATTAATAGTATTGGCATTTTCAGACGCAGCGATGCCCATGATGTTTAATTTTTTTTTTTTATTGTTAATGTATTTCTTTTTTTATTATAGAGAAAAGGGGTGATTTATATTTGTTTTTTGTTTTGTTTTTTACTTTTTTTTAGCCCCTATCCTCCAATAGGGGCTAAAAAACGTTTTTAAAAATCACTAGTTAGATTTCTTTTAGCTTATATTGTAATTCCATAAAACTACAGTATAAGTTTCCTTTGCAGTTATCCTATGTTGGCCTTCCACCTACTGGCATCCAGAGGATGGGTCTCTTCAGTGCACGGTTCTGGGTTTTTCGCCAGACCACCGTGTGACCACAGCATCTAAAGGGTTATATGACTGTGATCAGCATTATTATCGGCAGCAGACATTGGTTGCTGGCCTCTTCTGTTTGAATCAGCAGAGACCGGCCTGCTATTGCGCCTGCTGCGCTCACGAGCGGACGCCATACTTAAAGACCCTCCCAACACCATACATACTAAACTAAGTAGGGGGGATTTTATTTTAATCCTGCATGACCCCTTTAAATTGATGATTTATCAGTATATTATATTTAGCATTGAGTTTACTGTTTCTCAGTCTGCGCAGTGCATGTCCAAATAGTCCAGCATAGTCACTGTTTGTTATAACTCATATTTACCTCATTATAATGATATTTTTTCCCACAGATGCAACAGTTGGAGTGTTTCACTTACGTTCTCCAAAAGGCCAATATAAGTACAATTTCAGTGAGGCCGTCCAAGCATGCACAGATCAAGATGCCACCCTGGCTACATATAACCAACTATCTTACGCTCAAAAGGTAGAATGCTGATAATGACTTATTGTTAAAGGCCTCTTTTTCCAGTTGATTTAGTATATTTTTTACTACCTTTAAACAATATAACACATTCTGAAAACCATAATTTATTTTTATTTTTCCATCAATGTAGATGGATGTTTTTTTGGGGACACATAAATGATGGACTATTGTATATGGGAGGGGGGAGGCAGCTCTGATCCAGGCAGTTGCAGCAGGAACCTGGCTGTGTGTTACAGTTGCACTCCTGCTGCCATCTTGTGGGGGCATTGATCAGCGTCCACAAGATCATTATGATAGATATTTCTGTAATGATATGGAAAATAGCAGGTCGGGTCTTTAAAGATGTCACCAGCTCGCGAGTGCAGGGGATGGCCATGGCTGCCAGGTTTGCACTGCTTTCACCTAGGGCTAATGTCTGCCATTGGCAGTACTGCTCAGTGCAGACATTTAACCCCTCGGATGCAGTGGTAACGTTTGCCCATGGCAGCTGAGATGACTTTCCATGGGTTTATTCCTATGACGGCCTGCAGGTGGCAGTGCTCCATAGAAATATATTGAATTTCCCATAGGCTGCATTCTTAAATAAATGCTGTCTATTGAGGAAGGGATCTAATGATTGCTTGTTAATGTCCCTTAAGGGGGACTTTAAAAAAAAAAGAAAGACATTTTTATTTATTTTTTAAATAAAATAAAAAGCAAAAACAAAAATTGAAATCACCGCCTTTCCACATATTAAAAATAAACACTCAATTTTTTTTTATTTGTTCCGTCACATTCCAAACTGCCTGTACTATTAAAATATAAATGTATGCATCCTGTACAGTTAATGCTGTAATGGAAAAAAAAAATCTAAATGGCGAATTTTATGTTTTTTTCATTTTCATTCATCTCCCAAAGAATTTGAATAAAAACTGATCAAACACACTCCAAAGAAGTACAGGTCGCCTTGAAAAAAATGAGCACTCATATAGCTCCGTAGATGTAACTGTAAAAAAATGTTATAGGGGTTAGACTTTTTTTTTCCAAATTTTTTATTTTTTCCCCCCAGTATTACAGTAAAATACATGAAAAACTATACAAATGTGGTATTGCTGTAATCATACTGACCCACAGAAGGAAGCTAACAAAATCTATAAAACTGTGGCAGAGTAGCATTTTCTTTTCCAATTCCACCCCATGTGGATTTTCCAGCTTCCCCACTACATTTTATGCAACAGGAAATGGTGCCATTAGAAAATTACAACTTTTTCTGCAACAAAAAAAGCCCTTATATGTCTATGTGTATGGAGAAAAATAAAAAAATTATGGCTAAAGGAAGACAGGCTGAAGGGGTTAAAAGGGTCAAACATAAAATGACCAGAACTTCCAAAATATAAAATGCAATGTCTATTCCAAAGTCCAATAAGATATTTTGAAGACTACAGACACACAGTTTACTATATACACATGTGGTTTGAACCTCCTGGTTCTTCTTCATTTTAGCATGCTATGAATAAGAACCAGAATGTTCAAATCGTTTTATGTTCATCTGGCATGGATTGATTAGCATCCAGGACTCCAGCAAGACATCATGAGCAAACAACATGTTGTTCTCATATGCAAACTTCTGCTCAATAGACCCCCTTATCTGCACATGCGGAATACTATTGGACTGACTTCTTATTCAGTGAAGACATTTTGCTTGTACAGAGAACCCTTTTTGAAACCACCTCTTTGGGAAGACACCATATTGGTCTTTTCAGTTCCTTTATATACTGTGTTGATTGGCCCTATTCTTTGAGAGGATCAACGCTCTAGGAGACCATTTCTCACCCTTATTTTGTGACCTTGTCCCAAAAAAGCTTCATTTAACTTGCATTGTCTTTACTTTTCTACTCTATTCCTGAACGTATGTACTTTAAAACTAAAAAGACTTCTTGCTCGCCATAATTGAGTTATTGTATTTGATTAAATTTAGGCCAATTACCATTTATGTTCAGCGGGATGGTTGGAAGGAGGAAGAGTGGGCTATCCAACTGCATACTCAAACCCGAACTGTGGATTTGGACATGTAGGGATAGTGGACTATGGGTATACCAACCTGACTAAGACCTGGGATGCTTTCTGTTATAGAACTAAAGGTAACGTTTCTTTCCAAAATATCATGTTGTAGTTCACTGCATTAGTGGTGATTTATTTTAGAATGATATTCTTTACCTACCAGTTAACAATGCATAGTAAATATCTGTAATTGTAAAATTTGTCATGCCAGGCAATCTGTATCACCGTAATTAAAATGTCTTTATTGTTTCTTAGTGTTTTATCAAATGTACTGTCTATTATTACTATCCTGTAGATGTACAATGCACCTGCAAGCCTGGCTATATAGGAGATGGCTACACCTGCAATGGAAACCTACTCCAAGTCCTTATGTCTTTTCCAGAATTTTCTAGCTTCGTATTGGTATGTTGAGAAATAAGCATATAATATGATAGTAGCTCAATGGTTTCCCTTTCACAAGAACAAAAATACCATGTAACCATTTCCTCATTTACATCTGCCTTGTAGATATAGATAATATAGATTCCCAGGGGAGGGGATGATAAGAGCAATAAAAAAAAGGTTGGCAGCACTTTCTGTGCACATCAGAGCTGCCTTTTGTAAACCGTTACATTGGTTTCTATTGGTACTACTAAACTACTGTACTCTAGACCAGTGTTTCCCAACCAGCGTGCCTCCAGCTGTTGCAAAACTACAACTCCCAGCATGCCGCACAGCCTAAGGCTATCTGGGCATGCTGGGAGTTGTAGTTTTGCAACAGCTGGAGGCACGCTGGTTGGGAAACACTGCTCTAGACCTTTATTAGTTGCCATTTGTATCTAACAGGCTTCTGTTTGTCTAGATGTCTCCACCCTTCTTGGAGCTAGATTCAGTAATAATATGTGGCAGAACACAAATATTAGCACTTACGGGTTTTTCTCACTAGATTTATCTGCTCCCCACAGGAAATCTTCAAATATTCCAATACCTCAGCGAAAGGCAAAGAATTTATCAGTTATCTTGCCGACTTGTCCATACTAGCTACTCTTTTTGCGCCTAGTAATGAAGGCATTAATGAGAATGTGGTAAGTGACCATTATTTGTTGTGCCCAGCCATAAGCAGGGGTGTAGTCAGGGACCAGCTGGTAAAGCATGTACCTCAGGGACTGGATGTCAAGGAAAAGGGGCACAATATAGCTGAATTTTTTATGGCTCTATGTATAAACCTGATCAGGTGTTAACACAACATATTGCCACCTTTGAATACGTTTCTCAGCGACTGATGGTAACTGTCCCAGCATTTTCTCAGCATGATCAATCAACAACAAAGTGACAGTTCACCAAGAAACTGATTCATATACAGATACAGTAATACCCAAACTGGAGCAACTGGTCTAACTTTACTCATACATGGAAAATTGTATATTTTGGTTGGAAATGCGTTTTGAAACCTCCGAGGGATTCTCATCTTAGAAGTAGATTACAATGACATGAAATAATATATCTGCAATAATTGTAACTTTCACCACTCTTTTTATTTTCGAAGACTCTCTCTGGTCGCGACATTGAATATCACATTGCCAATGTCAGCATGGTATTCTCCAGTGAGCTCACCAATGGAACATTACTCCAGACCAGGATAGGCAACAAGCTACTTGTATTTTTGGAAGAGACCTCCTCAGTCACAGAAAACAAGGTGTGTTATATCATCTATACAGTAGATCAATAAGAGTGACAATAACTAGTAGATACAAAAACAAAAAAACATCTACATCTCATTTCTATTATACTTGTCTTGGTGAACTAAGTCAGGGGTGAAAGCAAAAGCAACAAATGTGCTGACACTGTAGTATGTATTAGATGCTTAATAACCTCCAGGTAGTGACAGTTTTAGGCGGTAGTAAACTAAGCTACTATATAGGACAGCTGCTGCCGGATCTCACGAGATACATCAAACATGTGATATCTTATAAATGTGGCAGACTTAGGCCCCTTGCAGACGAGCGTTCCTCCCGCAGCGAGTCTGCATCGCAGCACCCAGCCTGACCTCCCAGCACTGACGGGATTCACATAGCATTATATTGATTTATGATGCTATGTAACTTACCGTTTTGGTTTGTATTGGATAACACTGGCAGCATTATGCCAGGGTTACATAGCATCATAAATCAATATAATGCTATGTGACCCCCGGCAGCGCTGGAAGGTCAGGCCGGGAGCTGTGTTGCGGACTCGCTGCGGGAGGAACGCTCGTCTGCAAGGGGCCTAAGGAAAAACTGACTTCAAATATTCCCCTCATGATAAATTCCCCCCTTATAACCACATTAATGTGACTCCACCACTACTACAAAGTAGATGGCATGCAGGTAAAGAGGACACAGCTCTCCCACGAGCACTGCGGCCCCTTCAAACAGCTAAAAGGCAAGGATGTCGGGAGTCAGACCCCCATCTGACATTGATGACCTGGCCTCAGGATAGGTCATCAATATCTGTAGCTCAGACAACCCTTTTAATGATGAACCTCAGGAGGTGGGTCA
This sequence comes from Bufo gargarizans, assembly GCF_014858855.1. Classification (NCBI taxonomy): domain Eukaryota; kingdom Metazoa; phylum Chordata; class Amphibia; order Anura; family Bufonidae; genus Bufo; species Bufo gargarizans. The sequence goes on along the minus strand of NC_058081.1, from coordinate 338,266,030 downwards.
CGTGAATTTGACTGGATAACATGATACACCTACAGGCTTGACAATGTTCTTTATGCTATAAGCAGCAAAACACTTGGCTTAATTCTACACCAGGTTGGATGTTGTCATTGTCTTCTTTATAAAAGGCCACCGAGAAAAGATACAACCTACAGCCATCTAGTGCTATATATATTGGTGTATGAGGTGTTGAATTACAGTATTATTTGGACTATTTTAAAGAGAATCATTTTTGTATATTGTACATAATTTGGGCACTATACGGTTTAATTGTGTGGGATGAATATGGGAGTATTTCTTGGGCTCTGGAAGTAGTTATTCCTTATTAGACAAGATTTATTTTTTTGCTTATTCATTTCCAGACCCAAATCAGATATGTAGGTGGAAAGCGTATTGTACAGACAGACTACATCGCTTCAAATGGAGTTATACACATGATATCTGAACCTCTGAAAGCTCCTCCAGAGCCAATAGTAAGTATAACAGTATATCCAACTGTACAAGCACAGAATAGCCACTAGGGGGGGGCAGCAGGTGTCCTAATACATGTGTGTAAGAAAATGAATCTCATTCATGGCAACCAAAAATGAAACCTGCTGTATTCAGAGCGTAAAGAATTGCTGCAGGGACATGTGAGGACAGTTATGTATTCCTACAAACCAAATCATAGCTGAAATGTTTCCTTTTTTTGGTAATAAAAATTAATAATAATGTGGATGTTAAGGGACGTATACATGATAAAGTGTTGGAACCTTGTTGTATGTACCACCAATTTTATAGAAAATGACAACATATTCAAAGGTCTTCTTCTCTAGAAGCATTGTTTCCAGAGGAGAAGATGGCGAGGTAGGAATGATGTCATCAGAAATGGCGTCTTTATGCAGGGACCCTTAGGCTACGTCTACACGCCGACATTTGTCGCGCAACATTTTGTTGCACTAATGTCGCGCAACAATTTTTATAATGGCAGTCTATGGTGTCGCACTGCAACATGCTGCGACTGCGATGCAACAGTCGCAGAAAATCAATTTGAGATGGATTTTTCTGCGACTTGCGTCGCAGCATGTTGCAGTGCGACACCATAGACTGCCATTATAAAAATTGTCGCGCAACATTAGTGCAACAAAATGTTGCGCTACAAATGTTGCAGTGTAGTTGTGCCCTATCTGTCGCGCAACTTATTGTCGTCATGTAGACGTAGCCTTACACTCATGTAAAGCAACCCTGAGACTGAGATACACTCTTCCTTTTTATCATTGTCTGCTTTCTCTACTAGGCTCTGCATGCTGGCCATGGAGCGGGAATATTCTTTGGTATTGTGTTCGTCATCGGCTTACTGGCACTTGCCGTATTCGCATATAAGAAGTTCAGCAGAAAAGACTTCCAGTTTCAGCAGTTTCATGAGGTAATTGTCACCTAAAATAGTAGACTGATGCGTTCTGCCAAGAGTAGGGAGGCCATAAAGCAGATGTCCGTCCTGTTTACTGAAAGGAGCCGAGACACTCTCGCCCATAGACACCCTTGTGACCTCAGTCAGACACCTAAGATGTCTATGACCTTTATCACAGTATATCACTACCTCAGCTCCCATACCTAAAACAGCCATTGATTAGTTCCAGCAACAAAATCCACTGCTACATAAAACTGCACAGGTCACAGAAATATCCAAAATGGAAGGGTAAAAAACAGCGATGAATGTGCTGGAACATCCCCCGCCTGTCACCGCCATTTATTACCTCCTCCCTGAGTAAATGATATGCTATATACCGTTAGCTATATGATGAATCAGTCTCTCAATCTCCTGATATTGTTCTTCATTGAAAATAGAATAAATCTTGCAGGAATACTTCTGAGTCAGTCCATATCCATTATATTCACAAATGATTCATGTATAATTTGACGAGAACGTGTATTATTATGCAATGTGAATAATACGCTGCAATGAACAAGTGACATCTTTATGTTATACAGTATGATGAAAAGGAGGTAGTGTCCGATTTTAACATCGCTCCATCCTCAAACATTGCAAACCCCATGTATGACAGCGTTGAAACTGGCAATCTCCCTCCTGAACCATCAGCAGAACCGACGTTTCATCCGTTTTCTGTAAGTTGTATTATTTTATTTTGGATTTTGCAACACAATCTGCAATATGATGCTAAACTTGTCCGTTCGTTCATATCCATAATGTCCTACTTTTGAGAATAGGTTGCCGGAAATGTCTACATGGATTTTTTTTTCTACAAACCTTGATCCCGCCCCATAAAAAAATGCTCCACCCAGGGAGTTCAGTGATAACTCGATCAGTCGAGTGCTGCCGGGAAGTTATTGGTGAGCAGCCAACTGGTCACTTCCACCGGTTAAGGCCCTATTCACATGTCAGTGATTCATGGACATGTGCCGTCCATACCCGACATACACAAACAGTACATTCATTTTAATGTGTGTAGTTACACATCCATGTTTTAGCATGGAAGCATGCCCTATTTTTGTCTGTGTTTATGGATCCCTCAGACCCATTATAGTCTATGGTGCTGTTAAAAACACGCCATCCGTGTTTCATCTATGTTTCACGGACCATTTATGGGAGATGCTCTGAAAATTAATTTTCAGCTCTGCAGTGTCCCTGGAACACGGATGTCAAACGGAGAGCGAAGAACAAACACACGGATTCTTCACAGAAATTTTCATGGATGAATCACTGACCATCTTATGGATTTCATCCCAGAAAAAGACGTGTGCATGAAGCCTTAATGTGCAATTTGATGTCAGTGTCAGTGACTAACTGCTCCAGCTAAACTGACTGTGCAGGATACTTGCTTGACATTCCTTAAGGGCTCTTTCACACGAGCGGATCCTGTGCGGGCAATCTGCTGTTGACAGAGAGCCAAGCCCCGTTCTGGACAGCAGAGACACTGAGCAGTAACATGACTGATAACGCTCCGTGCCTCTGATCTTTTTACTACAAAATCACAAAGTTGTCCCTGTGCTTTTGTAGTAAAAAGATCACAGAGCATTATCAGTCATGTTACTGCTCCGTGTCTCTGCTGTCCGCAGCGGGTCTTGGCTATCTTTCATGTAGCGGATTACCCGCACAGCATCCGCTCATGTGAAAGCCCCCTACGTTTTTGGAGATCTCCTCTTTTCAGGAGACTCTTGCACAATCCAGGTGGGTAGGCAAGGATGCTTATATACACTTTTCTGTGTGTCATAATTATATACTCATACTAGTATATTTTATTGCTTTATTACTGGCGGTTCCTTCTGGTTAAAATGTGAAAATCTTTTATAGCATTATAAAACTCTAGGTGTAGACAGCTTAAAAAAAAAAAAAAAAAGTTGTAATTTTTATAACCAAAAATAATATAAAAGAGTTCACTAAAGTATAGTGAAAGGTTGCAGGTCAAGTCTCAGTCGCAGATGACTTGCATTGTGGTCTAGGATGACACAGTCATGTGTGACTTGCAACCAGATTTTTTGTGACGTTCACATTCAATTACTATGCAACTCCACAGAAAAACATTACCTGCAATGATACTTCATGTTGCCATGTAGCTGCAGCTGTAGCCTCTGGAACTTGGCAGCAGGGAAATCATGGACTGTATATCAGTTGGAGTTAAGGGCTGGTTCACACGCCTGTGATCGTCTTGGGAAACACGGTCCATGTGTTGGCCGCATCACCGGGGCCAACCGGGGCTCCCCTGACCTGACTGTATTATACTGTAGTGATTTATCATAGTCTCTATCTGATCACGGGGCTATTGCTGTGTACTCACAGCATGATGTGAGGACCCTGCAATAGCCCTAAGTTCAGATACGAACAGACTATCATAAATTACTATGATACAGTCAGTTCAGATCAGGGGAGACACAGTCTGCCTGGGAGATACAGCCGACTCATGGGCTGATCGCGGTCATATGTACGAGCCCTTAGGTTACTTATTCACACGTCAGTGATTTCCATCAGTGATTTTGAGCCAAAACCAGGTGCGCCTGTAAACACAGAGCAGGTGCAGATCTTTCCCTTATACCTTATGTCTGTGGAGGCTCCAATCCTGGTTGTGGCTCACAATCACTGATAGAAATCACTGACATGTGAATAAGGCCTCATGCACACTTTCGTGGTGTGCTTTGAAGTCCGCAAATTGCACGGATGGCGTTTGTGCACGTTCCGCAATTTGCGGAACGGCACGGACAGCCTTTATTATAAATGCCTATTCTTGTCCGCAAAGCGCGGACAAGAATAGGACATGTTATATTTTTTTTGAGCGGGGGCCACGGAACGGAGCAACGGATGCGGGCAGCACACAGAGTGATGTCCGCATCTTTTGCGGCCCCATTGAAGTGAATGGGTCTGCATCCAAACCGCCAAAACGGCAGCTCAGACGCGGACCAAAACAACGACCGTGTGCATGAGGCCTTAGGTAAAAGGCCTCAGTGTTTGATATGTGATTTCCATCAGTTATTGTGAGCCAAAACCAGATGTGGATCAAAAACACAGAACAGGAGCAAATCTTTACTTTATACCTTATCAAACACTGAGCAAACACTGACTGTGTGAAAGCAGCCTTAAGCCCTTTTCAGAAGGATGATTTTCCCCATCCAAATGGAGAACACACAAGCACTCAGACTGAACACTGACCCATTAAAGTCAATGGGTCAAATCACATGAGCAATTTTCCACACAGATCATCGGTCCACCAATGAGAAGATCGTAGTTTGCACCAAACGTACGTTTTCCAGCAAGAATGCCAGGAAAAATGGACCGTGCGGTCTGTTTAAAAGCTTGTCCGAGTTCACCCTCCGCAACATGGACTAGTTTCTATCTTCCATGTGATTAGGTCCCCAGAAAGCACATTATTAACGTAATAGTGGGCTTACTACCACATACTATAAAGCTCAAGTTCAGACTGAATGGAGGAGCGTGAGTAAAAGGTTTGCTCCTGGAACACATCATGTATGCAGCGCTTATAAGTCAATGTCAGCTCTGATGGCAAGAGAACAAGTTTCTATTTAAAGTGTTCCCTATTAAATTACTGAATGCTCATAGTGTCCCGTGCATACAGAACTCTTGCCAGTTAGTCACAATGTTCCTTCCTGTATCATATACTGTAAAACAGGGGACCCACTATTTGGTAATATCATATTTTATGCTATTCCTGTATTACATAAATCATTTATTTCATGCATTATATAATTACCCATTACTATACTATTAAAAGCATGTAAAGGTCACAAAAGCCTAATGACAATATAATATGACTGTACAGAGAAGTATAAAACATAGTATGGAGATCACGTACTATATGGTGGATTTGATTACAAATGTTAATCATACTGTTATAAAAGCAAGGTACATGTGCTACTACAGTCATATGTATATTCTATAGAAAGTTTCCCTTTTTTATTTTTCAGGACTCGGACGATCAGCAGCTAGTGAACTTCGGGGGCCGAAACAAATGAGTAAAAATTGGACAAATTCTGTGGTATCTACAACAGATTCAAAAACATTACATAGTTGTCTGCCGCACACTCCTTCTGCCAACAGCTACCCCTCTCAACCTCCCCCTACACTTGCTAAATAGGCTGAGCATGCATGTGTTCTCAATAGGGCGAGTGGAGTAAGCAGACGTACAGATATGTTAAAGTCCAATTGCCAGATCATTCTCTCTCCCCAACATCTGCTGTTCGGGGGAGAGTTGGGAGACCACACATTAGGCTTGTTTAATGCGTATAGCCATCTTTACTAATTGTATTCTCCAGATTTTACCATTCGTGTGTATAAAGAAGGTGTCTGATTATACATCCTTCTACAGAGAGTACAGTTTTCCTGCCCGCAGAGATGAATGGAGCCTGACTTTGGGGCAGGTCCAAAATTTTATTGGCTCTTTTACTGTGAACCTGTAAATAAAAACATTTATTCAGTACTGGAATCCTGTCCACTTGGTTTCTAAGATTTGGGGTCGCCTGTGAGACTTAGGCTGCATTCACACGACAGCAGTGTGATGGTGGTTTTCAGAACAATGGAAGTCTATGGACAAATTCACCAGTTTTAACAGCCAGTGAAAAACAGCCATCAAAAAATTGTTTTTCAGGGGGCCATTTCTTAGAAAGCATCCGTTAATAAAGGACATTTTTTAATGGCCGTGTGAACGCAACTTTACTTGAGAAATACACTGGGGGTTTGTCTTATAAGGGCTCTTTCACACGTGCGGATACTGTGCGGGTAACCTGCTGCGTTTAAGAGAGCCAAGCCCCGTTCCGGACAGCAGAGACACGGAGCATTAACATGATTGATAATGCTATGTGCCTCTCTGTGATCTTTTTACTACAAAATCACGGTGACAACTTTATCTCACTGTGATTTTGTAGTAAAAACATCAAATCATGTTACTGCTCCGTGTCTCTGCTGTCCAGAGCAGGGCTTGGCTGTCATTCACGCAGCGGAATACCAGCACGGCATCCGCTATTGTGAAAGAGCCCTAAAATGTCCCACAAGGATAAACTATGAAAAACAGGGGTAAAGGAAGCTGACTCATCCACTCTATAAAAGGAACGCTTCCCATTGCACTATACATGCATTTGAAAAGAAAGGGCAGTTCAGGTAAAACTGCTACAACAAATTGCCTTTTCAAATACTTGTGTCTTCTGTAGCCGGGCTTTAGTAAGCACATAATGGTCCTCACACCAGTGCTCCCACAGAGCAGGTCCAATTACTAGGAGGAATAAAATATTATCCTAAACCCACAATGAATCAGACCAAGCGTAAATGCCAACCCCAGTGTTACCTGCAATGATAACAATGCTACTACTCACCTTCATAATCAGTAGTTTTGTTCTTACTTCTGGAAAAAAGCCACCAAAGAATCCGAAATTATCCCCCAGTTAGGCGTGCACAGGGGAGGTACTGCGCTCTTTGAATGGGTGGGTTTGGGCTTTTAGAAAGTTTGGAAACTCCCTGCCCCCTAATTTGCATATAGAATAAACATTGTATATTGCGACTGCACAATAGCAAGGTAGCATTGCTTATTTAGGTCAAATGTTGGTGACAGATTCTCTTTAAGACTTTACTACCAACACACCACAAGGCTTGATACAAAGCTCCTTGACCATGCTTGTCCATTAGTGGACACAAAGTGTGACACTAGGATCCTGAGAGATACATAGGTCCAGTCACCTGAATACCAGCGACAGAACATTCTGGATATGGCTTGACATGCCAGTTTAGGTGCAAGGAGGTCTCCTATACCCATCACAAAAGGAACAAATAATTGCAAATCTGAGAGTGGATTTTGATGCAAATCTGTAGCAAAAAATAAATTAAAAAAATCAGCATGCAGAATTTTTTTGTGGGTTTGCAGCAGATTTCACCCCTCTACATTGAGTGGGTTAAAATTTGCTGTGAAAATACAGAGCGGAAGTTGGCATTCTGTGGATTTAAAAAAAAGAGTGGAAAATGTCCACAGTACGTGGATGAGTTTTCACATCTCAGCCACTTTAATGCCACTGTAGTCTGTTGCGGACTTCCGTCCAGATTTGCAATGTTTGGATGTAGCCTTAGATCGGTTACATGACCCTACATTAAATAAATCAAACACAATAAAAAAAAATATTACAGATGCATTATTATTCTACTAAAATCACTGTTTTATTAAAACAAAAATGAATACTACATAAAGGTGTAATACAATAAGTATTAAATGGTTTAATCATTTAATGGTCATAAATAGAAACATTGCACTGGATCACACTAAAATACAATGTCGAGATCAGCTCTATAACACCCTTAAGCTGCATTTAGTACTCAATATAAAAATGTGCAATAAGGCAACATAATGTGCTTACAATCTAAGGTATTGGCTGTACTGGTCTAATTGAATAGGGCTACAAGCTGCAAATATACAATACCAGTCATTTAACTTGTGCAGTGTAAACATATTTCACAGTCTGACTATGACCACACAAGAAGCTTACAAATCAATTACTGACATGGAGTGTAATAAGATTAAAGAATGACCTTAAACACTGGAGCAATCACCCCTCACACAGATGATTTTGCAGCATTAGCAGAAGGGGCTAATATGGTATCTAAACGGACTGTTAGGGTCCTTTTACATGGGCAGATATATTCCCTGCTTAAGGGACTATTGAGTGGGAATAATTATTCATACCCTGTGATAGTTCATTTACATTATAAGCAACAGCGCATCTCCCACGTAAAGGCTTCCATACACAGTAGCGTATTGTCAGCCGACAATTTAATGTGGGTGAGGAGATCCCAACTCTCCCCCACAGATGATGTCAGGAAGAGAAGGCAGCAGCTTTCTCCCCTCTCCCCTCCCCATTGAATATACATATACGTTCAGCCAAAACCAATGTGTATTTACAACTAGTGAATGTGCTTCACATGTTCTAAACTTTGATAAAGAGGGGGTCCCCATCACGTACAGTGGATATAAAAAGTCTACACACCCCTGTTAAAATGTCAGGTTTCTGTGCTGTAAAAAAAATTAGACAAAGATAAATCATTTCAGAACTTTTTCCACCTTTAATGTGACCTATAAACTGTACAACTCAATTGAAAAACAAACTGAAATCTTTTAGGTGGAGTAAAAAATAAATAAATAAAATTTAAATAATGTTGTTGCATAAGTGTGCACACCTCTTATAACTGGGGATGTAGCTGTTTTCAGAATTAAGCAATCACATTCAAAATCATGCTAAATAGGAGTCAGCATACACCTGCCATCATTTAAAGTGCCTCTGATTAACCCCAAATAAAGGTCAGCTGCTCTAGCAGGTCTTTCCTGAAATTTTCTTAGTCTCATCCAACAGCAAAACCCATGGTCCACAGAGAAGGTATCAGTCAGGAGAAGGGTACAAAAGAATTTCCAAGGCATTAGATATTCCATGGAACACAGTGAAGACAGTCATCATCAAGTGGAGAAAATATGGCACAACAGTGACATTACCAAGAACTGGACGTCCCTCCAAAATTTATGAAAAGACAAGAAGAAAACTGGTCTTGGAGGCTACCAAGAGGCCTACAGCAACATTAAAGGAGGTCAATAGGTTTTGGAACCGCGCTGCTGGACACTATGTGTTCCGGTCACAAGTGGATGGTACAAGGGTGTCAGCCCCTCTCCTCAATACCAAGGAATACGATCCTCCCAGATCTCCTCCTCTACAGGATTTAAGGGTATAGGCAAAATAGTGAAGCACCCTTGAGAATCTTATCTTAAAAGGTTTTATTCTACTTACAACAGATCAGTAGACAAAAGGCATAAAATACAAAATGATCGTCACATTCCTGCCCGACCTGGGTTTCGCTGCCTCGCTTCTTCAGGGGCAATGACTGAGCATGCTCACCCTCGAGCCCTTTAAATAGCCCAGCTGTCTCATTATTCAAGTGGGTGTGGTTCCGATCGGTATAATATACTTTCAAAATTCACAGTTTTAAATCATATACCATAAAATTACAATCATAGGTTCATTAGGTACAATCACCTTTACAATATATAAATAAAAGTAAAAATAAAAATAAAACACACACGGGAGCAACTTCTTACTCCCTATTGTCAGGTCAAACCCTTTCAGGTGTCCGCTAATATCCGTATTCAATATATACATTCAGCCTTCTTATAGGGATCAATCCCCCAAATAGTTTTCTCATATCCTGAAAGTGTTCCAACTCTAACTATTATAATCCTATCATCCTATGTATTCCATCCCCTCCTAGATTATTCTACAGGTATTATCCGTCTGCTCCCGGAACATCACGCAGATGTTCACCGCCCACTTTTGGAGCGTCCGTTCATTCTTGGGGCGTCACTCAGTTAGTCTCCACCCACTCTTGGAGCGTCACTAAGGCGGACACCGCCCACTTTGGTAGCGTCATTCAGGTGTTCTCGACCCCGCCTCCACCTCTGACGTTCCTATCACGAGACGTCATGGACCAATAGGGCAGCCAGGAACCCTGACGTCACTCAAAGGTCCTTAGGAGGCCAGGTAGAGAACAGCCAAATGGTGCCACCAGTAGCTTCGTTTACAGTAAGCATGGTTTTAGGTCAAACTCGATGTTGAGCCCACTGGGTTGTAGGGTCCCTAGCTGGTAAATCCACTCCACCTCTTTTTTATTGATTTGTGCCAGCGAGTCCCCTCCACGCCAGTGTGGCCCAACAGTTTCAACTCCAGAAAACTTTAGCCCATATGGGGCTAAGTTTGGAGGAATATCTGGCAAGTGCTGGCTGTGTGGTACATGTAACAACAATCTACCGTATTCTTCATATGTCTCGGCTATGGGGTAGAGTGGCAAGATAAAAGCCTTTTCTTAAGAAAAACGTCCAAGCCAGATGCGAAAACACATCTGAAGTCTCTTAATTGCATGTGGGAAAAGGTGTTATGGTCTGATGAAACCAGAACTTTTTTGCCATAATTCCAAAAGATATGTTTGGCGGAAAAACAACACTACACATCACCAAAAGAACACCATACCCACAGTTAAGCATGGTGGCAGCAGCATCATGCTGTGGGGCTGTTTTTCTTCAGCTGGAACTGGGGCCTTAGTTAAGCTAGAGGGAATTATGAACAGTTCCAAATACCAGTCAATATTGGCACAAAACCTTCAGGCTTCTGCTAGAAAGCTGAACATAAAGAGGAACTTCATCTTTCAGCATGACAACGACCCAAAGCATACATCCAAATCAACAAAGAAATGGCTTCACCAGAAGAAGATATAAGTTTTGGAATGGCCCAGCCAGAGCCCAGACCTAAATTTGATTGAAAATCTGTGGAGTGATCTGAAGAGGGCTGTGCACAGGAGATGCCCTCGCAATCTGACAGATTTGGAGTGTTTTTGCAAAGAAGAGTGGGCAAATCTTGCCAAGTCAAAATGTGCCATGCTGATAGACTCATACCCAAAAAGACTGAGTGCTGTAATAAAATCAAAAGGTGCTTCAAGAAAGCATTAGTTTAAGGGTGTGCACACTTATGCAACCATATTTTATTTTTATATTTTTTCTTCCCTCTACCTAAAAGATTTCAGTTTGTTCGTCAATTGAGTTGTTCAGTTTATAGGTCACATTAAAGGTGGAAAAAGTTCTGAAATGATTTATCTTTGTCTCATTTTTTTACATCACAGAAACCTAACATTTTAACAGGGGTGTGTAGACTTTTTACATCCACTGTATATCCATTGATTTGACATACCAACGGCTTATTCCATTTTCCTCTATAGTTCCGGGTACAGTCTGTAAAACAGACCCTCAATCCGCCCAAAAGTATCAGTATAGCAGTGATGTATGCGGTTTTACTTGTTCCAGAAAAAGAATGAGCCTAGAGCTGAAACGTTATGTTAGGATGCTAACCAAGAGAATCCCAGTATAGACTGTTACACTACGGCCATGAGTTTTCAGATTGATCAGTCTGCTATATAAAAGTTTATTCTATAGCCTGTTCTTATCGTCTTGTTTGTTCTGAAAAGGCATTGTGTGGTAGATAGCCGGGAAAACTCAGAAAATAAAATTTAAAAGAAAAAAATTATAATCGCACACCACGCAAAAGATAATGGAGCATGCACAATGAATTTTAAAATCTGTTCCACACTCTTAGATCACATATTCCATTTTGGCAGCTTCCACCATTGTTCTGGAGAAGTTATACTGGTCTTGTCATCTCATTATACAAAGATTAGGAGGACTAGGAAAATAGAAATATTACTTTGAGATATTCACAAATCTCAGACATTAAAATCCCCCCCCCCCCCCATAAATTTGAGCTCACTAGAATATCAAAAACTAAAGACCTATCATAAAAAAATTATCATGAGGGTAATTTATGTCCATGTTGCTTGAGTCTGGGTTGGTGTAATGTGCATCAAATCTATCAAGCATCACATTTTAGAAATGTGTTGCATCTTTAAATAGGTCTAGAGAGGTAACTCCGATTTTTACCATCCCTCACACTAAATGTTAGCCCTCCACAGTAACCTCATTAGGCTACCTACCCACGATGCGGATTTGTATGCAGAAAATCAGGATAAAAAAAAAAAAAAGTGATAAAACCACACATAAATCCGCACTGTTTAATGTCGTTTTTGTTGCAGATTTTAGGCTTACGTTATTTAACAACCCCATTGAAATCTATGAGAATAAACACTATATAGAACGTTCTGAGTTGCACAAAACAATTGACATGCTGTAGTTTTTAAAATCCGCACTGAAGATCGATTGCTGAGTGTAAAGAATGCGCAAAATGTACATGAGATTTGGCAAATCTCACTCACTTTGCCTGTACTGTATGATGTTTTGGTGTTTCTACATGGAAATCTGCACAGAGAAACCCGGTGATCCAAATTGTGTGAAGTTACCCTTACATGCCAAAGTGTGAACACACATTTACATATTTGTTGCATGAAAAAAAAAAAAAAAAGAAACAATTGTTCAGAGGCAAGTATACATTGTAGCAAATCCAGAATAAAATATTCTAGATTTTACAAGTCAAAGCAGTGCATGAAAACAGTACGTAAACAGGATAAAATTCCATGTTGTTCTTACCCTCTCCTGCCTCGAGAATCCATACCACTAACAGCAAAAAAACAAACCATAGTAGAGTACTAGAGGACTGGCAATAGTCCAGACCTGATGGGGCAGGATTAATGTTTGATTCAGTTGGTCACTGCTGACAGCTCTTTCAATTAGGCCACACAAGAGCAAGCTCAATGCAAGAAACTCGCAACGTTTTGTGTGGGGTCCCCCTCTGACTGTCAGTGCAATACAATAGATTCCAGGACCCTTTCACGCGGACGAGAAATCCGCACGGGTGCAATGTGTTAGGTGAACGCATTGCACCCGCACTGAATCCGGACCCATTCACTTCAATGGTGCTGTGCAGATGAGCCGTGATTTTCACTCCTCACTTGTGCGTTGCATGAAAATCACATGTTCTATATTCTGCGTTTTTTGCGCAATGCAGGCCCCATAGAAAAGAATGGGGATGCGTGAAAATCGCAAGCATCCCATCCGCAAGCAAGTGCAGATGCGGTGCGATTGTCATGCATGGTTGCTAGGAGATGATCGGGATGAGCAACCCCATTAATGTCTAATCACTGTATTATTTTCCCTTATAACATGGTTATAAGGGAAAATAATAGCATTCTTAATACATAATGCTTACTAAAATGTGCCTTGAGGGGTTAAAAAATAAATAAATAATATATATATATATATATATATATATATAAATATGTTTAACTCACCTCATCCACTTGTTCGCGCAGCTGGCATAGTCTTCTTCTTTCAGGACCTGCAAAAGGACCTTTGATGACGTAATTGCACTCACCACGTGGTGAGCGCAGTGACGTCAGCGCAAGTCCTTCTGAATGACCTTCAATAAGCAGGACCTGCGCTGGCGTCACCGCGCTCACCACAAGGTGAGCGCAGTTACGTCATCGAAGGTCCTTTTGCAGGTCCTCAAAGAAGAAGAAAGAAGACTATGCCGGCTGCGCGAACAAGTGGATGGGGTGAGTTAATTTTTTATTTATTTTTTTAACCCCTCAAGAAGAAAGAAGACTATGCCGGCTGCGCGAACAAGTGGATGAGGTGAGTTAATTTTTTATTTATTTTTTTAACCCCTCAAGAAGAAAGAAGACTATGCTGGCTGCGCAAACAAGTGGATGAGGTGAGTAAATTTGTTATTTTTTCAACCCCTTAAGGCACATTTTAGTAAGCATTCTGTATTAAGAATGCTATTATTTTCCCTTATAACCATGTTATAAGGGAAAATAATAAAATGAATAGAACACCTAACCCAAACCCCAACTTCAGTGAAGAAGTCCGGGTTCAGGTACCACATTCAGTTTTTTCTCACTCGCAGAAAAAACTGAACATCGGAACGCAATCGCAGTCAAAACTGACTGCAATTGCGTGCCTACTCGCGCGGTTTTCCTGCAATGCACACGCAACGCATCCGGAGCAAATCCGGGATGCCCGTGTAAAAGAGGCCTTAGAGTCCCACAGCATTATAAATCATTATAATGCTGTGCAATCCTGTCAGAGGAGCGGAGGGGAGAACAGGACCTCACACTGACACACACTGCAAGTTTCTTGGCCTTACTCCAGTGATATCTCATTTCAGATTGCTATTAGGGCAAGCCAGCTTAGGGCTACATAGGGTATTGATTTTTACTGCTGTACTTGCTTACATATTTTGCAGAGCATAGTCTTTTAATACAAAGTCAACCATCATAAAACATCTTAATAAAATGCATTTCCAAACTACTTGAACTCTATCATTGTAAAAATAGCTGCGTCATGAAGAGAACACAAAATGGAAACACTCTCAGATGAACCAGTAACGGCTCTAAAAAACAACATAAAAACAATGCTGCAGTCAGCATTCATATTGTGTTCTAAATACTTGTGGCACTACGCACTCCAATAAAGCTGGTAAAATCGAGTGTTACGAACAGTCAGCCACATAACATGACTTAGAAAAGCTACATTCAATCCATCATCCAATTTCAGCCATAACGGTGCATGGCAGGAGACCAAGCGAATGGTAATCACTTCAGCTGAGCACTTTCCTGTAAGAATGGGATGCCGAAGGTACCGGGGTACTGCTGCTCAGAATAAATAGGGACTTCGTGCTGTAGTGGTGTTCTCTTCGGATAAAACGTATGATGCAGGTCATAGTTCAGTAAGCAGCTTAAGGATTCCATGTAAATATCAGCAAATCGAGAGAGGCGTCTCAAGAAATAGGTTGGATTATGGTGAGTCCGGAATATACTACCAAAACGAGGGTTAAAGATATTTCTTGCCATGTCCCTAAGGTGGAGAGAACAATTATTAGTCAGTAGCATTTATAACACTGTTTCAACATACACCTGTGTGCAGAAAGATAAAAGACATGGTGATGAACACCATGGGGGGAGACTTATCAAAACTGGTGTACCGGAAAACCGGCTTAGTTGCCCATAGCAACCAATCAGATTTCAAAGGAGCTCTGAAAAATGAAAGGTGGAATCTGATTGGATGCTATGGGCAACTAAGCTGGTTTACCTTTACACCAGTTTTGATCAATTTCCCCCTATAAGAATAGAAGTAAACCTGTGTTGAACAGCAGGTATTTTAGGAAACAGTAACATGCGTCTATTTGTCCTCCTTGTAAAGTGTTACATTTTGTGGGGGAGACTATACAATACAGATCCCTAATGTAGAGGCTTGTGTCCATCCAGGCTTTATTACTGCTCCAATCAGTGCACAAACATTTCCAATGTCATGGTAGAATTTTTGTATGATCCCTAAACAGGGGATCTAACCATGTTGTGTTCAAATCTTAAAATTGAGTCTAGGGGTAAAAGAATGAGAAGACATGACTCATGCTGGTATTTGAGTAATCCTCCACCTCTTCCAACTCCAAACAGCAGAAGACTTCCCTTTATTAGCCGAGCCCTGGGTGTCGCCCTTACAACTTCAAAATACAAATGAGCCAATAGGAATGTGACCAAGTGGTTTAGCAAAGAGCGACATATATATCCTCACAGTATGCATCTGGACCCAATTAGGATACTTCAGGCGGGAAAACCAGCAGAGGAATTCCTTGTCTAGATACATGACGTCCCCTCTGTAGCCATCTAGCTTTTATACCAAATATTGCACCCTAGGTATGACCAAGATTTTATTATGCTTAAAGGGACACTGACAGGCCCAATAACCATAATTAGCTGTACATATCCATGCACAGGTCTTCTAATGTGCATTTAAAACATATAAGTATCCCCCTGTCCACATTATGAATACAGTTAACTCACGTTTTATAACCTGAAGTAATCCCTGTTCTTTCTGCCCAAGGAGCGGGGTTTCAGCTTCTCTTGTGCCCAGAGAAGCTGAAACCCCGCCCCTTGGGCAGAAAGAACAGGGATTACTTCAGGTTATAAAACACGAGTTTGCAGTATTCATAATGTGGACAGGGGGGATACTTATATGTTTTTAATGCACATTAGAAGACCTGTGCATGGATATGTACAGCTAATTATGGTTATTGGGCCTGTCAGTGTCCCTTTAAGACAATCCTACTATATTAAAAATGAACAGCAATTAATAACTATCAGGTATATGTTCCATGTCATCTTTACCATATTAGAGTGGCTGGAGAGGAAAGTTGGGTCTGATCACCTGAAAAATAAAATTACCTCATCTCTTGCCTTTCACTTATCCAATCACGTAAGACCATTTGTGACTCGGCATCTCTGTAAATCTATTTAAGAAACAGACATTTAACACTGGAAAATACAAATGTTTCTTTAAAGTGGTCATCTGACCCCCTTCTTCCCCCAGCCAAAATTAAGAGCTGGAATGAAATAAAACCTACTCACTGTTTACAAATTCCAGCTTTTGGGTACCATTCTGGCTTCTTTTGTTCCCTGTGGACTGGAAGTGTGACGTCACGTCCATTGTCACATACACCACTGCAGTCATTCACTGGTCTTAGTGGTGACATGTTCCGGAGTGGCACGCCACCATTGAGGTCAGTAATTGTCTGCAATGATGCACGTGACAATGGATGAGAAGTTGTGGTGACAAGACCCTCAATGCTGGAACAGAGCAGTGGTTAACAGGCGAGTAGGTTTCTTTCTTTATTTTAAACCTATTCCAGTCCTTAATTTTGTCTTGGGGGTCAAAAAACTCCTTTACATGCGAGACCTTGTTAGGTAAAGTAGGGCAACGATGTATACATACAAACACTAAAACTGTGCCTCATTGGCTTTTGGCACTCAAGTAACCTTTTTTTCACTTGCTCCACAAAAATAAACTGGCTACTGCAATGGACACTGTGTCAGAAGTCAATTCATGCATGATCTCTGTGCCTGAAGCCCTGATGGCACTACATGCTCCTGTACGTAGTGCCATCCGCACGATCCGGCTGTAACACGCCGACATTCAGATCCTGTACTGTAACAGAAAACAATCAGTTCCCTGCCATATAGAAACCCTGAACACAGCATTTATTTGAGTGCTGGGCAATCCCTAATGGGGCCGTCTGCTTTAGACAATTCCTATTTTGTTAGAAGTGCCTCCTGATAAGCTTATAACATGAAGTCTACCTGATAAGACCCCAGAAACCAGCTGTTATCTGTCTGGAAAGATCTGGCAACAAGTTAAAGGGGTTGTCCGGGCTCAGGATAGGTCATCAATATCAGATCGGAGGAGGTCCGACAGCCGACACCCTCGCCAATCAACTATATGAGGAGATGGCCTACGCAGTGCGCACGAGCCGTCTCCCATCTCTCTTCCTGCTCGCCGCTGCTGTCTATAAGTACCAGCGAACAGGAAGAGAGGTGGGAGACGACACGTGTGAACTGTATTTCCTCATACAGCTGATCGGTGGAGGTGCTGGACCCCCGAGGATAGGTCATCAAGATTAAAAGTCCGGACAACCCCTTTAAGTAACTTCTTCAGGAGAACCACAACAGGTAAAATAAAGCACTTTCTGGTACTGGTCCAGGGGATGAAAAAGTAGTAAATTATTTTCTACTCCCTGTAACAATAATAGGAAACCCTGTACAACCACCATTGTAAGCTCTCATTCTGTAGAACATTTACTTTGAAACACAAAAAATGTAACACCCCTAGTTACTAAATTAATGTTAAACTGCTTTCAGCAGGAACCAAGACAACCCGAATGCATGACACAACTACCCCAAGCATAATTTGATCCATCTCTCTCAGCGAGGAGGAAGTAAAGGTCCACAGTAATTTAAGGGTACTTTCACACTTGCGTTTTTCTTTTCCGGCATAGAGTTCCGTCACAGGGGCTCTATACCGGAAAAGAACTGATCAGGCATATCCCCATGCATTCTGAATGGAGAGTAATCCGTTCAGTTTGCATCAGGATGTCTTCAGTTCAGTCGTTTTGACTGATCAGGTAAAAGAGAAAACCGTAGCATGCTACGGTTTTATCTCCGGCGAAAAAAACTGAAGACTTGGCTGAATGCCTTTTTTTTTCCATAGGAATGTATTTGTGCCGGATCCGGCATTCAAAATACCGGAATGCCGGATCCGTCCTTCCGGTCTGCACATGCGCAGACCTTTAAAATCGAAAAAAAAAAAAAAAAAAAAATGATCCGTTTTGCCTGATGACACCGGAAAAACGGAACCGGTATTGCAATGTATTTTTCAGACTGATCAGGCATTTTTCAGACTGATCAGGATCCTGATCAGTCTGAAAAATGCCTGATCAGTCAGAAAAAATGACATCCGTTTGCGTACAGTTTGCCTGATCAGGCAGGCAGTTCAGGCAACGGAACTGCCTGCCGGAATCAAACAACGCAAGTGTGAAAGTATCCTAAAACTGTAAATTCTCCTGACTTATTTGTTTTAGCAACTACTTTCAGCCCTCTTGTAACAATTCTGGGGAATCTATTCTTATGACTCTACGATATGGCATTCCTTTATTATTGCTGCAAGAATTTATGAATGAATTAGGATCCATCTGAGCGTTTCCAGTTGGAGAGGTGTCAGACTGTTCAGGGACACATCGCAAACCGGTAAAACCCTTCTGGACCTTCATTACATACTGCTAGTAATTCATTCCTAAACTTCTACAAAAGAAAAATAAAGGAATGGCATATCTCAAGTAGTTTCCAAAACAGACATGAGAGATGAAGTTACGGGTCCTCTTTATGTCTCCTCATACACTACCCCCTACTGAAAGTCAATATATACACTAAGGCATATATTCTAAGGGTACTTTCCCACTTGCGGCAGAGGATTCAGGCAGGCAGTTCAGTCATCGGAACTGCCTGCCGGATCCATCAAAACGTATGCAAACTGATGGCATTTGTTATATGGATCAGGATCCTGATCCGTCTGGCAAATGCAATGAAATGCCGGATCCGTCTCTCCGGTGTCATCCGGAAAAACGGATCCGGCATTTATTTTTTTTCACATTTTTTGCAGTCTGAACATGCGCAGACGCAAAAACTGATCCGTTTTGCCGGAACACTTGGGGCCGGATCCGGCATTAATGCATTTCAATGGGAAAAAATGCTGGATCCGGCATTCCCCCCAAGTGTTCCAGAATTGTGGACGGAGATAAAACTGCAGCATACTGCGGTATTATCTCTATCCTGAAAAGTCAAAACGACTGAACTGAAGACATCCTGAACGGATTACTCTCCATTCAGAATGCATTAGGATAAAACTGATCAGTTCTTTTCTGGTATTGAGCCCCTAGGACGGAACTCAATGCCGGAAAAGAATAACGCTAGTGTGAAAGTACACAAAGAAGTTTTATGTAGATCACTGGAGGTACACCTTAATGACTTTGGAAATAGCTAGCAAAACATTAGAATGCATGTTACCTTTGCAGGGTTAATATATAGTCAGTTTTACAGAAAATAAAATGTACCACCATTGTATTTTCTACATACCTGCATTCGTTCAAGCAAACCAGTTAGACCCTGAAGCCAGGCCATAGTCTGAATATACTCAGAGTTGTTCATGATGGTAAGTTCTGATTTCAGCTCAGGAATAATGGCTCCTGTTCTCCACCCATGCTTTAATGTTAGGTCCTAGTTAACAAGATTAACTAAGGTTAGATTTACAGATTCCTGAATTGGGATCTTCACATTCACATACAAATGTGATCTCCACATATCTAGCTAGTGTTCCCCGCTTACCCTCCCTTCTGTCTCCCCCCACCGTCTAATGTCTTCTTCTCGGTGTCTTCTTTTAAATGTATATTTTTTGTATTGTTATATTGATGGTTTCCACGCTGTAGCGTGAATTATTATATTGAGAATTAGTTGCTTCATGTGCTCCAAACCACTGCATGAACACATGGTTGTATCAAATGATACTGTAAGAAAATGTTGTACTTAAACAGTCAAAAACTTTAATAAAACGTTAAATGAGAAAAAGTAAAGCCTTTATTACACAGGCTGACTGAGCAAGCGATTGTGGGGAGGGAACAATCGCCTGCTAGCTGGCGGAGGAGACCACTGCTATAACATGCAGAGTTCTCCTCTGCAGCATGGGGAGGAGTGATGATTATGCCATCGCTCGTCCCCATGCTGAACAGTGGATTACCGGCAGCAGAGCGTAATGAGACAGCACGATAAAAAATAAAATAAATAAATTGGCAGGTAGTTTCTAGGAAAGTGGCGGACCTGCAACGGGCTTCAGATCCGCAAAACACGGACACCTGCAACGGGCTTCAGATCCGCAAAACACGGACACCTGCAACGGGCTTCAGATCCGCAAAACACGGACACCGGCAATGGGCGTTTCGCATTTTGTGGACCGCACATTGCCGGCACTTAATAGAAAATGCCTAATCTTGTCCGCAATTGCGGACAAGAATAGGACATGTTCTATTTTTTTTCGGGAACGGAATTGCGGACCCAGAAGTGCGGGTCCGCATTTCCGGATCCGGGCGGTCCCATAGAAATGAATGGGTCCGCAATTCCGTTCCGCAAAATGCGGAACAGAATTGCGGGTGTGTGAATGGAGTCGAACTAGTGCAATTTTTTGGGTAGCAAATTTTTGGGGCAGCTAAAAAAGGTCTCTGAAAATGGTAATATGTCACATATACAGTGTAGGGTACAGTGTAATATAAGCATAACAGAAGCTGATTTCACCAGGCATAAGGCTCATGCACACGCCGATGTTACATATCAGTTAGTGGTCCAATATGTTAAAATCTTCAAACTGGATACCATCTAGGATTATTACCAATCACTCAATGTAAAAAGGTGTTTAATATAACTCTTCCAGTTATGCTCAAAATGTTCCCTTTAATTATTTTTTCTACTACAGTTCTAAATAAATGTAGTATTCTCCAACAAGTTACAGCATCTACATAAACAGAGCAGTGAAGATGCTGAACTGCATTTATTTTTATATATCGTAGGTAGGAAGTACACAGGTCTTACTGCCAGATCACTGTAAATGTGATCACCAAAGTATAACACTTTTGATCCTCGCCAGCCGGTGAGCTTCAGAAATTCAAACAGGTTGCCCTATAGAAGACAAATGCAAAAAAAAAAAAACTGTAAGAAATTACACTGCCCATATACTGCAAACCCTTAAAAACAGTTGAAATTCAAAAAGAAAGCTACACAACATACCTGCTTGTAAATCATTCCTTTTTCTAGTTGGTGAATTTTATCCCACAGTAAAACACCTCGATCTGTAACCTTACGGAAAGGTCTAAAGAAAAAAAAAATTATTATAGGTTAAAAAAATTATATCACTGCTGAATTAAAATAATTTCACTGTAGTACAATAGGCTTTAGGCCTCATGTACATGTCTGTACCGTGTTTTGCAGTCCGCAAATCGCGGATCTGTAAAACACGGATAACGTTGCGGAACGGCAGGTATGACCCTCAATAGACCAGTCCTATCCGTGTCCGTGATACAGACAAGAACAGGACATGTTGCATCTTTTGCCACCCCATTGAAGACCACATCCGAGCTGCAAAAAATGTGGCTCGGATATGGTGCATGAGGCCTTTAGGCATCAAATGCACTAAATGAAAGTCTAGAGCTGGTGATATACTTAAAAAGTCATGTGTATGGGGTTTCACAACAGGCCGCTAAAAGTGGATGGGGAATGGGAGAAGGATAAGGCATGTTGAATTTTAACATATTCAATTGTGTTCCTGTAGTCTTATGCCTCACTCCTGGTTTTGGCTCACAATCACTGATGTGTGAGGCTTTAATCACATGTTTTTGTAGCAGCAATTCATTCTGATGGTAGGCCATCTATAACAACATTCTAGAATTTTCCTTTAAGCCTCAAGTGTAAACTCATATTAAGCTTTCATGACCTACAGCTATGACAAGTCCAGCACTGACTGGCAGCCTGGATTCCTAACAGCCAAGATTGGAGAGAACTCCAATCGTATTACTTTAACCCCCTATATTCTGTAGCCAATAGCGACCACTGCATCTAAGTGGTTAGACCGAGGTTGGTGGCTCTCTTTGTCCCCATCACCTACCCCTTGCCCTGGGCCGCAAACACAATCGTGGGTGCCTGCCAGTTTTACACTGACAGGACATAATGCTTTGGTATACCAAAGTATTAAAAAATGAGATGAACTTAATTGTTTTTGCATGTGAACAATATGGGCAAAACCCCAAAAATGGCAAATTAATCTAAAGAAACTATTACATAAGCCGGCTATGTGAACAGAAAAATAAAAAAGTTATGGTCGTCTTAATGCATCGATGCTAATAGAAAAATAAAAAAATTAATCATACGGGCCTTAAAGAGCATCTGTTACTATGATCAACCCTATTAAACAAGACATACTACCTGGCAGGATTGATCATGCCGAATTCAACACTACTTTCCTTTCTGCAATCAAATGTTCCGTCGCACAGAAATCCTAACTTTTACACATATGCTAATGTCATGATCTGAGATGCCCCTGCTCTGAGATCTGAGCTGCGCATGTGCCAACTGTAATCTTGCCAACGCACAAGCACGATTTCGGGTCTAAGTATCAGAGCAGTGAGGATGCCTAGCCCTCTCAATCAGTGCTGAAGAGGAAGTGACAAGGAGCGACAGGAGGTGAAGCAGTGCTCCGAGAGCCTAGCCTTGCCCCTCGGTGCTCTAACCATCTTATTAGCATATTAATAAATTATTTCTCTGCAGTGGTACGCCCGAACCTCTATTAAACACAACATGGTGACACATGATGTTTAACTTCACAATAGGCTAAAGAAAAATGAATGTCCTAATGTCTTTTTCTGTATGCTAGTTTTCTAGTAACTTTACCTATTCTTTACACAGAATAAACACAGCATAACAATAATAGCAATATAAATAGTTTCAGGTCCAAAGGCTACCATTAACTATTCATCTAAAAACACGTGACCAAGATTAAATCAGTTATGGTCTGTGAAACTATTCCGACCATTAAGCACTGCATCAATGCTACCGAGCAAGAAGCACCGTATGACTTATTGTGAAACTATCTTTGTGCCAAGCCTTGAACTTCATAATGGTGTCTGCATGTTGACTGATCCTAGACGCACTGAAATTATCGAATGCCAATTTTTCTACCTGTTGTGTTAGGCAATTCCATCCTATACTCTACAGCAGGCATCCTCAAACTGCAGCCCTCCAGCTGTTGTAAAACTACAACTCCCACAATGCCCTGCTGTAGGCTGATACCTGTAGGCTGTTCGGGCATGCTGGGAGTTGTAGTTTTGCAACAACTGGAGGGCCGCAGTTTGAGGATGCCTGCTCTACAGCATGATCTGAGCCACAAGTTTAGCTCCTATAGTAGGAAAGATACCAGCACTAAAAACTCCAAAAGAAACACTTGAAAGGTGCTTAAATGGACACTTTATTCAGAAAAGAGGGGGTTTTTTAAAGTCCTCTTTTTAATTTCAGCAATGTTATACTATTGAAAATTCCCAAACAATACTAAACATTGCAGTGAGCACAGACAGATAAAACTCCTACATAGATAGTTATCTACTAGTATGATAGTATGTAGAATTAGTGTAACATGGTGACAGCTCTATTGTTGACTTTATAGGCTTAGATAAAAGATCTCCATGGAATAACACTGCACTTATCTAATTATGTCACTCATTATACTTCCCTCTCTGATCAGTGTGAATGGTCTAAGGCTACTTTCACACCAGCGTTCTTGCTGGATCCGGCAGGGATCAGCAAAAACGCTTCCGTTACTGATAATACAACCATCTGCATCTGTTATGAATGGATCCGGTTGTATTATCTTTAACATGGCCAAGACGGATCCATCATGGACTCCATGGAGAGCCAATGGGGGACAGATCCGTTTTCTATAGTGGCAGATTGTGTCAGAGAAAATGGATCCGTCCTCATTGACTTGCACTGAGGGTCATGCCGTCTTGCTCCGCATCCCAGGACTGAAAGCAAACTACATGTTGCGGTTTGCTCTCCGGTATGGGAACACAACCAAACGGAACAGAATGCATTTTGGAACATTCCGTTCTGTTCAGTTTTGTCCCCATTGACAATGAACTTGGACAGAACGGAAGCGTTTTTTTCCGGTATTAAGCCCCTATGACGGATCTCAATACCGGAAAACTAAAACGCTAGTGAGAAAGTAGCCTGAAAAAGTCAAGCGAGGCTGTTTGCAGTGTCCAATATGGAAGAAAGTGAAAGGACAGGAAGTAGATTACATGGAATGACTTCAAAAAAGTATATCCAAAAAGCGACCTAACTAAACTAAATAAAAACTGGCTGTTACAAGCTGCCCACAGAGGTTTATGGAAATGCCAGGGGGTAGGAATAAGTGTTCTACTGTCTCAAAGCTTCTGGATTCACATCCACACTGTTCAGTACTGCTGTATAATGTCCTCCTTGCTGCTGTTTCTGAAGGTTTGCTTCACCACTTCCAGACCGGGCCATTTACCCCCTTCCCTACCAGGCCTAATTTAGCTAATCTGACATGTCACTTTATGTGGTAATAACTTTGGAACGCTTTTACTTATCAAAGCCATTCAGACACATTCTCGTGACACATTGTACTTCATGTTAATTGTTTTCTAATGGAACCGAACCAGAGTTCGGGAAATTGTTTTTTTTACAGTACAAATTAATTTATGAAGTTACTGCGCGAAGTCTCGCAAAACTTCGCAAAGCAATAACTTCGGCTCATGAGAGCCAATACATTCTAATACTGTACGGAGCTCCTGCTCCGTACAGTATTAGAACGAAGTTTTATGCGAATCGACTTCGGATGTTTCATCCGAAGTCGATTCGCTCATCCCTAATAGTGATGTCTCATAAAATATTGATTAATTAACATTCCCCATATGTCTTCTTTATGTCGGCATCATTTTAGTAATGTAATTTTATTTTTTTAGAAGGTTTAGAATTTTAGAAGCAATTTTTGAGTCACTTTGCGGGGTTTAAATAACAGAATCAATCCATAAATGACCCCATTTTAGAAACGACACCCCTTAAACTATTCAAAACTGGTTTTAGAAATGTTGTTAACCCTTTAGGTATTCCACAGGAATTAAAGCAAAATAGAGGTGAAAAAAATGTCAAATTGTTTGCAGATTTTCCATTTTAATAAATTTTTTCCTTGAACACATCAAGGGTTAACAACAAAACAAACCTCAATATTTATTACCTTGATTCTGCAGTTTGCGGAAACACCCCATATGTGGTCGCACACCGCTGTTTGGGCACATGGCAGGGAGCAGTAGACAAGGAGCGTCATATGATTTTCAGAGGGCTGATTTTGCTGGAATAGTCTTTAGGCACCATATTGCATTTGACGAGACCCTGAGGTATCCCCACAGGGAAAACCCCCCAAAAAGTGAGCACATTTTGTAAACTACACCACCCCAGGAATTTTTAAGGGGTGTAGCGAGCACTTCACTCAAGAAGGGGTGTTTCATAGAATTGAAAAATTTATTATTATTTATTTATTTTTTTACAAGAAAACAGTGCTTTAGGCCCAAACTGCTACCCACTTTCTCCTGAATACAGTAACACCCCAAATGTGGTTGTAAACTGTTATCTGGGGATAAGCCATGGCTCAGAAGGGAAGGAGCGGCATCTGGATTTTCTAACATGGTTTTTAAAAATGATACCTTTTTTAAAAAATTTTGTTCAATGAGCTGCGTAAGGGCTTATTTTGTGCGAAACAAGCTGTAGTTTTATTGGCACCATTTTTGGGTACATTTGGCTTTCTGGTTGCTTTTTATCTCATTTTTTGGGAGGTGAAGTCACAAAAAAAGCAGTTTTGTGTCATTTTTCAACATTTTTTTTTTTAACACCGTTCACTTGATGGGGTAGATCAGTGGTGATAGGCAAACTGCGGCTCTCCAGCTGTTGCAAAACTACAACTCCCACCATGCCCTGCTGTTAGCTGAAAGCTGTAGGCAGTCTTTGCATGCTGGGAGTTGTAGTTCTGCAACAGCTGGAGAGCCGCAGTTTGCCTATCACGTGATATTTTTTATAGATCCAGTTATTACGGACGCAAAGATGTCTTTTTTTTACTTTTTACACAATAAAAAAATTTTTAGTAAGAAAAAAAATATCACGTTTTTGTGTTGCCATTTTCTTAGAGCTATTTTTTTTATTTTTCTAGCTAAAATTTTGTGTGAGGGCTTGTTTTTTGCTACTATTTTGGGGTACATACAACTTTTTGATTGATTGATATCAGAGGTCGTACGACATTTTTGCCTCAGTTGCAGATTCTGTTGAAAGACCAGACAAAAAAACCTTATATGCAACACTTTTTTTGTCTGGTAAAAAGACAGGATCCTGAACGGAAAGTAACCGGATCCCATCATAGTTGGCAGAGTCTGTTCAAGTTCTTCCCTGTGGGGTGACAGGAGGAGGAGGGGAGCAGGGTTACTAGTGGGGTGACAGGAGGAGGGGGAAGCAGAGAACTGGGAGACTGGATGGAACCATAATTGGGGGAGGGGGGAATCACTCCCTTGACTGACAGGCCGAGTTTTTCACTGCCACAGGCCCGGGGGCAGCACTTCTCTCATACTGGGGACTAGTCACATGAGTCCGCGGCTCCTTAGCTCTCCAGCAGCCCGGTCATGTTTGCCAGTGTCCTTGGGCAGCACGCCCCGCTCTCTTTACTACAGCCACCCCCTGGAGCCGGCCGCTCCTCCATCCAGCAGCCGCCAGCTTCCACCCCTTACCCCTGCCCGTATCGCTCTGGCACGCCAATAACTAATAACAAAGCTCCTTTCTGTAAGGAGCTTTGTTATTGGTTATTTCAGGCACAGGCAGCATCGCGGCCTCACTGTGCTGATGAATGTGGGGGAAAAGTCTAAGACAGGGATCAGCAACCTCTGGCACTCCAGGTGTTCTGAAACTACAACTCCCAGAGTGCTCCATTCACTTTCATGGGAGTTAGAAGAACAGCAGAATTGAGAAGGCTCGTTGGAAGAACGAGTGAAACGTTTTCAAGAAATCTACAGTAAGTTCAGTTGCCTATTCTTTACAGATATACCATGACCTGGATAAATGAGAACCTTCACAGACAACAGCTGAGCCTGTTTGCATGCTAGGTGTTGTAGTTTCACAGCAGCTGGAGTGCCGAAGGCTGCTGATCCCTGGTAGTATTAGTACGCCTTAGACGTTTTCCAGGGAGTAAAATGGCCTGAACAAGCGTCATAGATGCTTGTACAGGTGTTAGTGCGACCTCGGATTGATATTATGTTTTTTGTGAGGTGAGATGACTAATAAAAGCTTATTTGTTTGTTGTTTTTTTTTTTTTTTTTTACACCATTCACTTGATGGGGTAGATCATGGGATATTTTTGAAGAGCCAATTGTTACGGACGCCGCGATACCAAATATGTCTATTTTTATTTTTTTACATTTTACGCAATAAGAGCATTTTTAGGAAAAGAATTTTTTTTTTTTTTAAACACTATTTAACGTCTTTTTTTTAAACTAATGATTTCTCCTGTAACTGGAGCTGTTACACCCAGTTACAGTGTAAATACACCCCCCAGAGAGGCTGTACAGCAAATCACAGCGCTGTACAGCCTCAGTGCAGGGCTGATCAAGGTCTGTGGAAGACCCGGCAGCTCCTGCACTCCCCGTCACATGACCACCGGGCCGGGACAGGAGGCGGCAGATCGCTTCCTCGTTGAGCACTGTGTATACAGCAATCTAGAAGGCAGGGACACCCAGGAACGGTCCCTGCCTCCTCCTTGGGGTGCCCTGCTGACAGCGTGCAGCTGCCATCTCCAAAAGGACGTTCAGAAATGTCCAATCAGAGATAAACCCGACCGCCCAGGATGATATAGTCAATGGGTGGTCAGGAAATGGTTAAAAGAAACAGGGGAGCATGCTCTCCCCTTTTCCATTTGTGCTGTGTAAGGAAATCTCATGAAAAACTGGCTTAGTGCCATAGCAACCAACCAGATTCCACCTTTCATTTGTCTTTGGGAAATGAAAGGTGGAATCTGATTGGTTGCTATGGCACTAAGCCAGTTTTCCTTTACACCAATCTCCTACGTTTCTACAAAATTAATGTTAGTTTATCTATAGAAGACATCAAAGAAAAGTCACTGGGGATGGGTACACAAGTTAAAACGGAAGACATTAAGCTGCTTTATGGAGTGAAAGGTGAAGAAAGTCAGGAACAGTTACCTCCTTTTGTCATTGAAGAAATTTGGCTTGTCAGCTTGAACAATGACAACATCAAAGAGATCTCTCCAATTTTTCCCCACAATGAAATTCATTCCTTTGTCTCTGAAAACAAATTATCCAAAATTATATAATTTTGCAAACACATGGCCAAGACTCGAAGACAATACCATGTCACCATGTTCCTAGTCCTAAAAGGCATCTGTCAGCAGTTCTGTACCTATGACACTGGCTGACCTGTTACGCTGGGTTCACACCTGAGCGTTCTGAAAGGAGCGCTCTGTATGCGCGATTGTACCAGCGTTTGCAATCGCGCATACAGAGACAAGCGAACGCCCATTGTCGCGCGTTCCCAAAAGTCTATGTACGGGAACGCGCGACAAGACGCCCCAAAGAAGCTCATGTACTTCTTGGGGCGTCGGGCGTTTTACAGCGTGATCGTACGCGCTGTAAAACGCCAAGGTGAGAACCATTCCCATAGGGAAGCATTGGTTTCTCCTTGTTGAGCGTTTTACAGCGCGTAGGAACGCGCTGTAAAACGCTCAGGTGTGAACCCAGCCTTACATGTGCACTTGGCAGCTGAAGGCATCTGTGTTGGTCCCATGTTCATATGTGTCCGCATTACTGAGAAAAATATCTTAACCCTTAGGGGACCTTGAGATTTTCCGTTTTCGTTTTTCACCTGCATTCCCAGAGCCATAACCTTTTTATTTTTCAGTTTACAAATACTTACGAGGGCTTATTTTTTGCGGGACAAGTTGTACTTTCTAATGACACTACTTAACATTGCATATGATATAATGATGAGCTGTAAAACAGTCCAAATGGGGTGGAATTGGAAAACATTATGAAATTCTGCCACAATTTTATGTTTTTAGTTTTTTTTACAGCATTCTCCATGCGGTAAAATTGACCTGTTACCTTCATTCTGCAGGTCAGTATGATTACAACGATACCACACTTACATAGTTTTTATTGCGCTTTAATACTGAAGAAAAAAAAAAACGTTGAACATTTTTTTTTTTTATCGTCATATTCTGACCCCTATAACTTTTTTGTAGTTATGCGTACAGAGCTCATTTTTTGTGGGGTGATCTGTACTTTTCAGTGTGCTGAAACTTTTTTTTAATCACCTTTCATTAAATTCTTTTTGGGGGGTGAAGTGACAAAAAATGGTGAACTGGCAATTTTTCATTTTTTTTCCCGTTACGCCATTTTTAATAGTATGGGCATTTTCGCATGCAGCGATACCCATGATGAGTATTTCTTTTTTTTATTGGCCATAAAAAGGTGGTGGTGATTTGAACTTTTAGATATTTCTTTAAAATACTTTTTTACTTTTAAGTCACCCTGGGTGACTATAACTGGCAATTATTAGATTGTCCATTGTGTTCTGTGATGGATATATAACCACCTTAGAACACTAAGGGGGTCAATAATCAAAACAGAAATATGTCCAAATTAGAACACAGGTCCTTTGCTCAGCAATGTGAGACTTCCCCCCCACTCATGCCAGGTCTAAAAAAGGGGGTGTGGCATGAGCGGGGCAGACAGCTAGGAAGCTGACTTACATTTAGAAGGGACGGTGGATCCGCGGAAGTTATGTAGAGGCTATAGGGGTTATTAAGACCGGCGTCTAAAACACTGATCTTAATAAATGTGCCCCATCATTTACAATATACTAATACAGTGCTGCCACCTGCTGGCCTGTATTGGTATATTCTAGTAATAGTTAGCGAAGCCTACTTGAGGCTTCAGGCTATTACTGTAACACAGCAGCTTCCCCCATCTCAGCCAGGGAACACTGTTATGGGTGCAGAAGCGCACAGCTCCCGCTTCCGGACTGCTCAGATGCCGTGGCCAATGTGACCACAGCATCTGAGGGGCTGATTGCAAGCATCCACTGCAGGTCTCTGCTGTTTGAAACAGCAGAAACCCCGACGGCTATGGCGCCACTGCACGTACAAGTAGGCGCCATCTTTAAAGTGGAGATTGCCAAGAGGTTAATATATGCAAATGAACTCCGCTCTCTCTGCAACTGCTGTGTCCTCTGCACTTTGATTGACAGGGCCAGGCAGTGAAAATGTCATCACTCCTGGCCCTTTCAAATAAAGTGAAGAGGGTGGGGTAGTTGCAGAGAAAACTGATCCTCTAAGAGTAATGGCAACACCCCTGTTGCTCCTAGAGGCTCATTTGCATACATGAAAACATCATTTTTCTCAGCAATGCGGGCACATATGAACATGGGACCAACACAGATGCCTTCAGCTGCCAAGTGCACATGTAACAGGTCAGCCAGTGTGATAGGTACAAGTCTGCTGACAGCTGCCCTTTAACACAATTGATAATGATCACTTACACAAAGCTACTCGGGCTGTTTGTTATGAGAAACATCTTTTTGCCGTTATTTGCCAACTTTGTCAACACAGCTTGTGTTTTCTCCCCATAGCAAATAAACCTCTCTAGAAAAAAAAAATATATATATTAATGAAACAGATCTACACATACATTTTACAGGCTCAAAAAAGATTTTAGACCAAACGCACAGATCTTTTTTTAATTCTGGACCAAATAACTATTGAAACAAATGCATATGTTTTTGTATTTTTTATTTTATTAATTACTGTATATTCTATTCCTCAGAATTTCCCCTTTTACCTAATTAATATGAATGCTCATCAATATGTATTAAGTGATCCACTGCTGTCCAGCCTTCTTAGTATATATAATTCAGGCTACTTTCACACTAGCCGTTTTACTAGATCCGGCAGGGTTCAGCAAAAACTCTTCCATTACTGATAATACAACCGTCTGCATCTGTTATGAACGGATCCAGTTGTATTATCTGTAACATTGCAAGACGGATCCGTCATGAACTTAATTGAAAGTCAATGGAGGACGGATCCGTTTTCTATTGTGTCAGATAAAACGGAGCCCCTTATCACTGATCTCAATACCAGAAAACTAAAACGCTAGTGTAAAAGTAGCCTTAGATTCTCCTACATGCTGTCAGTGAACGTAACTGACCTATTTGGGGAAATGTGAACCCCTTATAATATTCACACATTACAGTTTCTTGTTGAAAGGGAAGAGCTGCTCACTAACCATGTTCAAATATTTAATTATAAGGTGGGCAATATGGTCTGGTGCATGTTAAAGTCCGCAACATAAGAGGCGTTCATAATCACAACAGTGCCCTCACCCTCCCCTTCACACCAGACAGCACATGGGGATGAATCTGATCCCTATGGCCTCTTTCACACGAGCGTGACGGATTAGGTCCGAATGCGTTCAGTTTTTTCTGTTATACCGTTTTGATGCGTTTTCGCACGCATGATAAAAAACTAAAGGTTTACAAACAACATCTCTTAGCAACCAACAGTGAAAAACGCATCGCACCCGCACTTGCTTCCGTATGCAATGCGTTTTTCACTGAAGCCCCATTCACTTCTATGGGGCCAGGGCTACGTAAATAAAATAAACGCAGAAAATAGAACATGCTGCGTTTTTCACGCAACGCATAAGTTATGCGTGAAAAAAATAAATGTTCATGTACACAGACTCATTGAAATGAATGGGTCAGGATTCAGTGCGGGTGCTATGCGTTCATGTCACGCATTGCACTCGCGCAAAAAACTCGCCCGTGTGAAAGAGGCCTATCAGTTTATTGCTACAAAGTCCAGGCTTCCACACACTGCACTTCCCGGATCACAGGGCTCAGTCTAAGGTCTACATTCAAACCAGGGTACGGCCACATGAGGTGGATACGCTGCCGATTTGTGTGGAAAAGCCACGGCCCTTAAAAGCCCTGGAAAACATCCACAAAGGAATTTAGACATAACTGGCTTAGGCCTCTTTCACACTACCGTATGGCTATTTCAGTGTTTTGCGGTCCGTTTTTCACGGATCCGTTGTTACGTTTTTTTTGTTTCCGTTGTGTTTCCGTTTCGTTGTTCAGTTCCGTTTTTCCGTATGGCATATACAGTATACAGTAGATACATAGAAAAAATTGGGCTGGGCCTAACATTTTCAATAGATGGTTCAGAAAAAACTGAACGCATACGGAAGACATACAGATGCATTTCCGTATGTGTTCCGTTTTTTTTGCGGACCCATTGACTTGAATGGAGCAACGGAACGTGATTTGCGGGCAATAATAGGACATGTTCTATCTTTCAACGGAACGGAAAAACGGAATGCATAGGGAGTACATTCAGTTTTTTTGCGGAACTATTGAAATGAATGGTTCTGTATACGGAAAGATAAAAAACGGCCCGCAAAATGGAAACAAAATACGGTAGTGTGAAAGAGGCCATACTGTGGCTTTCCCCAGAAGTCTGCAGCACTATGAATTCCACTAAAAATGTGCACCTACAGCAGGAAATCTACAGTGAACTGTCCTATATGGACCTACCCCAACAGTCAAACAGTACGGTGTATTTTTTTATTGCCGGGTTGGATTACGCAAAGGGTTCTCCAGGTTAATGGAGTAAAATTCAGCTCTTTATAGTAGCCTGCCTTTGTGAATAGCAGGTGTAAAATAGGAGGAAGTGTCTTGCTTCTCATAAACACAAATAACACAATACAAGCGTACACGAGAGACTGAGCTGCGACGTAAAATGATTTATTTCTCGGCTGAATGCCATGATTTCATAAGACCCACAAAGAGGTCTAATCTACTACTCCACAGGCAGAACATTACATTTCTACAGATCAGCTTTTCACATACCTAGTCTAAGGAGAACTAAGCAGTACTTACCAATGTCAGCCTCCACAGCTCGGTACATTAGCCCTTTCACATGAACATCCCGAATGGCGTCCTGTCCACAAAACAGTTACATAAGGTGAGCAAGTGAGTAGAGATCTGATAATACACATTCTGCTTGGCCCCCTTGGTATTACACTTCTGAATGACAAATTCCACAGTCATGGGTGTAATAAGGGCAGTTATGTGGCATAAAAGAAAATAAGCGCAGACACGCACCATATCAGTTAGGGGGGCTTTGCAATGAGGATCTACAAAACATTCGATTTACTGTCCTGAAAACAATAAAATACACATTCGGGGCAGGTGTCAGTGGAAAAAACTGCAAAAAATAGTCAGATTGCAAAACCATTGAGCAGATTTGCTAAGCAAAATGTGCCGAAAGTCTGGTTTAACCCCTTAAGGACCATGGGATTTTCCATTTTTGCGTTTTCGTTTTTCACTCCCCGCCTTCCCATAGTCCTAACTTTTTTATTTTTCCATTCACATAGCCTTATGAGGGCTTATTTTTTGCTGGACAAGTTGTACTTTCTAATGGCACCATTTACGGTTGCATACAATGTAGTAGAGAGTGGAAAAAATATATATATATATATATATATATATATATATATTTTTTTTTTTTTTTACACTGTACACTATGCGCTAAAATTGACCTGTTATCTTCATTCTACAGGTCAGTATGGTTCCAATGACACCACACTTGTATAATTTTTCTTGCGTTTTAATACTGAAAAAAATAATTTATATGTAGGTACTGCGCGACTCGTACTCCCTATTGCTTTCTCAATCAGAATGGCACCATGAAGATACGTAATGGTTATAGCAGGGACTTACAGTTTGGTTGTGATGTCTTAATCCCAGATGCTCCTCTGTGGGTGCTGTTCTCCTGCGTCTTTCCAGTTTTCTTTTTGTTTTTGGTGCCGTTCGGGATGAGGGAAGGTTTGGGGAGCTGGGCCCTAATAGTAACAACTGTTATTTAATAAGATTATTTCTTGAGCTTGCCCCGGCCGGTGGCGCCGCTCGTGATTTAAAAGAAGCCGCTTGTTCGCGCTCGCTCGGAGCGCTGCGTGACGTCACGACAGTGGCTACGGTGGACCAGGAGGACCAAAGTTTTCTCCAACGCGTTTCGATTAGTTCGCTAATCTTCGTCAGGGATGAGTCCTCTGTCTCCTGATGCTGCTTTTGAAGGTATGTAACTCCTCCCTTCCCTGATTCCTACATCCCTGGCTTGCTTGATTGATGTGTTAGTTAAAGGCAAATAGTTCTATCTCTGAGTTGAGACCCGAGGGTACCAAAGTATTTAGGTTAAATATCAAGCGGCTTTCTGATCTGGACATTTTCTTGATAAAATCTCCTCCTCTTTTGTCTTTTTTAACTATTTCAATACCCCGTATTGTAATGTCTGCAAAAAACTAAAAACAAATAAAAAACAGCACACCAGCATGGAAATAAAAAATGAATGGACAGGGGACACAGAAACATATAAAATAAAAGACCACATAACCTGCAGCAGCCAGGGTGCAATATATGCTATAACATGTCCATGCAAAAAAGAATATATAGGACGCACTAAGAGAACTATAAGTAAAAGAATAGGGGAACATATTTATAACATAGGAAGGAAATACGAGGGCCACCCACTTTCCAGACACTATAAGGACAAACACGGAGGAAACTATAGCGGCACCACTTTCCGGGGTATTGAAATAGTTAAAAAAGACAAAAGAGGAGGAGATTTTATCAAGAAAATGTCCAGATCAGAAAGCCGCTGGATATTTAACCTAAATACTTTGGTACCCTCGGGTCTCAACTCAGAGATAGAACTATTTGCCTTTAACTAACACATCAATCAAGCAAGCCAGGGATGTAGGAATCAGGGAAGGGAGGAGTTACATACCTTCAAAAGCAGCATCAGGAGACAGAGGACTCATCCCTGACGAAGATTAGCGAACTAATCGAAACGCGTTGGAGAAAACTTTGGTCCTCCTGGTCCACCGTAGCCACTGTCGTGACGTCACGCAGCGCTCCGAGCGAGCGCGAACAAGCGGCTTCTTTTAAATCACGAGCGGCGCCACCGGCCGGGGCAAGCTCAAGAAATAATCTTATTAAATAACAGTTGTTACTATTAGGGCCCAGCTCCCCAAACCTTCCCTCATCCCGAACGGCACCAAAAACAAAAAGAAAAAAAGAAAAGAAGAAAACTGGAAAGACGCAGGAGAACAGCACCCACAGAGGAGCATCTGGGATTAAGACATCACAACCAAACTGTAAGTCCCTGCTATAACCATTACGTATCTTCATGGTGCCATTCTGATTGAGAAAGCAATAGGGAGTACGAGTCGCGCAGTACCTACATATATATTACTTACATCATTCATTTGATATCCAACGGTGGCGATACCGTTGCGGTACCGCTGCGTCAGCTAAATTCAGTGTAAGCGCCGGTGTACTACTATAGTATGAAAAAAATAATTAAAACCTTTGGAGGAATTTTTTTTTTTTTATAACCATATTCTGACCCCTATAACTTTTTTGTAGCTATGTGTACAGGGCTGTGTGAGGGCTCATTTTATGTGGGACGATCTGTTCTTTTCAGTGATACCAATTTTAAGTGTGTGCGACTTTTTGATCACTTTTTATTAAAAAATTATTGGGTAGTTGGAAGTGAAAAAAAATGGCAAATTGGCTGTTTTTCTTTTTCTTCCTGCTACGCCATTTGCCGTATGCCATTAATATTGTTATATTTTAATAGTATTGCCATTTTCACATGCGGCGATGCCCATGATGTTTATTTTTTTTATTGGTTAAGTATTTTAATTTTAATTTTAAGGAATATTTTAAGGTGATTTGAACTTATTATTTTTTTATATTTGTAAAAACTTTTTTTTTTACTTTTTTCTGTAAACCTTGAACATCATAATATTCGGAGATGGCTAAAAAGCAGTCTGACTATTTCATCATACTATATCAATACAAGGCTGCCACCTAGTGGCCTGTATTGATACATATACGGTATCTAATTGACTCCAAAGCCTGCTTGAGGCTTCGGTCAACTAGTTCATGGTAATAGGTCTCCCGATCTCAGCCGGGGAACGCTGTGACCGGAACGGAAGCGCGCGACTTCCGGTTCAGGTCTGTGCAGATCCCGTGGTCACACCTTATGGCTGATCGCATACATGTGCCATGATGTACAGCTACAGCTAAGGGTTAAAGGGAACCTGTCATCAACTTTATGCTAACCTCACTGGAGGGCAGCATAACGTAGTGACAGAAATGCTTATTTCAGCGGTGTGCCACTCATGAGCTAAAAGTAAGTGGTTGCTGAGAACCAGCATCATAATCATTACAGCCCAGGCCTGGAAAAGAGTCAAATCTACCTGAGAAGAGTCGTGGTTATTATAATCTCCTGCTCTCTCACCCATCTGCTGATGGTTGGCAGTTCTCTCCTAGAGAGAAAGAGAGAAAACTAGGTAGAAGACTGTCAGTCATCAGCAGGTGGGCAGGAGATCAGGACTTCATGAATAACCAGGACTCTTCTCAGGTGGCCGGGACTCTTTTCCAGGCCCAGTCTGCAATGATTGTGATGTTGGTTCTCAGCAACCACTTACTTTTAACTTATAAATGACAGACCGCTGAAATCAACTCACCTGTCTCTACTTTATTCTGCCGTTAGTATGGGCAGCATAAAGGTGATGACAGGTTCCCTTTATAGGGCTTTTCCACTTAATACTGG
Organism: Bufo gargarizans; assembly: GCF_014858855.1. NCBI lineage: Eukaryota > Metazoa > Chordata > Amphibia > Anura > Bufonidae > Bufo > Bufo gargarizans. Next base: position 338,229,392 of record NC_058081.1, on the reverse strand, counting down.
TGACCTCTCCGCAGATTGGTGGAGGTACGACTCCCAGCACCTCTTTTATTTAATGAGGCCGTGGTGCTCTGGTGAGGGTCACTGCCTTCTCACAGCTTACCAAGCACAGCACCATCCATTGGATAGCAGTTGTGCTTGGCATTGCTGCCCAGGCCCATTCACTTGAATGGGCACTACTTTACACTACCTAAAGTTATACAAAAGTGTCTAACATTTAGGAAGATAAACCAGATTTATCATACAGCATGATTCACCACGATGAATCTGGTGCATCTTTAGTTTCCCTTGTCTAAAGGTCCCTTTACACCGGACAATTCAGCAGGCGATTGTCCGGAAGGAAGGGTTCCTTCCCGAAAAAAGACCGCCCATCACTGAAGCAGGCTGATGCATTTACACGCAGCGATCTCCTCCACAGTATGGGGAGGAACGATCACCAATGCCATCGCTTGTCCCCATACATAATCATTGTTTGCTGGCAGCAGAGCGGAATTAAATCTACTGCCGACCAACGATGATTCAGGTGACCGCCAAATGATCACATTACCCAATGAACAAACATTTAGCTCCTTCATCGGGTAACTGGCGGCACTTTTACACCGCCAGACTATTCCTAATGAGCGAACAATAATTCTTCCTTCGTATGTTATGCAGTGAAAGCAGTGGTTTCAATGACATCGTAATCCTCTTCGCTAAAGGAAAAAGTGGGGGAAAAAAATGGACAAATATGATCCGCAGGCTGTGGACATTTTCCACCACAAACTCTGCACATCAATTGACATGCGGTGCAGATTTTGCTGCTGCGGATTACACGTCTTTACAAGTAAAGATATAACCTCCATACAGCAAAGTGTATTGATCTGCAGTGTACACCAAATGGCTGCAGCAGTGGCAAATCCTCCATTTCTGCGAGAAAATGACTGGTTTACCAACTTTTATTTTATTTCATTAATTTATTACATACCTTTACATCTTTATACAAATGTACAGGCTCATAATCAATGTTGTGTTTCAGGAAATAGTCATTGACACAGGACAGCAAAGTCATCTCAGGTAAGGAGAATATATCCATAAATTGCTTCAAGGTGTTCCCTTCTGAGCTCTGCAGAGTTACAAACAAGAGAGTTACTGCAAGTTGGTATAGTGCTCGTTACAAATACTACACAGCCCAATGTGAATCGCCTGCTCACTAGTGGAGGAGACTGCTGCTATTACATGTAGCGATCTCCTCCGCAGCATGGGGAGGACCGATTGCTAAGCCATCACTCCTCTCCATGCTTTATAGTGGTTTGCCCCCGGCAAATGATAATGTTTTAACATGTCAAAAGATTTGGATTGTCCAATGATTGAGCATAAGGCCTCATGCACACAGCCGTGAGCGGTCCGTGGTATCCCGGCCTGGCATCCTGTCGAGAGCAGGAGCGCACGGCGTCACTGGTTGCTATGACACTGTGCGCTTCATGCAGCCGCTGCACTACAGTAATACACTGGTATAGATCATACGATATTACTGTAGTGCAGCGGCGGCATGAAGCGCACGGCATCATAGCAACCAATAACGCTGTGCGCTCCTGCTCTCGACAGGATAGCAGGCTGGGATACCACGGACCGCTCACGGCCGTGTGCATGAGGCCTTACACTGCAAGATGATCACTAACTAGCGTTCATGCGAACACTCGTTAGCGATTATCTGCTAAAAAAAAAAAGGGTCGTTTAATACAGGCTTTAGGGCAGGACTGCACATGTGGAAAATCTGCCGTACTTACAGGAGCAGCAAAGTGGATGAGATTTTCACAAATCTCCATGTACTTCAGAATGTTTCCGCAAGCAAATCTGCACATAACTTGACATGTTGTGTGGGTTTTAAAGCCGCATCACGTCGATTGTGGTTGCGGATTTTTACCATGGATTTTAACCTTTGCAATGCAAACCCACACCAAGGACTTCCACAACAAAAACCCACACCATTTGGTAATACCAACAGATCCGCTGCGGAATGTCCACTGCAGAAAATTTGCAACAGACCCTCCACATGTGGCCATACCCCAATGTGTACTCCGAGATCAGTAGAAATTTGGGCAAAGGTTTAAAAATATCATATATTGTGCTCCCTCTGGGATTTCCTCGTAAGGGGTAAAATCCTAACTATGCCTGATTTCCTTGAAAAATTCACCCCTCCGGCTCGGGAGCAATTCAATGTCCGGAGAGTATTCTCCTTTCTTCATTCCCTAAAAAGTGGTCCACATACGATTGAGTATACTCCTTTTGAGAGACTAATGTCCTTCTCTCTATATAAGCAGGGTTTACTGTCCCGGATTTACTCGGCTCTCACTGCACCTCCAGAGGGTTCTAAACTTCGCTATATGTTGGAATGGGAGGCTGATCTGTCAGAGGAATTCAGTGTATCTAGGTGGCACCAGCGTTCCCAGACGCTCTCTAAAGGGTCGTGGCAAACTACCCTGGCAGAGACCTCTATTAAGATTCTCCACCGGACTTATTTGGTTCCTGCCAAATTACACCACTTCTACCCTGAGGTCCCCTCTACTTGTTCGGGGTTGTGGGGAGGAGGGTACGATGTTCCACACGTGGTGGACGTGTCCCATGGTTTCTAGACTTTGGGGTCGCATTCGTGATCTGCTCTCATCCTTGTTGGGGCTCACCCTCCCCCTTACAGCCCCGGTGTTTCTGCTTGCTTGCTACTAGGATACATATTGCCTCCCAATGGCGTACCTCAAATTTGAGCTACCAAGCGGTGATTGATAGAGTTAACAGGATCTACCAATATGAACGGATGTCAGCTATCCACTCTGATACATTTCCCTTGTTTGAGACTGTCTGGGAGCCTTGGTCATCTTCTCCTCACTCTGCCAACCTCTCGCTCTATTCTGAACTTTGATAGGTTACGGTATATTTCACATGCAACTGGGATGGAACTAGATGTGGGCCTTCTTTTTGCTGATCGCCATCCAAGACTTAACTCACGCAATTTTGAACTACATGGCTGCTGCCCCTGACCTCTTGACATTTTCTTTATTCTTGATTAATTTTTTCTTTGTCTTTGTCTTTGTCTTTCTGTTTTTTGTATTATTTGCTTATGCCTACTTGACTGGACGCTGCGTCCTTTATTCTATGCACAGTGTACTGTGTACCCTATTATTGTGAAAAACTTTAATAAACATCATTGAAACATAAAAATATCATAAAATGCATTACTTGACCGGAGAAATCGCCCGCTGTTACAGCAGCACCGCTTTGGTGATCCCCACCAGTCTTTGTTCATGGTGCTGCAGGAAATTACCTGTCTGTCTACCCAGATGACTGCTGAAGCCGACTACTGGCCTCAGCGATATCTAGAGGTTAATGGCATTCCTTCCTTGCAGTCACATTTTTTGCTGATCTCGGAAAAAAACCTTTTAAATACTAATTTGCACCAATATCAGTTCTAGACCGGTGGCATGCAGATTTGGGAGCTTTCATACAGGGGCCAAACTACTAATCTTAGGACACTAGGTCAGTTAACAATTGCATAATAACAATAATAACTGTAGGCATGTCAAAGTTTAATAGAGATCTATAATAATTAATACGTGTACCTTTCCATAAAAGTCACTCATCTGTTCCAGTGGCACATGAGAACCTTGATACATTTCAATAACCTCAGAATCTGGTACAACATCAAATCCCCTGAAAATAAAGGACAGAATCAGTTTACACAGTCTGCTGCAGATAGCTGATTTGTAGTAATCTCCCCCGGCATCTTCCAAAAGATGGAGGCTGTAGATGAAACGCCTTAGGAACAGATTGAAGCTGGAATCCAACTGGTTGTTCTTCCCAAAACCGCTCTACGTATGTCATGCACAGGCCTTAGCGACCAACAGTTTGACAACATAAGACCCCTATGTATTCAGAAACTGACGGTATAAGAAACTCAGAAAACTGATGAATCCGTTAGGACGTATTCGCACATGGCAGACTGAAAATCAGTTCCATTCTTCTAAGGCCTCTTTCACACTACAGTTTTTTGCGTTCCGTATACGGTCCGTTTTTTGCGTTCCGTATACGGTCCGTATACGGAACCATCCATTTCAATGGTTCCGCAAAAAAACGGAATGTGTTCCGTATGCATTCCGTTTCCATATTTCCGTTCCGTTGAAAAGATAGAACATGTCCTATATTTGGCCGCAAATCACAGTCCGTGGCTCCATTCAAGTCAATGGGTCCGCAAAAAAAACGGAACACATACGGAAATGCATCCGTATGTCTTCCGTATCCGTTCCGTTTTTTGCGGAACCATCTATTGAAAATGTTATGCCCAGCCCAATTTTTTATATAAAATTACTGTATACTGTATTTGCCATACGGAAAAACGGAACGGAACAACGGAACCACAACGGAAGCAAAAAACGGAACAACGGATCCGTGAAAAACGGAACGCAAAACACTGAATTCAACATACTGTAGTGTGAAAGAGGCCTTAATGAGGTTGTTTTGGCAGCAAGCACATGGATTTCTGCAAGCCGCAGTAGACATATAACGCGGATCATAGTGGATCAGCTCCGGAGCCTTGATATAAAGGGTTATAAAAAGATTTGTAATCTACACTTATTGTATACAGCACTAAAAGTAGTATGTCTTAGGGTCCATTCACACGTCCTCATCCGTTCCGCAATTTTGCAGAACAGGTGCGGACCCATTCATTTTCAATGGGGCCGGAATGTGCTGTCCGCATCCGCATTTGCGGATCTGCACTTCCGTTCCGCAAAAAAAAATAGGACATGTCCTATTCTTGTCCGCAATTGCGGACAAGAACCGGCATTTTCTATGAGAGTGCAGAACGCACATTGCCGATGTCCGTGTTTTGCGGATCCGCAAAACACATACGGACGTTTGAATGGACCCTAAAAGATGATAAACTGTAAGACTCTGGCACTAAAAATATAGAGGGACATTTATCAAGTGATATACGCCACAATAGCGGTGTATTAAAGTTGCAGATTTTGTTGGGCGTCATTTTTGCAGCAAAATCTGCAACTTTTCCCTGCTCATCTCACTTTTCCAAAGCGGCAAGAAAAAAGGCGGAGTGGCGTGGACGGGCCGGCAGGCCTGGCTCTTTCATCATTGTCCACGCCGTTTTTTTTGCAGTGGAAAATGGCTTCAATTTACGCCAGCAAGGAAGCACCTAACTTATGTGGAGGCCTGCGCCTTCCTCCAGCAGCACAGAGAGACTTAAGAGCAGCGTGGAAAATTTTGGTCTTAATAAGTGTCCCTCGTAAACCCTGAACCAGAACTAAACTATTTATGGAACAGCTGCATACATGCAGATTAATGCACCCAACAGGTTCATATATCATGCTTTTATGCCAGTGTAAGGCTACATGCACACGACCGTTCCGTTTTTTTGCGGTCCGCAAACCGCGGATCTGCAAAAAACGGAAGCCGCCCGTGTGCCTTTCGGAATTTGCGGAACGGAACATTGTAGAAATGCCTATTCTTGTCCGCAAAACTGAATAAAAAAAAAAAATTTTGCGGGGCCACGGAACGGAGCAACGGATGCGGACAGCACATGGACGGCTGTCTGCATCTTTTGCGGCCCCATTGAAGTGAATGGGTCCACACCCGGGCCGCAAAAATTGCGGCTCGGATGCGGACCCGAAGAACGGTCGTGTGAATGAGGCCTAACCCTGAGGAAGGGTTTTGGACTAAAATCCATTGTGCATTCTACCTTTCATTGCTCCTCAATCCTTACTTCTGTTCAAACAGCCGTGGGCAGTAAGGAAACCTCAGAAAGACGCCCAATCTGACCCCACATCACCTCTGATATTTGAAATAATAAAGCTTTTGGACCTCTCATCTAATTCATGCAGGAAAAGAGGATTTCTTTAATTGCTAACACAATGCAGAGCTGCTTAGAGACTTGGATCTGAGCAGGTTTCACACTGCAGATTAAGAGATTATTGCATTATTCAGCAACTTCTAATGACAGAACGGGGGTGGCGCACGCTGCCACTTCTAATTATTTCAGCCGTGATTTTGTAGCCAAGTTTGGGTAACTTTACTCTGCAATCTTATTCACTCACCGCTTATAATCTAAAATAAAAGAACGGCAAACTCATTACATAATATCCATTTCCCTCAATCTTTTGGCTGGGGTCGCACATCAGAAGCTGGGATTACTGTGTTACAGCTGAAAACGGCAGCAATAATGATTTTGTGCCCCATACTTGCATCATCTCGTGCAGAATCCATAGTCCACGCTTTTTTACGATATCTACACCAGCTGTCCAGACACCGCGCAGTTGCGTCTGTAAATTGCTGGCCATGTGAACAGGAGCATTACCTCTGATTGCAATCAACGGGAGTCAGTCACCACATGGTTGACAGCGGAACTCAAACGCCAAATTCCTTCAGGCTACTTTCACATCTGCACTTTTCCCTTCCGATATTGAGATCCGTCATAGGAAAGCACTTCAGTGAATAGGGGCAAAACTGAACTGAATGCACCAGAATGCATTCCGTCGCGTTTGGTTGCGTTCCTATGCCGGACAGAAAACGCTGCGGTGTAAGATGGATCAGGCATGAAACACAATGTAAGTCAATGGTGCCGGATCCCTTTTCTCGGACACAAAAGAAAAAACGTGCCAGATCCGTCATGGCCATTTTAGAGAGAATACAACCGTATCCGTTCATAACGGATGCAGATGGTTCTATTATCCTAAGGCCTCATGCACACGACCGTTCCATTTTTTGCGGTCCGCAAAAAACGGAAGCCTTCCGCAATTTGCGGAACGGAACGGGTGGCCCATTGCAGAAATGCCTATTCTTGTCTGCAAAACAGACAAGAATAGGACATGCTATATTTTTTTTGTGGGGCCACGGAACAGAGCAACGGATGCGAACCGCACATGGAGTGCTGTCCGCATCTTTTGCGGCCCCATTGAAGTGAATGGGTCCACATCCGATCCGCCAAAACTGCGGCTCAATGCGGACTACAACAACGGTCGTGTGCATGAGGCCTAAAAGGAAGCGTTTTTGCTGATTCATGATGGATCCAGCAAAAACTCAGATGTGAAAGTAGCCTTCTAGTGTAGTAAAATGTAAAAATGTAGGAACATATTTGATTTCCTCCATCCATTTAAATGTAGTACAGGCTGCAGAGTATAGAAAAAGGTATGGCTACTAGGAACTGGATTGAGTTGTGTTTAAAACAAGAAAATTCATGAATTTATAGTATATATCATCATATTAGAGAACTGAACATAGGGCAGCCAGCATAGCCACAAATGTATTTATTTATTTTATGCACTTATATAGCGCTACTATATTCTGCAGCGCTTTACAGACATGAGCATCCAGCTCATTGGGGCTCACAATCTAAGCTCCCTATCAGTAGGTCTTTGGAGTGTGGGAGGAAACCGGAGTACCCAGAGGAAACCTATGCAGAAACGGGGAGAACATACAAACTCCATGCAGATGTTGCCCTTGGTTGGATTTGAACCGCACCAGTGCCAACCAGTGAGCCACTGTACTGCCCAAATGAAAGGTAAAGGGTACCCATTCTAATGAAAAGAGGATGCCTAGTTCATTAAGGGGGTTGTGTTCACATGTCCTCTCTCAGCACTTCAGTGAAATACATAGGCAATCCACTGATTTCAAAGAGAGCTGTGTAATTCCCAGCAGAGAAGAAGCTGAATACTTGTACCAGGTCTCCCCAGAGGTTATAGCTGATAGAAGTCCCAGCAGAAAATGCCCCAATAAAAAGATAGCCCAAAGTCGACAACACCTTTAATCACATGGGAATCCTTTAGGCCCCATGCACACGGCCGTGTTTCACGGCCGTGTGCGGGCCGTGGAACCACGGCCTGGATCCCTCCTGAGAGCAGGAGCGCACAGCGTCACTGGTTGCTATGACGCCGTGCGCCCCTTGCTGCCGCCGCAATACAGTAATACACTGGTATGATCTATACCAGTGTATTACTGTACTGTGCCGGCAGCAGGGAGCACACGGCGTCATAGCAACCAGTGACGCCGTGCGCTCCTGCTCTCAGGAGGGATCCAGGCCGCGGTTCCACGGCCCGCACACGGCTGTGAAACACGGCCGTTTGCATGGGGCCTTAGACTGACAAATCACTGGAAAGCATAGAAAGTGACCACGCTGTATACACTTCAAGAGACCGGCACGGCTCATACTGGCAGCGCTGGTTTATCAATTAGTACATTTTGATAAACCACTTGCCTCCCCCATGTAATTCTGGAGTATCTATTCTTATGTCTATGTTGGGCCATTATTGTATTATTCCTACCAGAACAGTCTGCAGTAAAGGAACTGCAGGGTGTTACCAGGAGAGGGTGTGTCCGACTCTGCCCAATCAGTGCTGCTGATGTCAGACTCTGCAGGGACACACCCCCAACTGATAACGCCTATCCATACCTTTACTGCAAGCTGCTGGAAATTCATTCATAACTTCTAGTAGAAATAATAGAGGAATGGCACAACATAGAGCCATAAGAATAGATGCTCCTTAATTGATATTACATGGGGAATGCAAGTAGTTAGTAAAACATATACGTCAGGAGAGGTGACAGGTCCCCTTTAACCTTCCATTTTGGCCTAAGGGTCTATAAACACGTCCACAAAATGGGTTCGCATCCGTTCTGCAATTTTGCAGAACAGGTGTGGACCCATTCATTTTCAATGGGGCTGGAATGTGCTGTCCGCATCCGAGGATCCGCACTTCCGTTCCGCAAAAAAATAGAACATTCTTGTCTGAAAAGGCATTTTCTATGAGAGTGCCGGCGATGTGCGGTCCGCAAAATGCGGAACGCACATTGCCAGTGTCCGTGTTTTGCAGATCCGCAAAACACATACGTACGTGTGAATGGACCCTAAGGATGACTTTGTTTCCACCTCTGATTTTCAAGCCTCATATTGTCATTTGCTGAGGCTCTGTGATGTCAAATCATAAAAATTATCCCTAAAATGACTCCACTTGGAAAAGAAGACCCTGCAGGGTACTTCTGTATGGGTATAGACTTAACATAGTAGAATTATAGTTTGAACTTGATGAACGAACATTATTTTCAATTTTACTAGGTTATGGTTAGATACTGTGTAATATTATACAGTGCAGCTTAGGCTCCTTTCACACCTGCGTTCAGGTGTCCGCTCGTGAGCTCCGTTTGAAGGGGCTCACGAGCGGCCCTGAACGCAGCCGTCTGGCCCTAATGCATTCTCAGTGGAGGCGGATCCACTGAGAATGCATCCGCCTGCCAGCGCTCAGCCTCCGCTCCGCTCAGTGAGCGGACACCTGAACGCTGCAAGCAGCGTTCGGGTGTCCGCCTGGCCGTGCGGATCCATCCAGACTTATAATGGAAGTCAATGGGGACGAATCCGCTTGAAGATGACACCATATGGCTCAATCTTCAAGCAGATCCGGCCCCCATTGACTTTCAATGTAAAGTCTGAACGGATCCGCTCAGGCTACTTTCACACTTAGAAATTTTTCTAAGTTATAATGCAGACGGATCCGTTCTGAACGGAGCCACCGTCTGCATTAATATGAGCGGATCCGTTCAGAACGGATCCGATCGAACGCTAGTGTGAAAGTAGCCTTATTCATCTAGGGATATAGTGAGAATAAAACAATGTAAGCATTTTACTTAAATATACATCAGGAAACTTGTCAGAAGACCCATGCAACCCTAACCATGGGCAGCATGAAATACCAACAGGTCCAATTACCTTAGTTTTACTCTAGACTTATATCAATTTTTGTACAAGGAGTATCCGTAAATAGGGGAACAATTTGCTGTAGGACTCCCCCAAAAATATTTGGCAGTAGTACATGACCGCTACTTTCCACATCTGCACTTTCGGCAACTGTGGCTTCCTCCGCTGGACTATGGCATGTGATGACGACCACTTCAGATGAAGTATGGAGGTGTCCTCACTACATATATATTCCACTTCTGAAGCGGCCTCTATGTCACTAACCGAATCCGAGTACAAAATAACGTAAGCCATCTCTGCTGTGCAGGTTCTACACACTATTGCACAATGGAAATAAAAGCAAAACAATACATGTAAAATTTTTTTTTTTACTATGGAGAAATAAAAGAAAAACTGTGAATTATTTATTTATTTATTTATTTTTCCAGTAAATAATCTATGTATTTACTATTTAGGAACAGCCCTAACCCTAATATATAGGGTTAAAAAAGTTATAAGCAGAGTGAAAGGAGAGGACTGCGAGGACCACCATTTAACTTAGGCTACATGCTTACGACCGTATGGGTTTTGTGGTCCGCAAAAAAAAAAACGAAAAAAAACTGTTGACATTCGTATGCCATCCGTTTATTTTTTTTTTTTTTTGCTGATCCATTGTAACAATGCATAAAACGGAAAAGAATAGGACACGTTCTATTTATTTTTTTTTTGCGGGGCTACGGAACGGAGATACAGATGCGGATACCACGCAGTGTGCTGGCTGCATTTTTCAAAGACCCATTGAAGTGAATGGGTCCGCATCCCATCCGCAAAAAAAAAAAAAAACGGAACAGACACGGAAACAAAATACGTTCGTGTGCATGTAGCCTTACAGCTGGGCTGCGATTGTTTTTTCACAACAATCAAACTGGTCCCCAAAATAATGTCCAAGCCCCTAGCTGTGAGCTGACAGCTGGGGCTTGGAGATGTCAGCACTGCTTGCAATGCAATCTTATTCTAAAGCGCTGCCGTAGAAACACAGTAATGACCGCCATACAATTACACATCAGCGGTCAATAAGGAGTTAAATAACTTGCTAACAGCTCATTCAAACCACATAAAGGGCAATCTCAGTGCCTAGCAATACAGGGACTTTATTCTGCACTTGTAGCCATCTTAAGTGGCGAGATATGGCTACGAATCAGTCGAAAGGCCCCTTCACATGAGCAATGACTGGGAACAAACCAGTCAATCCAGATCATTGCTTGATCATTTACATGCAGCAATCATCTCCTCTTTATGGGGATGAGCGATCATAGAGTATCATTGTTTGCTGGCAGCAGATTACTGTTTACCCAAGACAATGTGCCCCAATTCTTTGCTGGTGTAAGAGGACCAGTCACCACTCCTGACATGTCTGGTTTCCTAAATCATTATTCCTCATGCAATAATGATTCTAGAGATCCTTTAGTATAACTTTATGTTGTTTCATTCCTCAGTTATTGCTACTAGAAATGCATTAATGAATCTGCAACAGGGTGTTATCAGTGAGGTTAGGGGTTTACCATGGTCTAATCAGTGCTGCCAGTGTGACATTGTGCAGGGAAACACACTGAACTGTTCAGCCCCGGTTGCAGATTCATTAATACATTTTGAGTAGAATTAACTGAGGAACGAAATTACAAAGTTATAAGAAAAGAAGCTCCAGAATCATTGCATGGGGAATAAGATTATTTAGTAAAACAGACATGTTAGAAGTGACAGGTCAATAAAAAGGTAGAAGGAATAAATGTGAAGTCCATAATAAAACCATACAAACACAAGCCAATGCTGAGAACATGTCTGACTCACCGGTACACAGTTCCCAGCTGGATGTAGTGGAAGGAGTCAATCTTCATTAATAGTGCCTTATAAAAAGAAATAGACCATTAACACTTTCATACTACTGATACAGCAAAATAATGGACGAAGAAAGTGTTAAAATGTGTAAACCGGACATTCAAGTTAGACACGTCTGAGAATGGGCTAACGACAGCTCAGCAGTTAGAGTTTCATACAAACACAGGCTGCAGTTTTGTCTTCACAAAAGTAGAATTATATAGCACTGCTCTAGTGTACATGGCGGTTGGTGAAGTTAGTAAAAGTATAATGGGGGAATTTATCATGAGGAGAATATTTGAAGTCAGTTTTGCTTGTATCTGCGTTGTCTTACCTGATGCCACATGTACGAAATCTCACAGGTTGTTTGATAAATTTGTCTAGAGAAGCTGCTCCACCCTTGCACTGAAGTGAGATTGCGACTTTTTAAAACTTCATTAACCTAGCTGACCACACACACTTTTCCACCCATATCGCACTATTTTGCGACTTTTTGATGCCAGATTTCTGGAACGAACATATGATAAATCAAAGCCTAGGTATTTTAGGCAGAGGTTGGTGGAGAATGGGACTGTTAAAGGGGTATCCCGTTTTTTTTTTTTTAATTCATTTGTTTATATAATAAAAAAATATATATACCATATTTTTTGCTTTATAAGACGCACCTGATGATCAGACGCACCCCAGATTTTAGAGTAGGAAAATAAGAAAATAATATTTTTCATCAGACCTCATATCAGCCCACTCAGAGCCTTATAAGACTGCGCGCACTAAGTCTTGACGCTGTACGTGGTCAGGACAGTGCAGCGTAGGCCGGGAAGATGGAAGCACAACAGCTGAAGAGGAGCCGTGGCGCAGACCAGCGAGGGTAAGTATTACCTGCGCTTGCGGCGCTTCGCAAGCGGTCACTAGTATTCGTTTTATAAGATGCACGGACATTTCCCCCCCCCCCCACACTTTTTTTTGGGGGGGGAGGGGCGTGCGTCTTATAAAGCAAAAAATGCGGTATACAATTTTCAAATACATATGCATTTAAAATTTTGCTTAGGCTACTTTCACACTAGCGTTAATATTTTCCGGTATTAAGATCCATCATACAGTCTCAATACCGGAAAAAAAAAAAACGCTTCCGTTTTGTCTCTATTCATTGTCAATGGGGACAAAACGTAACTGAACAGAACGGAATGCTCCAAAATGCCTTCCGTTCCGTTCTCATACCACAGTTTGCATGCTGCAGTTTGCTTTCCGTCCTGGGATGGGGAGCAAGACGGATCCGGCATTACCCATAATGCAAGTCAATGGGGACGGATCAGTTTTCTCTGACACAATAGAAAATGGATCTGTCCTCCATTGACTTTCAATGGAGTTCATGATGGATCCATCTTGGCTATGTTAAAGAAAATACATAACGGATGCAGATGGTTGTATTATCAGTAACGTAAGAGTTTTTTGCTGAACCCTGCCAGATCCAGATCCGTTGGGACCCGCACCTATATCGAGAACAGAGCCCCTGCAAGTGAAGGAGGGCGCACTGGGCATGCGCAGCCGCCCTCCATTTATTTTCTATGGGGACGGCGAAAATAGCCGAGTGCTGGCTCGGCTATTTTCGTCGGCCCCATAGAAAAAGAATGCAAGCGGGGGGCCGCGCATGCGCAGTACACTCCCATTCGCTTCTATGGGGAGCCAGCTTGGTGGTGGCTGGACCTGAGTCCTCCAGTCACCACCTTGCGGGGCTCCGTTCTCAATATAGATGCGGGTTCCAACAGTGGGACCTGCACCTATAAGACAATAGGGGCATATCCTAGCGATATGCCCCCATTGTCCATGATGAGACAACCCCTTTAAATATCTTTCTTATATCAGGTTGTTGAACATTATCTGCACAGCAGAATGGTTTAGCCCATGAATCCGTCAGTCCTGTGCAACCATTGCCTAACTGAAACATGGCATCAGTCATGAGACACCAAACTGAAATTCCATAAGCAATAGAGCTACATGACATATGTGTACTGGGTAAGCACACAGGACACGTCCATGGATTAACTACATAGGACTAATGGTGAAACCATGATGGTTATTACAACCACTCCATAATATGTGTATTTACATGCCTGCCTGTTTCCAGGTGATTTGTAAAATGGCTTCCTGTCTGTAGGTGATGTTATCATGTTAATAAATGAAACTGTAAACAAAAATTACAAACACAACACATACAGGGGTGACGGTGAACAATCTCAGATGTGCAGTACACAGACACTGACAGACATGAAATACTGCTGCAGGCAGTAATGATGCATATACTGTTGTTGTGCCTTTTCATAGGTAAATACATTGATATCCAATTCATTCTAGTCAAGATGAATTTTCATTGCCTTTAAGAGCCATGCTCGACTATAGTTACAATTTTGTATGTCTTAAGTAAGGTCGCAGAAAGGTTTCTGCTCTTCAGTGTTATTCTTCTCATGAATGTACCAGTCTGAGAAGAATCCTCCTTGTCTACTATTAAATTTATGACGGGAGATAAAGATAAGCTCTATGCAGCTGGTGATAATTACCTATACAATTAGGCATTTATTAATGATTACAACCCGACACTGTATTCATATGTTCTGCATCTCACTATTCCCCTGTTAGATAGCTGGACAGTTAACAGAATGCCAGAGGTCACATGACTGACGCCCTCTTTAGTCCCCCTATTCAGATCGCTAATTGATGCATTTTACAGGACTAACATGAGCTGTGCCAGTTTTTTTTTATAGATAAACTATTGTGTGATTATAATAAAGGTCTTTTAAATACATGTATAATAGAAAATTGTATAACTGCCTATTCTCTAAATAAATACATGCAATCATTAAAATTGGATATCCCTTTAATAATGGCAATTCAGCCAAGATGCCTTGAGGGATGTCTGATTAAAGTGGATTTAAAGTCCACATAGCTACTGCTCAGCACCTCACCAAGCCACATCCACACTGCACTTACACAAGTGCCCAAGTTCCTAACAGTGGTCTATCCCCTGTCAAGTAGTTCAACAAAAAGAAGTTACACACTAAAAATCCCCCTATGTTTGGCTTCACCAACCTACTGCACATGCTCCAAGCACTTCTGTCGCTAATAGCACACCATCCAACTGCACATGCATGAGTTTTCAATTAGCACATCCGATAGCTGGGGATGTCACTCAAGTCCAGGGAGAAGGAGGGCCTAAGAAAGCTCATAAAACACCAGATTTCTCTGAAAGCAAGAACACCCATCTGACTCCTTATAGTACATTTCATTCCCAGAGAACTCTTAAGTAGAAAGTACAATCTGAGAATGTGACCCCCTGACCAAGAGGCTGTGCAGCTCTTGACGGAAAAGCTTCATGTCAAAATACTAACCTTATGAACATCATAGTGAAGACCCCGAATTGCAAAGTCTGGATCATACTCATATCTTCTCAATTCACTGGGATACTGTAACAAAAGAACTAAATTAGAAGAGCAAGCAGTAAGATACAGAACTGAAGCCTATAGCACCTGAAGCTTTAACATACCTTTCTCATAATTACTAGACATAAAGGTAGCCAAACTAGCTTGTCAGTTAGTCATCCTATCCAAACTGAATAGGGTTGGTGACTAGAGATGAGCGAACTTGTGTGTTCGGCGTACAAGGTTCGGGTTATCTAAGAATTCCATGATTGATTCTGCCACCATGCACCATAACTTATGTTCCGTGGTAGCGGAATCCATAACAGAATTCTTAAATAACCCGAACCTTGTATGCCGAACTTGAAACACAAGTTCGCTCATCCCTAATTGTCTAGAACAGTAAACCCTGATAACATTTTTAGGATCCATATGTTCCCATAGATTCAAACACTACTGTGGTGTCAAATTGAATGGCCTATAATGTCTGCAATTCTCATATTCCCTCTTTGTTAGATAGGAATAACTTTTAATATTTTTAGCTGGGTTAGTGCCAGAGCCTTCGTTCTTCTCCCCTCCTTTCGGTAGATCACAGTAGTCCTCATTGATTCCTATTCGGTAACCACTGAAACAAATGGCAATGTAACTGCCAATCTAACACAGGCTACTTTCACACTAGCGTTAATATTTTCCGGTATTAAGATCCATCATACAGTCTCAATACCGGAAAAAAAAAAAACGCTTCCGTTTTGTCTCTATTCATTGTCAATGGGGACAAAACGTAACTGAACAGAACGGAATGCTCCAAAATGCCTTCCGTTCCGTTCTCATACCACAGTTTGCATGCTGCAGTTTGCTTTCCGTCCTGGGATGGGGAGCAAGACGGATCCGGCATTACCCATAATGCAAGTCAATGGGGACGGATCAGTTTTCTCTGACACAATAGAAAATGGATCTGTCCTCCATTGACTTTCAATGGAGTTCATGATGGATCCATCTTGGCTATGTTAAAGAAAATAGACTGGTGTACGGCCATTCTTTCATAACGTTACATTCCATTTTCATTTTGTTACCTCATTTGAAGAGGTATGACACTTATACTGACCTTTCTTAGCAATTGCTGAGGAATGTCATAAGATAAACCAGAAACCAAGCTTAAATAAACAGGGTTTATTCTTTTCTTCCACCTCATTCTCAAAATATGACCCTTATCAAATCCACAATAAATCCATCCATGAAGGCATGCAGCACATCAGGAGAAATATTCACCATTAGGCCAGTGAAACCTTTGTGCTCTATTGCAGTATTATCAGCGTTCCTATCATTTGGTGCCACTTTTATTCCCCGTATAGTTTAGGGGTATGTTCACATGAAACCTTGTTGCTGTGTTTTTCTGTAACTTTTTTTTGTAGCAATGACAGAAAAATATTGTCCAGTTAATTTTATGAAAAAAATGCAACACAGAAAGCAATTTAAATGCAAACTGTTATTTTAGGGCAGTTTGCTGCCTACTACTAGTTTCAAACTTGGGCCATGTCCCTCCTAGTAATACATGCTGGACATCAGTTCTGTGACTCCACAAAGTGGCTGTCTTCACAAGCGCTCACGGGTCAGTTTCATTCGTGTATTGCTTTCCTCTTCTGCAGCCATTGCTATGTGTCTCCTCCCTCTCTGTACAACCTCTGACATTTCTGCTGGTATGTCCTGCTGACCTCACACTGATCAGAGTAACCGGGCTGAGCAAAGCAGATAATGACATAGAATGTGGTCGGCAGATAAGAACCATTTGGCCCATCTAGTCTGCCCAATATACTGAATACTATGGATAGCCCCTGGCCCTATCTTATATGAAGGGTGGCCTTATGCCTATCCCATGCATGCGTAATCTCCTTCATTGTATTTGCAGCTACCACTTCTGCAGGAAGGCTATTCCATGCATCCACTACTCTCAGTAAAGTAATACTTCCTGATATTACTTTTAAACCTTTGCCCCACTAATTTAAAACTATGTCCTCTTGTTGCAGTTTTTCTTCTTTTAAATAGTCTCTCCTCTTACCTTGTTGATTCCCTTTATGTATTTAAAAGTTTCTATCATATCCCCTCTGTCTCGTCTTTCTTCCAAGCTATACATGTTAAGGTCCTTTAATCTTTCCTGGTAATCAGCCCAAATCTGACAGCAGCCAGGAAATGTGTGCTGTCGCAACCATGTCAGCAGCGCAGCCAGCTATGTAAAGGAGTTGCACAGAATCTACAGCAAACTGGCAGGAAATTTTCATGAAAACCATTTCATTTAGAAAGGTGCCTTTATATCCTATCAACTGGATATGCTTTGAACATATCTGCTTAGTGTTTTTTTCTGTATCTCCCATAGATTTAAAGGGGTTATTCAGGAAATGATAATGATGACTTATCCCCTAAAGTGGGAAAATTGGCTCCTACCTCACAGTTGTTGTTTTTTGCCTTCCTATGAATCAACTTGCAGGATGACAGGCCGAACTGGATGGACAAATGTCTTTTTTAGGCCTTAAGTACTATGTTACTATGTTACATTGGCAGTGGTCCAAGTCCCTCCGCCAATCAGCTGTTTTAGGTAGCTGCGGTGCTCACCGGAGCTCAGGTGAGTGTGGAGGGCTCCTGGCAGCTTACCAAGCACAGCACCATACACTCATTCACTTCAATGGGGCTAAGCTGCAACTAGTCCATGTGACCAATGTACTGAGATGTCACATGGCCTAGGAAGGGGTTGTGGTGCTCACAGAGCACCCACCCTCTTGTAACAGCTAATCAGAAGGGGCCCCAGGAGTCAGAACCCACCAATCTGATATTGATGACCGATCCTAAAGATAGGTAATCAATATGAATTCCTGGATAACTCCTTTTACTGAGTACCAAGAACACACCGCTACTTTTCATTTAAGAAGTGGATGTCTCAGCAGAAACTCATAAACATGGTGTTCTAAGACTAGGAAGCAAGACAGAATTTGGAAAATAATGTGTAAAGGAGTATAACTTGATTGTAGTATCTATACGTATATAAGTTATGTGTGCATGTACGATCCTCGATCACTCAAAAACTCAACAATCGATTTCAACGAAACTTGGTATACACATCCCTTGTTAAAGAAACCTTGTGGGGGGGGGTCACAGCTCTCTAGGACGTAACGTTCCTGAGACATTGTAAAAAAATTACCTGCATTAGCCAATACAAGCCTGCAAGTCTTTCTCTTCATATCCCAACTGCCATACACCCGGTCACATGTCCCTTATCAGCCAATAGAAGCTTGCAGGCCCTTAGTCTCCACATACACACAGTTTTACTCCAGGGTTCCAGAACAACCCAGACATTTTTCTTCACTGCTGTAGGTCAGCTTTAGGCTAGGGCTACACAATGAAATATATTGCGCAACAATAAGTCGCAGGACACATAGGGCACAACTACACTGCTACATGTGTCGTGCGACATTAATGTTGCACCAATGTTGTGCGACAATTTTTATAATGAGTCTATGTTGTTGCACTGCGACATGTGACATACTGCGACGTGACAGTCGCAGAAAAATCCATCTTGGATGTCACATGTGGCAGTGCGACACCATAGCCTATCATTATAAAAATTGTTGAGACAAAATGTTGCGCGACACATGTCGTCGTGTAGCCCTAGCATTAAAAGGGGCAGGTCGCTGTGGACGTGACTGTTAAAGGGGCGCGCACTGTGGAGGTCACTGTTAAGGGGGCAGGCCGCTGTGGAGGTAACTGTTAAGGGGGCAGGGGCCACTATTAAAGGGGCAACTGCTGTGGAGGTCACTGTTAAGGCAACGGGGTACTGTGGAGGTCACCTAAGGGGGCGGACACCTGAGGAGGTCACTGTCAAGGAAGTGGGGTGCTGTGAAACTCACTGTTAAAGGGGCGGGCTGCTATGAAGGTCAAAGTTAAGGGGATGGGCTGCTGTGGAGGTACCATTTAAAAGTGGCGGGGCACTGTGGGGGTGGGGGGGGTCAGTGTTAAAGGGTAGGGGACTGTGGAGTTCACTGCTAAAGGGGCGGGGTGCTGATACTGTCGATATCTTTTAACGAGAAACACAAACATTAAATTAAATAGATGAAATATACCCGTGCAGAGCCGGGTCCTTCTGCTAGTTTTCTATAAAAATAGCTTATTAAAGGACATCTGTCAGCAGATTTGTACTTATGAAGCTGGCAGACCTGTTACATGTGCGGTTGTCAGCTGAAGGCATCTGTGTTGGTCTCATGTTCATATGTGCCTGCATTACTGAGATTTTTTTTTAAATATATGCAAAGGAGACGGGGGTATTTCCATAGCACCTAGAGACTCTGCTTTTGCTGACCGGACCACCTGGCCCCGTTAAAATGCAGAGGGCGCATCAGTTGCAGCAAGAGCAGAGCCTCTAGGAGTAACAACAACGTCCCCAATGCTCCTAGAGGCTCATTTGCATATATTAAATCATTTTTAGCAATGCCAAAATCGGCCACTTTCATAGGTACAAAACTGCTGACAAATGCCCTTTAAACCCATTTTTGATATTCAGAGCACAACGGTAGAGTGCATACAGTCCCCAATACACCAAACTGTCACAACTTTCATTTATTTCACACAGTCACCCTCTATTTCACTGAAACCTTGTGGGATGAGATGAAAAAAGCAATTCATAGCCTTTTCCCTCCACCATCCTACTGCAGCAACAGATGGCATTACCTCAAATATCTTTGGACAGACTGCGTGTGGATTGTGAAGTGTTCCCCACAGCTAAACTCAGGATGCTACTGTGGCAAACAGAAGACCAACCTGCTATTTACTATGTAAACCAGAAGAGGAAGATAAACTACCTTTGTCTGTGGGTAAGTGTGTTTGTATGCAAACTATTAATTTCCAGGGAAAATGCAATAAAATCTCATGTAATAAGAGTAGCAAAATTCCTTTCTCTAGCATAGAGTGATGCAATAAGTTTTACATTTTTGTGCGAGTTTCCATTTGTTTTTTAAGCAAAATAACTGGGGAACCTTGTCATCCCCTTATGGGTTAAAAAATAAAATCTAAGTACTGTGGTGGCTATGGTGAAACCATGGAGTGATAGAGGATCTGCATACAGAACCTTATCTGTTTGTATAATGACTACTGTTACTGCTCTATTGTTCCATTTACCTTTTATTTCTTATCTTGTTGGGGCGCCAGTAAGTGGGGCACACTGCTCAACAGAGCCTATAATAGCCAACACTGAGGTGTATATCGTATTGCTGCTATCATTCACACATCTTCTAGCACTTTATCTGCGGTAATATAAGCTTGCTAGGGTGTATCTGAGGACTATTGCCCTGCTTGTAATGACTCATGAACAGCGCCATCTATTGGTTTCATAGTCTTATGACAAGACTATAAATCCAATAGCTGCCACTGTTCATGAGTAGTGTAGATTGCGAATATTCTAATCGCATATTTTCCATGCAAAAGGCTACACTAATAGTCTTGTCATAAGACTATGAAACCAATAGATGGCGCTGTTCATGAGTAGCGTAGATCGCAAATTTTCCATGCCAATGGTTTTTTTAGCTGAAAAACAAGGCAGATTCTGCTCATTTGCATGTCTTTCCCATATGCCCATGTTTATGCAAATTTGTTTTTACATGACAAAACTATATAGAAAGGTTATTGAATATTATGTTAGGACAATCAGAAAACTTTTTATCACCCTAATGATATTGATCTAGGTGCGCAGGTCCACCCAAGCCATCCAACAGATCTGAAGTAACTTTGAGGCTTACTGGCTCTCAGTCAGATGAGAACTGGTTTTGAATGTCTCATAGTGCACAAGGCGGCCATTGTAAGGTATCTGTCTCATGGATAGATTGATGGCTTTCACATACCTGGCTTTTGGCATATAGCCTTTGTGTGGTTGTCTATTGTATGTCATAGATAATAGGAGTCCAAGACGCATCCAGCTATTCTCTTAATGCTGCTTCCAAACCATTTTGATGGGGTTTCCATCAATTTCTAACCTTTTTTTGTGAACCAGACACCCTCTTCTCTTCCGAGCAGGGGGTGCCTGGGGTTCTCCTATTGACTTCCATTGTGCTTGGTAGAGCACACGAGCATTCCGATGCGTTCGGCCAGAGCACCCAAGCACTTTGATGCTCGATCAACACTAATCGATAGTCAAATGTAAAGAAAAATAAATGTAACGGTAATTTTATTACTTATTCTCTGCCAATTAAATAATAATGGTAATATACTTACTGTCACAGTAACAAGACCTATAGAAAGACTTACCCGATGCTCATTAATCAGAAGGTCTCGTGCAGTGTTGAAGATCAGCGTGTGAAGATCTTTAGAATAAAAAGCTAATGTATAGTCATAATCAAAGCCATAAATTTCAATGTTCTCCAGGCTCATTTCATTGTTGGAAAATATAGCGTCTGGATTCAGCATGCTACTTGAAATAGAAGGGATAACCTCTGCAAAAAAAATAAAAATTAAAAAAAAATTTACTTTGCTGAACCCATCTGCTACAACTTTAGATGCTCAATATAATATAATAATCACCTTTAAATACAAAAAGGCAAAATTACAGGGACAATAAAACATAGTTACCATCCAAGTATTGACACTTTTAGACTAGTAGCACACTGGCAATACCGCAGCATACCAAGCTAAATTAATCTCTGGGTGCTGCCACAGTATATATTTTTTTCCTTGTAAAAAACACAAAGAAAGTGAAGTCACTCTATTGCTTTTTAGCACATGCCCTTATGTTTTTCAGGCAACAAAACATTTCCTGTCATTTTTACAAAATTAGCCCTTCAGTGAACAGCCTAACAGCAATCAAGTCATTAAACGTCCATTGTAATCAGAATCTGCACTCTGATCAGAATCTAAATCACATATATGACAGACTGACCAAAGCTTCAAGTACAGGCCAGCCACTCCTAGGAGGATTCCAAGTCTAAAGTGGCCAAAGATACTGGACAGAAGTAGGTTAAAGATTGCACAAATGCTGAATGAACAATCGACGGGCTGACGTAGCCATAAACATTTTGCCCAATCTGGTCAATACAGTGGTTCAAACTGGTTGTAAGTGTCCAATAACACCCGATGAGAGGCAAACATTCTTACAGTACAGTAAGATCTTTCCTGGTTGAAAGATCTTGAGATAAGTATAAAAACTGCCATGTTCTCCTGATAACATATTCCAAAATTTCTTTTATTCGCCCATAATATTTACTCAAATTTGCAGAAAAGTTAGTGAACATTTAAGGGTCCTTTTACACAGGCTCATATTGCCAAAAATGAGCATCGATACGAGCCATCTTCTAAAGGTGCCCATTTACTGTATGGCTGGACCACACAGTGTAGGGGCACCCTTACATTGGGTAATTATCAGGAACTAACAATAGTACAGACGATAACTGCCCCACGTAAAAGGGAGAACCGACTACTATTGAACGACAGATTCTATACAGATTCCATGTACATGGCTTTTCCAGGAAAATACAAGGTTGTAGCGATATCAGACCGAGGTATTTAAAGATACTGAGGGTCATTTATTATTAAAATCCCCTACCTGCCAGAAAGTGGCATAAAAAAGTCACAACCCTTGGCAAGAGTGAGATGGGGCACGGCTGAGGCAGGGCCATTGGCACAGTCACTATTGTTTACACCAGGAATGCTCAACCTGTGGCGCTCCAGCTGTTGCAAAATTACAACTCACATGCATGCCTGGACAGCCTACAGCTATTAGGGCATGCTGGGATTTGTAGTTTTGCAACAGCTGGAGGGCCGCAGGTTGAGCATACCTGGTTTACGCCATTTTGCTAGTGTAAATGACTATTTAAATCTACTCCAGCTAGGGGACTGCCAGTGGATACGCCTAATTTATCCAATTATATATAATTTATACATATCCAAGACCAGCTTTAAACACAGTTTTTTGACAAATGACCCCCACTGGCTTCAATTTCAATATAACAAATCTATATAACCCCCTTAGTGACCACCAATATGCCTTTTTATGGCAGTCACAAAGTGGCCTTAGGCCAGGCTGCCGTCTTTTCACAATGGCCTAGCATAACCATTACAAGGATATCCCATACAGCAAACAGCAGGAGCTCAGCTGTCTTATGACAGCCAGGCTCCTGCTCTAACAGCCCAACTGCCTGTTTAAACCCTTAGGCCTCTTTCACACGGGCGTCAGTTTTTTAGCACGGATAAGAGACGGGTGCGTTGCGGGAAAATGCGCGATTTTCCCGCGCGAGTGCAAAACATTGTCATGCGTTGCACTCGCGTGAGAAAAATCGCGCATGTTTGGTACCCAAACCCGAACTTCTTCATAGAAGTTCGGGCTTGGGATTGATGTTCTGAAGATTGTATTATTTTCCCTTATAACATGGTTATAAGGGAAAATAATAGCATTCTGAATACAGAATGCATAGTAAACCAGCGCTAGAGGGGTTAAAAAAAAATAAAAAAAATTAAAAAAAAATTTAACTCACCTTAGTCCACTTGATCGCAGAGCTGGCATCTCCTTGTGTCTCCTCTGCGCTGAGCGGCTGAACAGGAACTGGGGTGAGCTGCTCCATTAAATACAGGTTAAGGACCTTCGATGACGTCACTCCGGTCATCACATGGTACGTCACATGATCTTTTACCATGGTGATTCACCAAGGTAAAAGACCATGTGATGACTGGAGTGACGTCATCGAAGGTCCTTAAGCGATATTTAATGGAGCAGCTCAGCCCAGGTCCTGTTCAGCCGCTCAGCGCAGAGGAGACACAAGGAGATGCCGGGCTTCGCGATCAAGTGGACTAAGGTGAGTTAAATTATTTTATTTTTATTTTTAACCCCTCTAGCGCTGGTTTACTATGCATTCTGTATTCAGAATGCTATTATTTTCCCTTATAACCATGATGCTGCAGTATTTTCTCCGGCCAAAAAACGTTCCGTTCCGGAACTGAAGACATCCTGATGCATCCTGAACGGATTTCACTCTATTCAGAATGCATTAGGATAAAACTGATCAGGATTCTTCCGGCATAGAGCCCCGACGACGGAACTCTATGCCGGAAGAAAAGAACGCAAGTGTGAAAGAGTTAGCTCCGACATTTGCTGGAAACGTACCCAATCACAAGGCACCTATCTCCACATGTGGGGGTCTTGTCCGATTCTGCAGCCTTTCTGGTCGGATTAAACAAATCTGCTGCCTACAAAACCCCCCTACCCCCATCTTAGTATTACTGAACATCAGATTACAAGATATTCCCCACAATAAATGGAAACTAGTACTCCATCTGGCCTCTGCAGCCAAATCCCTAAGGCTAGGTCTACCTGGCTACTTTTGTCGCACCAATGTCGCGCGACAATTTTAATAATGATAGTGGTGTCGCACTGAGATTTTTTTGCGACTGTCGTGTGGCATTCGAGATGCGACACCATAGACTTCCATTATAAAAGTTGTTGCACGACAAATGTTGCAGTGTAGTTGTGCCCTGTCGTCTGACAAATGTCGTCTTGTAGACCTAGCCTAATTCCGCAACATTGGAATCAACCAACTTCCCCCACTCTGTCACAGTGGCTGCAGAAGGTGGACCACATTTACCACACGGAGGCACTGTCAGCTTGGGAAACTAGATCACACCTCAATTTTCTGCGGATTTGGGCCGATTGGACATCATTTCGGAAAACAAGTTCTTTCTTTTACAAACTCTTAGACTATTTTGTCTATGCCTCCCCACAGTTAAATAAGAGCTCATGAAAACTACTGCCCTACTGCGGTCCACAAAATCCGGATGACGTCCATGTTTCATCTTTTTTTTTTTTTTTTTTTTTGCAGACCCATTGTAACAATGGCTATTCTTGTCCGCAAAACAGACAAGAATAGGACCAAAAATACAGTTGCGTAAATGGGGCCTAAGGCCTCTTTCACACTTGTGTTGTCTGGATCCGGCGTGTACTCCACTTGCCGGAATTACACGCCGTGGGTTCAATAAGAGCAATGATGATGCCTTCATTGCACAAAAAAGCCTAAATTGCATATTGAGAAAAAAAAAAAATTATATAATTATATATATATATATATATAGATAGATATCTCTATCTATATCTCAGGAATGAAGCCTCAGATCAACAAAAGAAAAACATTTTATCAGATGAACTTCAGCTTTGTGTCTATGCAAACAGTTGGATAGAGAGGTACCTGGTGACAGATTCCCCTTAACATCAATTCTGTAGTGCTTCACAAATGTTTATGTATTTTAACACATTGCAACACTACAAATTTGTTCCATAGAGGCATCAGCCCTTTTTGCCCATGAAACTGATACTACTCTAGTAGAACGAGCTCATAACTTGACTTGATCCATTGCTTTATAGGATTAACAAATAGCGATTTTGATCCAACGAGCTAGAGAACGCTTGGAGGCTATAAGGCACTTATGGGTCCCTTTTAACTGAACAAATAGATAATCCAACTTTCTCCATTCTTTAGTTGCTACAAGGTACTGTAAAATGCAATGACTGACTTTCTCTCTTCGATTTAGGATTTTCACAGAGTGAGGGGAGAAAATTATTCTAGTCTACAAAAGTCTGAGACAAGACTGATTGAACTTTGGTGCAATTCTAGTCTCAGGAAATCTGGGAAAGGGTTCACTAATTCTTAAGGCCTGAATCTTATTATGGGCAGACATAACCACGAAAACCACTATTTTTAGAGTAAGAAATGTCACAGATAAAGTTTCAAAGGGCATGCAGGTAAATACTAACAATACCAAGTTTAAATTCCAAGGTGGAAGAACTGATCTAACCATGGGCCTCAATCTATCGGCTCCTTTCAAGAACCCGGCCAAAGGATGATCAGCAATTTTCTTATCAAAGACAGCGCTGAAGGCAGAAATTTGCACTCTAGGAAAGTCCTAGACCAGAGCCCTTTGTTTAAACCTGGTTGCAGAAAATGTAAATGAATAGAAAGAAAAATAGCTTGGACAGCTGAGATTGAGTACACCACACTCAAAATCTATTCTAAACTTGCTAACGGTACTGTTAACTTCACCCGAAAGACCTCCAGCTCTGAGAGTTATACTCTACTTAGGCTTGAAGGACTGGACTCCAATAGGGGAGGTCTTTGACCCAAGGGTCTTGCAATGACATCAGCTTAAGGAGGGGAAGCCATGACTTCTTGGGGCATTGAGGTGCAATCAAAATTACAAGAACTCTTTTTTCCCAGATCTCTCAATATCCTGAGCAAGAGGGACAGGGAAGGGAATGCATAGGCCAACCTGAAGTTCCTAGCCTGAACCAGCACATCCACATCCATCCCGGAGTGAAGGATAGTTTTGTATTTCTGGCTGAGACAAAGATCTATTTGACCACCTGAAGATCTTTCAATATCCAAGGCACCCCTGTCTCTAGAGGATTTTGAGACAGTCACCAAACCAGGCCACAAGTGATGAAATTATAATTTTGTCTTCTAATGATTCCTGACTCTTGTCCAAGTTTGTTAACACTTGCTGAATACATTTGACATCTGGGATACAGCAAGTTAATGTACCAAGAAGGGACATTTCCTTTCACTTACCTTCGAAACTTTCTGTGGAGGGAGAAAGCTCTTCTGACAAATGGAATCCAGAAGGTTTCCTAGGAACACCGTTTTTTTGAGCTGAACAAAGACTGGGTTTTTCCAGTTTATTATTCACCCTAAATTGTAAATAAGTTGACATGTCAAAAACACACTGTTTTCCAAGGATGGAACTGAACTGCCAACAATGAGAAAATTAATTTAGTCAATTGGGCCAACAACTTGATTTTCGTAACAATGCTGGGAATGGAAATGATTCTAAAGTGAAAGGCCTGGAACTGACAATGATATAACTCTTCCCTAAGACTGCTTTTCTGAGGAATTTCTGGTCTTTCTGACAAATTGGAAATCATGGAAAACCATGAAGTCCCTTTTTTCAAACGATTTCTCGTGGACTTTACCAATTCTATTTTGCATCTTTTGTATTTTATCAATTTGTTTAGACATTTTAGATTCATTACTAGGCAAAAAGTTCCTTTTTTTTTTACAAGGAACATGGTTGAATAAAATAATAACCGTCCAATTGTGATTCAAGAGTGTTGAGGAATAGGAATGCAGCCACAAAATGGAATATTTTTAAGGCATCCTAAACTGTGAGAGGTACATACCATATGGGAACAGAATATCAAATGTGGATAAATAGAAATGTAAAGGGAGCAATGAATGACAAAAATAAAGTATTTAACTTATCACTAAAACGGAAAGGTAGCGAGAAAGCATTGAAAAATAGATTATGTAAAAGACAGATATAAAGCAACCAAGCTGGAGACAGAGAGATTCTTTGCCAAAGAGAATAAAACTAACCGCAAGATGTTCAATTATATAAATAGTAAAAAGTTTAAACCTGAAAGTTTTGGGGGGGCGTGGCCTGGTCGGGCATGTGAAAGGACGCAGCACTGAGAGGCTACCTACCATCCTGCCTCCCTGCACCATCCTGAGTCTGCAGCACTACTCACCACTCAGAAAAACCTCGGGCAGCTTCCCTGTGCCGTGCGGCCCCCTCCTGTGTCGGAATGACCCGCACCAGAAAGAAAGGAAGTAGGGAGTAGAGAGAAGTCGGGCCTCCGGCAACCCTGAAGCAAGATGGTGCCGCGGCGGAGGTGCGGGCAACGGAGGTTGTGGTCCGCCTGGATAGATATGCACGCTCCTCTTCTGTGCCACCTCCTACACCAACGTTCAACACCCTGTACACCCCTTAGGGGAGCCCATCCCAGACTCTTCTGGAGGTTCTGAAAAGGCCAATATGGCCCCCAAAATGGTGGCCTTACAATCAGCAGGGGGAAAGGATATGCAGGCAGATGCCCCAGCCTCTGAGGTAACGGTTACACCTATGGAGCTGGGAAACTATGTTGCTCCTGGAGATGAGCCCACTATTAAAGATATTTTTACTGCTGTGCAACTTTGCAGCAGATCACTACACATTCTTAATACATATATGGGCAGCCTGCAGGAAAATGTCTCCTTCATCAGGCAAGACCTCATGCAGGTAATTAAGAGCATGGAAGATAAAGTGAGCACTATTGAGGATCAACTACCCCCAGTTAAGAGGGATCTTGGCAGAATCCTACATAATGTGTCTCTAGAAAATAGGTCGCACAGAAATCTCAGGGTGATTGGGGTCCCTGAAAAGGCTGAGGGATTTGACCCAGTGGTGTTCTTTGAAGATTGGCTGACCCTTAAAGGCTTATGTCACTCCACTAAACTTTTTTTTTTTGTCTCCTTAAAATCCTTATGCTGCGATTTCTCAATATATAGGGCTATTACTCAGTTTGGTTCAGTAGTTATATTAAAAAAAATGACTTTTATAATATGCAAATTTCCTCTCTAGCAGCAGGTAGGGCGGCTACCTGCTGCTAGCAGCCGCATCCTCCATTCATAATGACGCCCCCTCCTCATGTTGATTGACAGGGCCAGCGGACGCGCTCGTTCTCTGACTGGTCCTGTCTGCGTTTTATATCTCGCGCCGGTCTTCAGTTGGCGCAGGCGCACTCAGTGGAGGACGCTCGCTCGGCCGCTCCATCCTCAGTGCGCCTGCGTCGGGTGTACATGTGACGTCATCGGCGCAGGCGCACTGAGGATGGAGCGGCTGAGCGAGCGTGTTCCACTGAGTGCGCCTGCGCCAACTGAAGACCGGCGCGAGATTTAAGACGCAGACAGGGCCAGTCAGAGAATGAGCGCATCCTCTGGCCCTGTCAATCAACATGAGGAGGGGGCGTCATGAATGGAGGATGCGGCTGCTAGCAGCAGGTAGCCGCCCCAGGATTGTCCAGGCACAAGATGGTCCATCAAAAATTCTGTCCATCCAAAGAACTAATGGATCTTTGGTCACGACACAAATCAGACTCGGATATTCTGGAGGAATTCCATGCGTATTATAAAAATATATAAGTCTAAGTCAGCGGTGGTCCCCAAAAATATTGCTACTCGCTCGGATATTTACCCCATGGCTCTCGGCGAAGCATGCAGACTACTTAGACCAACCTCTGTCATTGACGGAACTAGAAGTGGTGCTTAAATCATTCCCGAATGAAAGAGCTCCCGGGCTAGATAGCACTCTATTACTACCACAGTTGGTATCTGTGTTTAATGACTCCCTTCAAAAAGGAGAACTACTTGCTTCTATGAAGGAGGCAATAATAGTGGTATAGCCAAAACACGGGAAAGACCCGACTCCCCCCTATTCGTATAGACCGATCTCTCTGCTAACATCTGATGTCAAGATCCTGGCGAAGGTCCTGGCGAAGAGGTTGCAAGCAGTTATCTCGACCATTATACATAGTGATCAAGCTGGTTTTAAGCCTGATGAATCTACCTCAATTAACCTTAGACGGTTATTTCATAACATTCAGAGGCGGTCAGAATCGGCAGGAAGTCGGGCCATATTATCCCTTGATGCTGCTAAAGCCTTCGATAGTGTTGAGTGGCACTACCTATGGGAGGTATTAAGAGTCATGGGATTTGGTAATACCTTTATCTTTTGGGTTCAACTCTTATATTGAAGCCCCAAGGCTAGGATCAGAGCTAATGGTGGTACATCGAAAATCTTTGCGCTGGATAGGGGTACATGTCAGGGATGCCTGCTATCCCCTCTTCTATTCGCCATTGCAGTTGAGCCACTTGCATGCCTACTTCGCTCATCCAATAGAATTGTTGGGTTCCCCATGGGAGCCAGAGTGGAACGTGTGTCCATATATGCGACATGCTCATATACGTGGGAGATGTGGAAGGATCAATAGGCCTCATAATGTCTCTTATACGACTTTGGAGACTGGTCCGGGCTTCGTATAAACTGGGACAAGTCCATTCTGTTACCGCTGGACCTGGCCCCCGTTGGTCTATCACTCCTGTCCACTCAGCTGCAGGTTACTCACAACTTCAAGTATTTGGGAATCGTGGTTTCATCAAATATTGGGCACTACGTGGTCTGAAAAATATCAATGCGTGGTGCAAACTGCCTGAAAATGATACTTATGCATGTCCTACATAACTCCCCTGTTTGGATCCCACAACAGATTTTCTTTAGAATACAAAGGTTGTTTAGAAGCTTGATCTGGCACCAAAAATGGGCCAGGATACTTTACAAAGAGGGAAAGATGCAGGGGGTCTCTCTATTCCTAATCCATGGCTATATTTTATTTCCTCGCAAATGCAGCAATTGAGGGGTTGGGGGAGGACTCCTGGGGACAACGCATCTGCGCTGCTGATAGCCAACATTATAGAAAATGAATCCCCTATAGCCCTACTACAGCATAGTGGTCTCTCTGACAAGTTGGAGGGATATCCTACACTTAATATATAAGATATGGCATAAGTGTCGTGACTTGCTGTCTATACAGGGCTTCACTCAGGCCACCCTTCTATGGAGGAATCCTCAGTTGCCTGAAATGTGTTCTCAACTTGGGAACGGAAGGATGTGGTGTTCTTGTTTCAGCTGCAAAGAGATGGTGTGCTCAAATCATTCGAACAATTCAGGAATGAGCTTGTTCTTCCTCATACGGCCTTTTATCAATTTTTGCAATTAATACATGCATTCCAAGCTCAGGCAAGGTCTGTGTCGCTTACATGTACAGTAGTTCCATCATCGCAACAGATTCTCACATGCGGCTCCTCGAGTGGATTAATATCATCCATATACAGGAACCTGTTCGTGAAATCTGTGAAGCATGACCCCTTGTTGATCAAACAAAAATGGGAGGGGGAGGTTGGTTCTAGCGACACCTCAGTTATCAGTTTGCGAGGGCCACCGTATGTCCCAATTATTTCTTGTTCATTGTGTATACCGGAATCCATCCTTTCTGTTCAAGATCGGGGTTAGGAATGATGCTTCCTGCCCCAGATGAGGGGAGAGTCCTGCATCGCTGATGCACATGTTCTGGGAGTGTATGGAACTTCAGAATTTCTAGACAGGCGTATTAACTTGTATTAAAGAGGCATATCACATTGTGGTCCCACCTGGTTCGAAAACATCTGTATTGAGAATGTTGGACATTACAAACTGTAACTAGCACCTGGGGGCAGCGTCTGGTCTTTCAGGCCAGGAAGTTGATTGCTAAATACTGGCTTAGACCCCAGCCCCCCTCCAGGGTTGAATTTTTTAAATCATTTTTGAAAGGGAATCACAATGAAAATAAGCAAATAATTCTGTATCAGCATGGCTTCATGAGGAATCAGTCCTGTCAAACAAATTTCATCTGTTTCTAGGTAAGGTAAAGCAAGTTCTAGACTTGACCGGGTTGAGTCAATGGATGTCTTATATCTGGACTTCTCCAAAGCATTTGACACTGTACCACATAAAAGGTTAGTATATAAAATGAGAATGCTCGGACTGGGAGAAAATGTCTGTATGTGGGTAAGTAACTGGCTCAGTGATAGAAAACAGAGGGTGGTTATTAACGGTACACACTCAGATTGGGTAGCTGTGACTAGTGGAGTACCTCAGGGGTCAGTATTGGGCCCTATTCTCCAATATATTTATTAATGATCTTGTAGAAGGCTTGCATAGTAAAATATCAATTTTTGCAGATGACACTAAACTGTGTAAAGTAATTGACACCGAAGAGGACAGTATACTACTACAGAGGGATCTGGATAGATTGGAGGCTTGGGCAGAGAAGTGGAAGATGAGGTTTAACACTGACAAATGTAAAGTTATGCACATGGGAAGGAATAATGCAAGTCACCCGTACATACTAAATGGTAAAACACTGGGTAACACTGACATGGAAAAGGACCTAGGAATTTTAGTGAACAGCAAACTAAGCTGTAGAAACCAGTGTCAGGCAGCTGCTGCCAAGGCCAACAAGATAATGGGTTGCATCAAAAGGGGCATAGATGCCTGTGATGAGAACACAGTCCTACCACTTTTCAAATCACTAGTCAGACCACACATGAAGTACTGTGTACAGTTCTGGGCTCCTGTGAACAAGGCAGACATGGAGAGGGTTGAGAGGAGGGCAACTAAAGTAATTACAGTACACAGAACAATCAAAATGGGGGTTATTCACTTTAGAAAAAAGACGACTGAGGGGCTCTCTAATAACTATGTATAAATATACCAGGGGTCAGTACAGAGATCTCTCCCATCATCTATTTATCCCCAGGACTGTGACAAGGGGACATCCTCTGCGTCTGGAGAAAAGAAGGGTTGTACAGAAACATAGAAGAGGATTCTTTACGGTAAGAGCAGTGAGACTATGGAACTCTCTGCCTGAGGAGGTGGTGATGAGTTCAAGAGGGGCCTGGATGTATTTCTAGAGTGCAATAATATTACAGGTTATAGTTACTAGAATTCTGGAGAAGAGTTGTTGATCCAGGGAGTCATTCCGATTGCCTGATTGGAGTCAGGAGGGATTTTTTCCCCCCCCAAAATTAGGAAAATTGGCTTCCAATGTTTTTTTTTATTTGCCTTCCTCTGGATCAACTTTGCAGGATAACAGGCTGAACTGGATGGATAAATTTCTTTTTTTTCAGCCTTACAAACTATGTATGTAACTGATCCAGTGGAACCAGGACTATTTCCCTCATAGATACAAACTTTAAATTGCATTTTTCTAACAACTGTTGTAATACCAGAGACCTCTGAACAGGAGTGACCCTGAAGACTGAGGCGGGAGGGTAAAGACAAAACGAAATACTGTAACCTTCTCTTAAGATGCTTAAAATCCAAGTCATTTTTACTAAATATTTTAATCTTCCCCCTACCCAATTTCTGGCATCATTGTTTAGAACTCGGAATTAATCAAGAATCCTCTACCCCGTTTCTGGGCTTTCCCTCGTTGTCTTTTTGGACTGGAAGAATCCTCCTTTCCTGTATTTACCAAAGAGAAACATGGTTTTCCTAAACTCATTAGGAAAGATTTCTTAAAATCACAGGCTGTAAGATCTTTTCTAAATCTTGTTTAAATAACAGATCCATGAAAAAAAAGACTGCACAACTTCAACTTAGAACTAAACATCTCCTCTCTTTTACCATAAGGTCCTTCTGGTTGTAATGGTAAGGGCTGCAATTCTAACTGCCATTCTACACTCAGCTGTTGCATCTTACAGAAGGTCCACAGTTTTTCAGAGAATTAGAAATGAATCTTTTAACGTCTCATATAAAGTGTGCTATTTTAACAAAGATTCTAGTTGCATCAACCACCTTTTAGGAGACCTGCCAACTGAGGTGGATTTTAAATTTGGCTTAATATACGGTGGAATGCATATTGTTACTGAGAACAGTTGAAGATAAAATGACCTCCAAATGGCATAAAGTTAAAGATGACACATTCTCTTTGTATTTTAAGCAACAACTATTATTTATTTTCATCTTTTACATTTTCAAATTACCAAAAAAGGAAAAGCAAAACTTTGCTGCATGGCTTGTAGACAGCCAAGAGTCTTTCAATTCTTGTTTGAGGGATTTTTATCCATTGCTCCTTGCAAAAGTTTCCCAGTTCTGTGAGATTTCTGGGCCATCTGGCATACACTGCTCGTTTGAGGTCTAGCCACAGATTTTCAATTATGTTTAGATCAGGGGACTGTAAGGGCCATGGTAAAACCTTCAGTTTGGGACTTTTGAGGTAGTCTATTATGGTGTTGAGGATCATTATCCATTTGTAGAAGCCATCCTCTTTTCAATTTCACCCTTTTTTTTTTTACAGTTGGTGTTATGTTTTCTTCCAGAATTTGCTGGAATTTCAGTGAATCCATTCTTCCCTTTACCCATGAAATGTCCCCCGTGCCACTGTCTGGAACACAACCCCAAATCATATTTGTGCAGGTGTCACTGAACATTGTACCACAACTGCAGACTCTGCTAAATCTTCCTAAAAGTCTTTTGGAGTCATCGCTTTCTAGCAATCCTACGAGCAGCTGCCTCAGAAATTTTTCTTAGTTTTCCAGACCCTTTCTTGACCTCCATTGTTCTTGGCTACTTTCTCACTCGCATTTTGGCTTTCCATTTGTGAGAACCGTCATGGGCTCTCACAAGCGGTTCAAAACGGATCAGTTTTGCCCTAATGCATTCTGAATAGAAAGGATCCGCTCAGAATGCATTCGCTTGCCTCCGATCAGTCTCCATTCCGCTCTGGAGGCTGACACCAAAACGCTGCCTACAGCGTTTTGCTGTCCGCTTGACGAAACTTAGCCAAACGGATCCGTCCTGGCACACAATGTAAGTTAATGGGACGGATCCGTTGTCTTACTAATGAAACACCTTAATATGCTCAAACCAGGTGACAGATTCCTTTTAAGGGTACTTTCACACTAGCGTTAGAAGAATCCAGCAGGCAGTTCAGTTTCTGGAACTGCCTGCTGGATCCGGAAATCCGGATACAAATGGAGATCATTTGTTTCTGGATCCGTCTGACAAATGCATTGAAATACCGGATCCGTCTCTCCGGTGTAATACGGATAATAATTAAAAACATTTGTTTTAGGGTCTGTGCATGTGCAGACCGGTAAACCGGATCCGTCAATTTCCTGAACACTTTGTACCGGATCCGGCATTAATACATTTCAATGAAAATTAATGCCGGATTCGGCATTCCAGCAAGTGTTTGGCCATAGCAATTTTGCCCATAGAAAATACCTGTATTTTCTTCGACCAAATACCGTAAAAGGGACAGAACGGAAGACATCCTGATGCATACTGAATGGATTGCTTTTCATTCAGAATGACGGATCTCAATACAGGAAAACTTTAACGCTAGTGTGAAAGTATCCTAAGGCCCTTTTCCTTATTTTGAAAATGTAAAAGTAAAGAATTGTTTTGGCTAAATATATAAAAGGAAATGTGTCCTCTTTAACTTTATGCCTTTTGATATGGAGGAGCTGAGTGCTTCAGACAATTAATCGACTTCGGCCTTTTGGGTGGTGTGGGATCCATGGAACCAATTCCGCGCTTCCACATCTTTTCCTAGCTGGTTGTCAACTGGTACCATTCAGGATAGTGGTTTCTAAAGTGTTATTCACAGTAGGGCTAACCCATTTTCTACCCTCCCTCCCCTTCCTTGTGTTTGTGTCATGTCTTGGTTTGTCGAGTCTTGTCATGTTCGTTTTTGTTCCTTGTATTCGATTGTAAGGAAATTGGAGAATGTATACCCTATTATCTCTCACTCTTTATTCTGGTAGTTTTTAATGGTTTGTCAATTGTCAACCATGTTATATCTGGATGTATCTGGATTGTACTACTTTTGAACTACCTGTGAGGCCATTGTTGGCCATTATATATTCCCTTTGTATAGGTATTTTGATGTGCTTATTATATCACTTACTTATATGCTTTAATAAAATACTGATTGAACCGTAACTTTATGCCTTTTGGAGATCATTTCATTTTTCACTTGCTTAACTGTTCACAGTAAGGCCTCATGCACACGACCGTTGTGTGCATCCGTGTCCGTTGTTCCGTTTTCCGTGATTTTCTGCGGACCTATTGACTTTCAATGGGTCCGTTGAAAACTTAGAAAATGCACCGTTTGTCATCCGCGTCCGTGATCCGTGTTTTCTGTCCGGCAAAAAAATATGACCTATCCTATTTTTTTTGACGGACAACGGTTCCCGGACCCATTCAAGTCAATGGGTCCGTGATCCGTGTCCGTAGGCTACTTTAGCACAGACGCAGATCCGTCTGCATACAGCTTTTTCAGAGCTGAGTTTTCACATCATGAAAACTCAGATCCGACAGTATATTCTAACACAGAGGCGTTCCCATAGTGATGGGGACGCTTCAAGTTAGAATATACTAAGAACTGTGTACATGACTGCCCCCTGTTGCCTGGCAGCATCCGATCTCTTACAGGGGGCTGGCTGTGATCCGCACAATTAACCCCTTTAGGTGCCGCACCTGAGGGGTTAATTGTGCGTATCATAGCCCTCTGTAAGAGATCAGCAGACCCCCCCCCCCCCCATCATTGGTGGCAGCGGAGAGTTCCGATCGGTAACCATGGCAACCAGGACGCTACTGCAGTCCTGGCTGCCATGGTTACTTAGCAATTTTAGAAGCATTATACTTACCTGCACTGTCTGACCGGCCGGGCGCTCCTCCTACTGGTAAGTGACAGGTCTGTGCTATAAGCAATGCGCCGTCACTTACCAGTAGGAGGAGCGCCCGGCCGATCACAGACAGTGCAGGTAAGTATAATGCTTCTAAAATTGCTAAGTAACCATGGCAGCCAGGACTGCAGTAGCGTCCTGGTTGTCATGGTTACCGATTGGAGCCCCAGCGATTAAACTGGGACTCCAATCGGAACTCTCCGCTGCCACTGTTGAGGAAGGGTTGAGACGCATGCATATATATACATATATGCATGCAAATACGTGCATGCATGTATGATATATAATTATATATATATATATATAATGCATTAATTGACTCTTTATTAGGATGATGTGCGCAGATGTGCCCAGCATCTGCGCACATCTGCCCTTAGTGGCCCACAGGGGCTCATGGTGGCCCCTGTGGGAAATATGTGGTAGCTGTGCCCCCTTATAATATAGGATATATAAATCCCCCTTATAATATATATATATCTCCCCCCCTATATACCCCAGTATCAGTGTATACATGTGTCCCAAGCATCCATACACATGTATATTATACATATATTTCCCCCCCCCTATACCTGAAACCAGGTGCATCGGTGTGAATGTGCCCCAAGCATTCACACTGATGCAATCTGGTTGATTGCATCAGAATTACCGGACTAAGGTCCGGTCATCCTGAGGACTACAAAGAACTCAGATTCAACAGAATTATGCATGATAGAAGGAAGGGAGAAGCCTCCCCTCCTTCTATTATGCGCATTCCGGCAGCACAATTACCATCACACTGTCCGGAATGCTAAATGCTACAGGCGGGAGATCAAAGGCTTCTCCCGCCTGTTAGCATATGGCGCAGACCCGATGCGCTCGTTCAGGAGACGCGCGGGCTGGCGCAGTGATGTCATCTCACTGCGCCGGCCCGCGTGTCTCCGATGGTGGCGTGCGCGCGCCACCATGTGGGTGGTGCGGCAGTGCGGGCCGCCGGACATAAAAGTCCGGCAGCCCTGCACTGAGGTGAGACCCCCTACCGGCCCCCCCCCCCCAAGGAGAGCGTAGCCGGCGCTCAGGGGGAGAGAGCTGTGCCGCCCCCACGAGAAGACGACGACCCCTGGACGAACGAGCAACAACGTTGAGTATCCCCCCCCCTTATTAATCCTTACACCCCTGATCCCCTACCACTATGCCACCAACGATTATCCCCCCTGATTAACCCCTGATTCCCTGATCCCCTACCACAATCCCACCAATAATCTCCCCCTGATTAACCCTTCCCCTACCACTATCCCACCAACGACCTACTCTGTCCACACCCCCTACTCACCCTCACCAACGTCCCTCTCCCTGATCCTAACCCCCACTACTCACTTGCAGGGTATTAACCCTTGCATTGCTGTCACCCCCACTGTACCTCATCCCTACCCACTGCCTACCCACTACCTGCCCATACACACACCCTCTCTGTACCCCTATCACTTGCAGGGTATTAACCCTTGCATTACGGTCTCTGTGTCTGTGGCCTGCGTTCGCCCCCGTTAACCCTCGTCGTACCCCATAGGGATAGTAAGTAGAACCAGGTGGGTGGGCTGCTAATATTTGTGTGAGTGTATTGTATAGTTAGGTTCTGGGTGGAACTTGGGATTGTGTAGTGTAGTTTTAGTACTGTATATTTAGTGCTGTATTGTTAGGCCTCAGTTTTTTTGCCCGGATAAGAGGCGGGTGCGTTGCGGGAAAATGCGCGATTTTTCCGTGCGAGTGCAAAACATTGTAATGAGTTTTGCATTCGCGTGAGAAAGATCGCGCATGTTTGGTACCCAAACCCGAACTTCTATATAGAGCTCATTCTATATATCTATTATATAGAGCATGCTGCGATTTTCACTCAACGCACAAGTGATGCGTGAAAATCAACGCTCATGTGCACAGCCCCACAGAAATGAATGGGTCTGGATTCAGTGCGGGTGCAATACGTTCACCGCACGCATCGTACCCGCACGGAAAACTCGCCCGTGTGAAAGGGGGCTTAGTGTATTGCGTGTGTAGTGTACTAGGTATTAATAAATATCTTGTTTTACTTATAACGATCTGTGTAATGTGTGGTTATTAGCGATAGTTTAGTAAGGCGCATGCAGCTAGCTTAGTGATTAGCGTAAGGCAAAGTGAAAGTATTGTGTTATTATATAAAGTGTGGCAATGTGAACATTGAGTTGTTGTTTCCCCAGGTTCCAGTCCGGGACTTAGGGCATGCTCATGTCCAGGGATCCTATTTAATCCTGCTACTGGATCCTGGGTGTGTCTCACTCTGGAGAGTGTGCAGACAGAGGCTGGTGAGGCTTTGTCAGTGTGGTCTCAGCTAGGCAAGGCTGAGGGGCCACGAGGCTATTTGTTTTTTGCCTTGTTGTGTATGAAGAGTGTAAAATAAATTGCACTGTGTGGACCTGAAACCCAGTGGTTATGAAGATCATTGTGAGAATGACCCCCAAATAAGAGGCGATCCCTTACAAAAGGTATAAATAGGCAGAGTCATCAATAGACGGCTCCTCCTATTTATGATTATTTATAAATATTTGGGGAGGCCGCACTGGCAACCGATGAATTTAAAACTGGGGAGGGAGGGGGGTCTGCCCCCTGCTGCCTGGCAGCACCTGATCTCTTACAGGGGGCTATGATACACACCTGAGGGGTTAATTGTGCATATCACAGCCCCCTGT
The DNA here is from genome assembly GCF_014858855.1 of Bufo gargarizans. NCBI lineage: Eukaryota > Metazoa > Chordata > Amphibia > Anura > Bufonidae > Bufo > Bufo gargarizans. The sequence continues at coordinate 338,190,592 of NC_058081.1, read as the reverse complement.
AAGAGATCGGATGCTGGCAGCAGGGGGCAGTCATGTACACAGTTCTTAGTATATTCTAACTTGAAGCGTCCCCATCACTATGGGAACGCCTCAGTGTTAGAATATACTGTCGGATCTGAGTTTTCACAATGTAACTCAAATCCGATGGTATGTTCTAACAGAGGCGTTCCCATGGTGAGGGGGACGCTTCAAGTTAAAATATACCATCGGATTGGAGAAAACTCCGATAGGGACTCGTGACTTTACATTGAAAGTCAATGGGGGACGGATCCGTTTGCAATTGCACCATATTGTGTCAACGTCAAACGGATCTGTCCCCATTGACTTGCACTGTAAGTCAGGACGGATCTGTTTGGCTCCGCACGGCCAGGCGGACACCAAAACGACATTTTTTTTTTACTTTCCTTCTTGTCTGGTGATCCTCCAAAAATCACGAAAAACACACGGAAGAAAAAACTGACACGGATCAACGGAACCCCGTTTTGCGGACCGTGAAAAAATACTGTCATGTGCATGAGGCCTAACTGTTATTGTGACCAGGGGGTTACAAAAATAAATAAATAAATAAAATAAAATCATTCATAAATTACTCTATTAACCCTTCCCTGGCCCATTTACCATGGGTGGTAAAAAGAAAAAAAGAAAACAGAAAAAAAAAATAAAATTCCCTTTTCTACCTTAATTTAGTTCACTTAATTCATAGCAAATCAAATCATCAATTTGTTCCACATCTTATCAAACCTTTGGATATTACCAGTTAATTTAGTTTTGGCATTTTCAAAATATATGTTAGTTTTGTGGTTCAGGTTATGCAGCTTGGGCTAAATAAATTTGGCTTAAATAAAGTAGACACAGCTACCCAAGACCTTTTGAGATGTGTCCACTTCTTCAATCATCGCATCCTACAAAGATCCCATAGAGAAGCACATTAGTGTTTTTAACTAAATTTGCAAGAGATACATCCACTTTAGGGCAATCTACCAAAACGGGATTCATCCTCCTCATTAAATGGGTTTTCCGGGATTTAAATATTGATGACCTATCCTCTATAGCAGAGGGCATCAATGGCTTCATTTGAGTACTTGCTGACAATATTATACATTTATCTACTGCCTGATGTGAGATTTACAGACAGGCTCTAAATATCCTTACATGTCATGCTATGGATGAAGAAGCATGTATAGGAAATGCCATTTATACCACTTGGGACAACCTCAGTCCATATGGTCTATATGAGAGTCACAGACTGTTCTTCTGCTAAGGGCCTCGAGCAGAAAGCACCTCATGTTCTGGAGGCTCAACGTGGCCATGTATTACATAGGCACCCTTGGTCTTCAATAGGTGCAAGAGTCAAATGGTGGACTCCCAGAAATAAACTCTTCTTCAGGGAGCTTCCTCAAGAAAACAGGGTAGATTAGTTTGACAACCTATTTTATATATTAAACCAATTTTCATAAACACATCACTACATTTATGTGTACATTCCAGACAGTATCAACATGTACGACCACATGGCGCGGTCGGGGCGACGCGGCAATACTGTGGTCAAGTGCCGTGCAGCGAGTTCTCATTAAACTAATTAGGACTGCACTGTTTAGTTCAGGCATCCTCAAACTGCGGCCCTCCAGCTGTTGCAAAACTACAACTCCCAGCATGCCTGAACAGCCTACAGGTATCAGCCTACAGCAGGGCATTGTGGGAGTTGTAGTTTTACAACAGCTGGAGGGCCGCAGTTTGAGGATGCCTGGTTTAGTTGGTCTGCATTGTTAATGCCTATGCGGCAACCACAATAATGTGCAACTATTAACAATGTAAAAGTGCAGTCCTTCGTTTATTTATTACAGCCGTATGGTACCCAACCGTGGTGTATGGTCATACCCTTAGGGCTCTCTCAGATGAGCAATTAGACTCATTAGTGCTCCAGCCAGTAAACATGGACTACACATGGAGTCCGTTGACTGTCCTATTTTTATTTTATTTTTTTTCCACTGACCCAGTCACCTGAACAGTGTCGGACTGGGGTGCCTAGGGCCCACCAGTAAAATTTATATTGGGGGACCTCCATACAGATACATTCAAATATTACCTGCTCACACAGCAGCAAGATGCTACCAGATGATGGAGTATGGGGGTCCCTGCATAGAGAAGGTAGGTCCTGGGGAAAAGAGGACACTGGCTAGCTTCCCTCTATAGCTAGAAGTCATCTCAGCTCTGATCGTGTCTATACAAATAAACTGGGAAGTCTTCCTTAATAATCTATCAGGTTTTTATATGAACATAGGCTGAGGAGCTGTACATTGAATATATGTATGTAGTGCAGTACGTCTACTGTGTGATGTGCCACTTGTGCAGGGGGTGGGAGACTAGGGGCCCAGCTTGCTCAGGGGCCCACCAGGGGATTCACCTGTACCCATGTGGGCCAGTCCAAGCCTGCACTTGAATAAGTGAGTCTTCCAGGAAAATGGCTGTAAGGTCGTCGGAAACGAGCGTTCGTTGTAATATAGCAAAGCATAGTCTGCTGTGCTTTCCTATACAGAAAGTTATAAAGGTATACAATATTTTTTTTTCACACTATTCACAGGTGTTTCATTCAGTCCCATTGGCACAGGTGTACAAAATCCAGCACCTAGCCATGCAGTCTGCCTTTAGAAATATTTGAGACAGCTTGGCTCATTCTAAAGAGCTCTCTGAATTCCAGCGTGGTACTGAAATAGGATGTCACCACTGTAACAAGTCGGTTTGTGAAAGGTCTTCCCTCCTAGATATTCCACGATTAACCGTGATATTATTACAGAGTGGAAGCATGTAGGTCTATAAAGGAATGGTTGGGCGAGTGGTGTAGAAGAACCTTATCATAGAGCCCTCAACCCCATCCAACACCTTTGGGATGAACTAGAATGGAGACTGCAAGGCAGGCCATCTCATCTAACATCAGTGTCTTCTGGATGAATTCCCCCAGACACCCTCCAAAATCTTACAGAAAGCCGTCCCAGAAGAATGGAAACGGATTTAGCTGCAAAGAGTGGACCAACTCCATATTAATGCCTATGGATGGGGGTCATGGAAGCTCCTGTAGGCGTAACGTGCAGGTGTCCTAATACTTGTGTCCATATGATGTTTTGTGTTTTTCAAATGAGATAAAATTGGCACAGTAGCCCTATACAGTGGCATATGTGACTGCCTTGGTATACCTTGGTGAAAACTACCAAAGCCTAACTTGAAGCCCCCTTGCGGAGGCTGCGCAGCAGCTGTATCAATGTGCCGCTTCCTATACTATCCACCAGATAGCCGATATATGAATATATGAGCACTGGGATTCTAGCGTCTACCCCTCTACCAATCACAATAACGGGGGTCACCAAGTTCCCTGTGTGAATGGAGCTGTAGCGCTCATGCTTGACCACCGCTCCATTCACTTCTATGGGACTGTCAGAGACAAATGGGCATCCCTACCATGAATGGAGAAGTGGTCTCACATGGCACTCAGGGACCTCCCTACTCATGATCGGTGGGGTACCCTCTGATCATAATGTGACAAGGGTTAAAAAAAAAAAAAAAAAAAAAGGTTTTCCCATGAACATGTCATGTCACTGCACCTTCAGCACTTTCCCTGGACAGCATCCCTCCTGGATGGAGCAGATGTAGGATGTGGAGGGGACACATCTGAAGTGGCTTCACTATGGTGTTGGCACCCTCTTTAAAGTGGTCGGTAGATGTCCTAGTGGCATGTCATGAACTTTCAGTGGGGCTACACCATACCCACCAAAGGGTGAGGTCCCCTGGTGAATATGAGGCAGGATGATGAGCCTTCACACCTGGTGCCAGTGGAAAGACATAGACATATTGTCTGATGACACCACACCTGTCAGGGAGCCCAGGGCATTATGGCAATTCTCCAGTCCATTCAGTATAGCTGAACCAGCACAGGAGGCTGGGACACTGGGCAGGTGCGGCAGCTCTGGAATGTCAGGAAGGTGACCCTGGCATTGTTAGGGTACACAGGGCACGACCCCCATTCAGCTGCTGTGTCACTCTGCCCTCGCCATGAGCACACGCACACAGGTCCCGCTCCGCTCACCGTTGATGCGCCTCCTCGCCTCGTTGTAGTGTGCGTTCAGATACCTCTTCATGTCCCCGTCCTCCGGGCCGCCCGCACTACAAGCCGAGAGGTAGCGCAGCCAGGCAGTCTTCCCCCCGAGGGGAGACCGGGGGCTCCCCGCCACCCGTCTGCCGGGGGCCAGGCTCAGCCGGTAGCAGCCTCTAAGGAAAGCCCGAGCAGGAGCCATGGCTGGGACTGCGTGTGAGAGGCGAGTGGCGCCTTTATATAGGAGGCCGGTCACTTCCTGGTGACATCACCGCCATGGAGGGCGGCCCCGGGGAAGCCTGCAAGAAGCAGCGCCTCAGCCTAATTACCAAATGTCATGTATTTTTAACTGCGGCTTCTTTTCTGTGAACATGCGGTTTTACCTCCGTTTTAGTGTTGAGGTCCATTTTTAACCCAAATTTCCAGCATAAACATGAAAGAGTAAGTTAATAAGAGCAGCACGTCAAACATGAGGCATGCTGGAGAAATTCCTTTATTCAGAGCTGAGGAAATAGCTATATACCATCAGAGCCTGTAAACCCTTCATCAGGCTGAGGTTATAGTCAGTGGATATTGGCAACGTATTTCTGCGCAGATCCCGTTATTTTCAATGGGAGTCTGGGCGGCCGTTCACACAGCCGGGGCATATTTACATATGGTTTTCCAAACTGCGCCAAGAATTAGCATGTCCATCCATGCAGGCACCATAGGAAACAGTGGCGGAGTCTGCTCAAGGATTATCCCCTTTGAATGGGAGTCTGTGCGCTCTTCACACAGCCAGGGCATATTTACATGTGGTTTTCCAAACTGCGCCAAGAATTAAAAAGTCCATCCATGCAGGCACCATAGGAAACAGTGTGCTCAAGGACTATCCCCTTTTGAATGGGGGTCTGTCACAAGTCAGTCGCATTTTAATTGGTAAACCGCAGCAGGGTTTCTGTCATGGAATCCACCGCGTGCTGTCCGCATCTATATGTTCGTTCCACAGTCCTGAAAATAAATAGAACACGTCCTATTCTTATCCGTTTCGCACACAAGGATAGGACTGTTCTATGGAGGGTAGGACGTTCCGTGAAATGCCTAACAGTCACGGCCGATAGATGTGTTTTGCAGATCCGCAATTTGCAGACCGCAAAAAAACAGCAACGGCCGCGTGCATGAGCCTTTAGGCTGATGATTTGCCATTGTGATGAAAGACCAGGGAGGTAGTCTGAGATGTTGCTAGTGAGATCAGTATGAATGATCCCACAGACTAATGATCTGACACACAATGGTCCATCATTCCCTTGTGTATGGCAGGCTTATCTGGTGGTAAACTTTTGCCGTGTGGATGACAATCGCTATTACCATGGCATAACCACTATGTGTACAGGCAACTTAAGGGTGCATTCACATGACCATATATAGTCTGTGGTTCGCAAAAAGCGGATTGCAAAAAAACGAACAAGAATAGAACATGTTCTATTATTATTATTTTTTTTTTGCAGGACTGTGAAACGGACATACACTACACGCCTGGTAGCGGCTCAAAATCACTAATGGAAATTACTAATCAAACAATGACTGTGGGAAAGCGGCCTCAGCCATATACTATAACATCAGTGTGTGTATTAATCCATCTATTGTGATATCACTGTGTGCATTATCCATATACTATAACATCAGTGTGTGTATTAATCCATCTATTGTGACATCACTGTGTGCATTATCCCTGTACTGTGACATCACTGTGTGTGTTATCCATATACTATAACATCAGTGTGTGTAATAATCTATCTATTGTGACATCACTGTGTGCATTATCCCTGTACTATGACATCACTGTGTGTGTTATCCATATACTATAACATCAGTGCGTGTATTAATCGATCTATTGTGACATCACTGTGTGCATTATCCCTGTACTGTGACATCAGTGTGTGTATTAATCCATCTATTATAACATCATTATGTGCATTATCCATATCCTATACCAGTGATGGTTAACCATTTAGATTGTGGTAGAATTTATAACTAAAGATTATGGCAGGTTTTCTCAAAGGCCCAATAAATACGGATAGTTGGTTGGAGGAAGAGGGGGAGGTCTTCTCTGAACAGGAGGGTGCCTCTGAGAGGAGTGGACATTTATCATTAAAATCTATTTTCAAAGACCTGTTTCTCGACTATAAAGAAAATCTTAAATCTTGGTGGGAAACACGTACTTTGGAAAATTATATAAAAAATAGGATCATACCAAGGGGTTTGAGAGTTCGTTTAGTCCCGGTGTAGCGTTATACTACCCTACCTCGTGAGATTTCCCTACCCTCTGACTTCCTGTCGCATGAGCGATGACGTCGGGGGGCGTGTCTCACTGTTCTCCATCTGCGCATGCCCAAAAGGACACTCTAGTGAAAATCTCAAGGCTGAACTTAGCAGCACACCGGGAACCTGCGCATGCGTCTGGGAGCCGAGGTAGGGAAAAATCACGGGTCAGTGCGCAAGCGCAGTTAACTCATTAAAATCCACCCGATATACGCGCCTGCGCAATGTGGTGGTAGGGAAAAATTACGTCCCAGTGCGCAAGCGCCGAGGGTAAGCATGAATATCCATGCCAAAAGCACTTTTAACCCTTTGCAGGAGCTATTCTCATATTGGTTCTTGACTGATTGTCCTCCTATATATAGGTTCTATTATATAGGGGGTCTGTCTGCACAGTATATGGGGGGGTCTGTCTGCACAGTATATGGGGGGGTCTGTCTGCACAGTATATTTGGGGGGCTGTCTGCACAGTATATTTGGGGGGCTGTCTGCGCAGTATATTTGGGGGGCTGTCTGCGCAGTATATAGGGGGCTGTCTGCACATTAAATGGGGGGGGCTGTCTGCGCAGTATATGGGGGGCTGTCTGCGCAGTATATGGGGGGCTGTCTGCGCAGTATATTTGGGGGGCTGTGTGCGCAGTATATTTGGGGGGCTGTCTGCGCAGTATATTTGGGGGGCTGTCTGCACAGTATATTTGGGGGGCTGTCTGCACAGTATATTTGGGGGCTGTCTGCGCATTAAATGGGGGGGCTGTCTGCGCATTAAATGGGGGGGCTGTCTGCGCAGTATATGGGGGGCTGTCTGCGCAGTATATGGGGGGGCTGTCTGCGCAGTATATGGGGGGCTGTCTGCGCAGTATATGGGGGGGCTGTCTGCGCAGTATATTTGGGGGGCTGTCTGCACAGTATATTTGGGGGGCTGTCTGCACAGTATATTTGGGGGCTGTCTGCGCATTAAATGGGGGGGGCTGTCTGCGCAGTATATGGGGGGCTGTCTGCGCAGTATATGGGGGGGCTGTCTGCGCAGTATATGGGGGGGCTGTCTGCGCAGTATATGGGGGGGCTGTCTGCGCAGTATATGGGGGGGCTGTCTGCGCAGTATATGGGGGGGCTGTCTGCGCAGTATATAGGGGGCTGCCTGCGCAGTATATGGGGGGGCTGTCTGCGCAGTATATGGGGGGGGCTGTCTGCGCAGTATATGGGGGGGCTGTCTGCGCAGTATATGGGGGGGCTGTCTGTGCGGTACAGTATATTGGGGGATGTATGTGCAGCATATTTGGGGGGGGGCAGTGTATTATATTTGTGGGCTGTGCGTTAGATGTGGAGCTGTGCACCACGTGTGGCCTGTGTTAGATGTGTACAACCCTAATTTAACAAATACTACGAAACTGCAGCCATCTCGTCACTTGGAGAAGGATGAGAAGCGGCCCCCATCCAGAGGGACACATCTGCCACCAGATCCGTCGCTCACTGGATTCTGTAATCCCCGTCTGCTGTGTATGTGTGCACCGTCAGTCTGCTGTGTATATGTGCACCGTCAGTCTGCTGTGTATGTGTGTGCACCGTCAGTCTGCTGTGTATGTGTGTGCACCGTCAGTCTGCTGTGTATGTGTGTGCACCGTCAGTCTGCTGTGTATGTGTGTGCACCGTCAGTCTGCTGTGTATGTGTGTGTGCACGGTCAGTCTGCTGTGTATGTGTGTGTGCACGGTCAGTCTGCTGTGTATGTGTGTGTGCACCGTCAGTCTGCTGTGTATGTGTGTGCACCGTCAGTCTGCTGTGTATGTGTGTGCACCGTCAGTCTGATGCAGTCAGTCTGCTGTGTATGTGTGTGCACCGTCAGTCTGCTGTGTATGTGTGCACCGTCAGTCTGCTGTGTATGTGTGCACCGTCAGTCTGCTGTGTATGTGTGCACCGTCAGTCTGCTGTGTATGTGTGCACCGTCAGTCTGCTGTGTATATGTGCACCGTCAGTCTGCTGTGTATGTGTGCACCGTCAGTCTGCTGTGTATATGTGCACTGTCAGTCTGCTGCTCTGCATCTGTTCTGCCATTTGCTCTAACAATTTTAATTTATTTTTTTGTGTCACAACTCTGACCAGCATGTTCTCCTATGGAACACGAGGTACCTGAAGTGGAATGAAGAAGCCCATGTGTGAGGCCCGCGCCCTGGCGGGAGCATTGAAGGGGCATCTGACACGTGACGAGCTGCTCCTGTGTACTGTGATCACCGCGAGTTCAGAGGTCGGCAACCATAGGCCGTCCACATGCTGTGAATTACATCTCCCATCATGCTGGTAAAGTATTATGGGAGGTGTAGTCCAAAACATCTGGAATACCAAATGCGTATGAATGAAAAGCATGGTGTGTGACTGGTCAGTAACAAGGGTTGAAGCCTTGACGTGGCGTTACTGCTCACATGTGTATCCATGTGCCAATTCAACCAATGTGAGTGACTGTAACTAATACTGATTAGTTAACTATAAATACTGTGACAATGGAGAATTAAAAGACTGTATCTCCTACACACCGCTTACACCGTGACCGTATCTCCTACACACCGCTTACACCGTGACCGTATCTCCTACACACCGCTTACACCGTGACCGTATCTCCTACACACCGCTTACACCGTGACCGTATCTCCTACACACCGCTTACACCGTGACCATATCTCCTACACACTGCTTACACTGTGACCGTATCTCCTACACACTGCTTACACTGTGACCGTATCTCCTACACACTGCTTACACTGTGACCGTATCACCTACACACCGCTTACACTGTGACCGTATCTCCTACACACCGCTTACACTGTGACCGTATCTCCTACACACTGCTTACACCGTGACCGTATCTCCTACACACCGCTTACACCGTGACCGTATCTCCTACACACCGCTTACACCGTGACCGTATCTCCTACACACTGCTTACACTGTGACCGTATCTCCTACACACTGCTTACACTGTGACCGTATCACCTACACACCGCTTACACGGCCATAGAGGGACATATGTTCTGACCTTTCTGAGACCTGGGGGGATTTAAATGCGGTGTCTCAGAAGATATGTTGTAAGAACAGCAATTTTTTTTTTTAAACATTCATATTGTTCTTAACCTTACATCATGTTATGTTTGTTTTTTCCAACATTTAAACAGGTTACACAACGCGTTGCTGATCTATCCAGGACGGCTTCAGGATGGACTATAAGAAGGAGGTTCAGTCCCGATTGGGTCCGGCGCAACCTCAGGGAGTACATATACAGCGGCCTTGGTTTACGACGACGCACAATGGCACAAAGAAGGTAAATTATATATATTTTTTAAATAAATGTAAATGAAATGTAAAAAGAAATGTAATTTAAAGGGAACCTGTCACCGGGATTTGGGGTATAGCGCTGAGGACATGGGTTGCTAGATGGCCGCTAGCACATCCGCAATACCCAGTCCCCATAGCTCTGTGTGCTTTTATTGCTTAAATCAATTTTATACATATGCAAATTAACCTGAGATGAGTCCTGTACGTGAGATGAGTCAGGGACAGGACTCATCTCAGGTTAATTTTCATATGTATCAAATCTGTTTTCTTACACAATAAAAGCACACAGAGCTATGGGGACTGGGTATTGAGGATGTGCTAGCGGCCATCTATCAGCCCATGCCCTCAGCTCTATACACAAAATCCCAGTGACAGGTTCCCTTTAAGGGACTGTCTGTAACAGCAGAGCGTTTGGCTACCCTGTTTTGGACAGCCAACTTATGGTGTAATGTAGACGTAGCATCGGACATGGATGGTGTTTTTAAAGGTAAATTTTTATTTCATTTTTTTCATACAGAACTAAGAGCAGCGCTCTGGAGACTGAACAACCTCCTGATGCGGAAAATGAATGGATCGCCAACGCCAGACCTCCTGTCCCTCATGCATCTGCTCGGGAGAATCCGGGTCCCCTACCGGATCCCTCTGCTCAACAGAGGCTCTTAGGTTGACATCCAAATTTAAGAGCCCTGCTGAGCATGCAGAGATCCGGTAGGCCAAAGCAAAATGATTATGTGGACCGTGTAGAGGTTGTTTCCAACACTGTAGAAGGTTTGGACGAACATCAGAAGGAGTTTAGTGCTGCCTTGATTCGCCGCTGGGAGGGAGCAGAGTCGGCGATCCAATGCAGCCCTAACTACCATTATGGGGTAAGCATAATCAATTTGGTGGACTCAATGACGCCCGAGCAGTTGCATGAGTTTAATATCATGCTTAGAGAATGTGTCACAGAAATTGGCCACGGCCCCCACAACCCCATCCCACACCAGTGACCATTACCGACAACCTTCCCATTCCCAGCCCCCGGGCATGTGTTCCCTTCTGTCTCTTTTCTACTTCTCCGTCCCATTATTTTCCCCACCACCTCTACACATGCTCGGGTACCCTCCTCCTCAGACCCTTATACAACCCACAATTTCAACCTGCATCCTTTCCTGTGGACTGTATTTTTAGCTCAGAGAATAAAGAGGACAGGGGGGCTACCATTGCCAACCTCAAACCACCTACCCGACAGTCCTACTCCACAATTTTATTTTATTTTTTGTATAGTATGTATATATATATATATATTTTTATTTTATTTTTTATGGATATATTGTAATTTATACAAAAATAAAAAAATGTATAGTTAACTTCGATGTATTTGTGTTTTCATTGGCCGGTACAGGGTAACAGTAACCTTTGGCACTACCGCTGTGGTGACATTACAACTACCATAGGGTCACTACTGTACGTTTATTGAAAAGCCCTTGGTATTTTTTTTTTCCCTAAACGACATTATTGCCAAAGGTGAACCATGAACAATACCATCAGTAATGAGCTATGTTTTGGCTCTTTATTGATCGTAGACCTATGATTGGCACATGAACAGCAAAGGCTTGTTCGTTGTTCAATCTTGCCCCTTTTCATTTGAGCCCTTGTGGGAGTCACGGTCCATCAGCATCATCAGGAATTCATTAATAAATTGTAATTTAACAGTTTGATTAATGATTTCCCTATGGCGCTATGACATAACTAGTGTGATTACCACAATGGACACACAAGGGACTAACTGCTGTTAAAGGGGTATCCCAATCAATGGTGGCATATCACTTGAATATGCAACCATTGTCTGATAGGTGTGGGTACCACCGATGGGACACGCACCTATATTGAGAACGGAGCAGGTAGCGCTGTGGCTGGAGGACACCAGATTTAATGGGGTCCGTCGACCACTGTTTGCTAATCCACAACTCTCACATAGAGAAGAATGGAGGGTGGCAGAGCATGCGCATTGCGCCATACTCCAATTTCGGGGACCAGTTCTCAATATAGGTGCGGGGAACAGCAGCTATAAGACAATGGGGGCATATCCAAGCGATACGCCCCTATTGTCTGAGATGAGAAAACCCATTTTAAGGCCTCTTTCACACGACTGTATTCCCTACAAGAGGGCCATATGTCCCACACTGGCATTGATCATGCCAACAGGAGTTCACACAATCATAGATTACAATGATGCTGCGCAAGTCGAGCTTCAGGTGGGGCTATTGTTTAGCACGAATAGAGAATAGATCATATGAATGCGGGACAATAGCCCATTGTGAGGCACAACATGAACAACATCAAGATGCCATGTGCTCCTGTACGCCCGATCAATATCGCCCGTTAACTAACACTATACATGTTTTAGTGCATATAGTCGTGTACAAGAGTCCAAAAGGTGAGATACAGTCACGGTGTAAGCAGTGTGTAGGTGATACGGTCACGGTGTAAGCAGTGTGTAGGAGATACGGTCACGGTGTAAGCAGTGTGTAGGAGATACGGTCACGGTGTAAGCGGTGTGTAGGTGATACGGTCACGGTGTAAGCGGTGTGTAGGTGATACGGTCACAGTGTAAGCGGTGTGTAGGAGATACGGTCACAGTGTAAGCAGTGTGTAGGAGATACGGTCACGGTGTAAGCGGTGTGTAGGAGATACGGTCACGGTGTAAGCAGTGTGTAGGAGATACGGTCACGGTGTAAGCGGTGTGTAGGAGATACGGTCACGGTGTAAGCAGTGTGTAGGAGATACGGTCACGGTGTAAGCAGTGTGTAGGAGATACGGTCACGGTGTAAGCGGTGTGTAGGAGATACGGTCACGGTGTAAGCAGTGTGTAGGAGATACAGTCACGGTGTAAGCGGTGTGTAGGAGATACGGTCACGGTGTAAGCAGTGTGTAGGAGATATGGTCACGGTGTAAGCGGTGTGTAGGAGATACGGTCACGGTGTAAGCGGTGTGTAGGAGATACGGTCACGGTGTAAGCGGTGTGTAGGAGATACGGTCACGGTGTAAGCAGTGTGTAGGAGATACGGTCACGGTGTAAGCAGTGTGTAGGAGATACGGTCACGGTGTAAGCGGTGTGTAGGAGATACGGTCACGGTGTAAGCAGTGTGTAGGAGATACAGTCACGGTGTAAGCGGTGTGTAGGAGATACGGTCACGGTGTAAGCAGTGTGTAGGAGATATGGTCACGGTGTAAGCGGTGTGTAGGAGATACGGTCACGGTGTAAGCGGTGTGTAGGAGATACGGTCACGGTGTAAGCGGTGTGTAGGAGATACGGTCACGGTGTAAGCGGTGTGTAGGAGATACGGTCACGGTGTAAGCAGTGTGTAGGAGATACGGTCACGGTGTAAGCACTGTGTAGGTGATACGGTCACAGTGTAAGCGGTGTGTAGGAGATACGGTCACGGTGTAAGCAGTGTGTAGGAGATACGGTCACAGTGTAAGCAGTGTGTAGGAGATACGGTCACGGTGTAAGCGGTGTGTAGGTGATACGGTCACAGTGTAAGCGGTGTGTAGGTGATACGGTCACAGTGTAAGCGGTGTGTAGGTGATACGGTCACAGTGTAAGCGGTGTGTAGGAGATACGGTCACGGTGTAAGCGGTGTGTAGGAGATACGGTCACGGTGTAAGCAGTGTGTAGGAGATACGGTCACGGTGTAAGCGGTGTGTAGGAGATACGGTCACGGTGTAAGCAGTGTGTAGGAGATACGGTCACGGTGTAAGCGGTGTGTAGGTGATACGGTCACGGTGTAAGCAGTGTGTAGGAGATACGGTCACAGTGTAATCGGTGTGTAGGTGATACGGTCACGGTGTAAGCAGTGTGTAGGAGATACGGTCACGGTGTAAGCGGTGTGTAGGAGATACGGTCACGGTGTAAGCGGTGTGTAGGAGATACGGTCACGGTGTTAGCAGTGTGTAGGTGATACGGTCGTTTAATTCTCCATTGTCACAGTATTTATAGTTACCTAATCAGTATTAATTACAGTCACTCACATTGGTTGAATTGGCACATGGATACACATGTGAGCAGTAACGCCACGTCAAGGCTTCAACCCTTGTTACTGACCAGTCACACACCATGCTTTTCATTCATACGCATTTGGTATTCCAGATGTTTTGGACTACACCTCCTATAATACTTTACCAGCATGATGGGAGATGTAATTCACAGCATGTGGACGGCCTATGGTTGCCGACCTCTGAACTCGCGGTGATCACAGTACACAATGCTGGAGCAGCTCGTCACGTGTCAGATGCCCCTTCACTGCTCCCGCCAGGGCGCGGGCCTCACACATGGGCTTCTTCATACCACTTCAGGTACTTTGTGTTCCATAGGAGAACATGCTGGTCAGAGTTGTGACACAATTTTTTTTTATTAAAATGGTTAGAGCAAATGGCAGAACAGACGCAGTGCAGCAGACGGACGGTGCACACATACACAGCAGACTGACGGTGCACATATATACACAGCAGACTGACGGTGCACATATATACACAGCAGACTGACGGTGCACACATATACACAGCAGACTGACGGTGCACACATACACAGCAGACTGACGGTGCACACACATACACAGCAGACTGACGGTGCACACACATACACAGCAGACTGACGGTGCACACACATACACAGCAGACTGACGGTGCACATATACACAGCAGACGGGGATTACAGAATCCAGTGAGCGACGGATCTGGTGGCAGATGTGTCCCTCTGGATGGGGGCCGCTTCTCATCCTTCTCCAAGTGACGAGATGACTGCAGTTTCGTAGCAAAAAACATGCCATGGCATAGGAGATATAGGGAATTTTTATTTATTTTTTTGTTAAAATAGGGTTGTACACATCTAACACACAGGCCACAAATATAATTCACTGCCCCCCCCCCAAATATGCTGCACATACATCCCCCAATATACCGTACCGCACAGACAGCCCCCCCATATACTGCACAGACAGCCCCCCATATACTTCACAGACAGCCCACCCATATACTGCACAGACCTCCCTATATAATGAGCAAACACCCCCCCATATACTGCGCAGACAGCCCCCCATATACTGTGCAGACAGCCCCCCAAATATACTGTGCAGACAGCCCCCCAAATATACTGTGCAGACAGACCCCCAAATATACTGCGCAGACAGACCCCTATATACTGCGCAGACAGCCCCCCCATATACTGCGCAGACAGCCCCCCATATACTGCGCAGACAGCCCCCCCCATTTAATGCGCAGACAGCCCCCCCATTTAATGCGCAGACAGCCCCCAAATATACTGTGCAGACAGCCCCCCAAATATACTGTGCAGACAGCCCCCCAAATATACTGCGCAGACAGCCCCCCCATATACTGCGCAGACAGCCCCCCATATACTGCGCAGACAGCCCCCCCATATACTGCGCAGACAGCCCCCCATATACTGCGCAGACAGCCCCCCCCATTTAATGCGCAGACAGCCCCCCCATTTAATGCGCAGACAGCCCCCAAATATACTGTGCAGACAGCCCCCCAAATATACTGTGCAGACAGCCCCCCAAATATACTGCGCAGACAGCCCCCCCATATACTGCGCAGACAGCCCCCCATATACTGCGCAGACAGCCCCCCCATATACTGCGCAGACAGCCCCCCCATATACTGCGCAGACAGCCCCCCATATACTGCGCAGACAGCCCCCCCCATTTAATGCGCAGACAGCCCCCCTATTTAATGCGCAGACAGCCCCCAAATATACTGTGCAGACAGCCCCCCAAATATACTGTGCAGACAGCCCCCCAAATATACTGCGCAGACAGCCCCCCAAATATACTGCGCACACAGCCCCCCATATACTGCACAGACAGCCCCCCATATACTGCGCAGACAGCCCCCCCCCATTTAATGTGCAGACAGCCCCCTATATACTGCGCAGACAGCCCCCCAAATATACTGCGCAGACAGCCCCCCAAATATACTGTGCAGACAGACCCCCCCATATACTGTGCAGACAGACCCCCTATATAATAGAACCTATATATAGGAGGACAATCAGTCAAGAACCAATATGAGAATAGCTCCTGCAAAGGGTTAAAAGTGCTTTTGGCATGGATATTCATGCTTACCCTCGGCGCTTGCGCACTGGGACGTAATTTTTCCCTACCACCACATTGCGCAGGCGCGTATATCGGGTGGATTTTAATGAGTTAACTGCGCTTGCGCACTGACCCGTGATTTTTCCCTACCTCGGCTCCCCGACGCATGCGCAGGTTCCCGGTGTGCTGCTAAGTTCAGCCTTGAGATTTTCACTAGAGTGTCCTTTTGGGCATGCGCAGATGGAGAACAGTGAGACACGCCCCCCGACGTCATCGCTCATGCGACAGGAAGTCAGAGGGTAGGGAAATCTCACGAGGTAGGGTAGTGTAACGCGTCACCGGCGCAGAGATCTAGTTCCCCTGGATTATTAGAAAAGTGGGAAAAGGAGTCAATTGATAGCTCAATACGCTTTATGAATATCCTCTTAGAGGAAGAAAAAGAAATTTTGAATAACACTTGTAAAAAATTTAATAAACAGATTGAATTAACCCTGACACTTAAAGGGGACCCCGATTTCAATCGAAGAGAAGCGACTCTCCAAACCTCGGTCGAGAATTTCCAAACACAACTAAAGGAGAGAAAGCATAGGCAGTTTGTGACTGACCTTAACACCTTTAGAGATAAACGAGCTTTTGATTTCCTGAGAGAAAAATCAGAAACCAAGATTATAGAAGAGTCGAGCACTGATTTAGACTCCTCGGATACAGAGAGATA
This sequence comes from Bufo gargarizans, assembly GCF_014858855.1. Taxonomy (NCBI): domain Eukaryota; kingdom Metazoa; phylum Chordata; class Amphibia; order Anura; family Bufonidae; genus Bufo; species Bufo gargarizans. Next base: position 338,174,075 of record NC_058081.1, on the reverse strand, counting down.
TAACAGGGTTAAAGCACCCTACAGAGGACGTGGTAGTAGGAATTCTCGACCGAAAGGAGGAAAAAGATGGCAGAGAGGTGGACAGGGTTATGCCTCCTCTACTTCGGAATCATATGTTGCTTCCGGGGGTGGGGGGGAAGCCATGAATTTTTTAGGAAAGGGAGGGGAGGATCAAACTGGTCCCCCCTACGACCTGAGGGACAGGGTTCCAATACAGAAAGAACAAAGGCACAAGTGAATGAGAAATGTATAATCAATTTGACGAACAAGGCTCTTACAACCAGTGAACTGGAGATCCTGTCAAAAGGTCTTTCTTTTGTGCCAACGGTAAATTTCAATACCTTCTCGTGGGTAAAAGACCTAAATCTTTTCACACGGAAATTACGTTGGCACAAATTCTATAAAAACAATGATAGGGAGGAATGCACCAAATTGGGCATCCCATTGGATTGCCTAAAGGATACCAGACTCCTCCTTTCTATTAATGAAGGTCCTTACCAACAAGATGGGTTGGGCCCCTTCACCAAACTGCGTCCCAAAAGCAATAGAATGCCCCCGCCCCAAGAAAACTCTGCAATCGATATCTTTTCCAGACTAGTGATCCAGGATCTGGAAAAGATTAGATCACAACAAGGGTCTGGGTGGAATCTTACTAGACAGGAAAGAGAGTCCCTCATTGGATTGCAAAAAGACAGTAGCATCATTGTGAAACCCGCCGATAAGGGGGGCAACATTGTTATTATGGACCACACTATGTATAATGGGATGTGTGAAGGCCTTCTCAATGATGCCGGCTGTTATGGTCGACTACGGGATGATCCCTCAAACCTTTTTACAGAGGAACTGGACCAGATCCTCTTACAAGCATTTGAGGATAAACTAATTTCATCAGATGAGCTCAAATTTATGTCTCCAAAAAATCCCCAGATACCAACTTTCTACGCACTCCCGAAAATCCATAAGGGGGTGTATCCGTTGAAAGGGAGACCGATAGTATCTGGGATAGATTCCCTCTCTCAAAATACCAGCATCTATATTGACCAGGTCCTGAGACCATTTGTTTCAGCATTGCCCTCGTACATAAGGGACACGACTGACCTCCTCCTGCGAATACAGGATACTGCTGTGGAGGAAAAGACATTTTTGGCATCTATTGGTGTTGAGGCCCTATACAGTAGTATACCTCATGAGTGGGGAGTCAAGGCAGTCGAGTCCTTTTTGACAACTAGGGGTATTCAGTTTAGAGCGCACAATTCATTCATGATCAGTATCCTTAATTTTGTTCTATCGCACAATTTCTTCCTTTTTAAGAATGTATTGTACCACCAGCTCAGGGGCACCGCGATGGGTAGCCCTTGTGCTCCGACCTACGCAAATTTGCTCCTGGGCTGGTGGGAGGACCAACTTGTATTCAGTGATGTGGAGGAACCCTGGACCACCCACATTACCTTCTGGGGAAGGTACATTGATGATATCTTTCTCCTGTGGGATGGTCCAGAGGTTGCCTTCAAGTCTTTTGTCACATCACTGAATAACAATCCCATAGGTCTAAGATTTACCTACGAAATAAATGAGAGGGAGATCTCATTCCTAGATATCAAAATTTCGAAAAGGAATGGAACACTGTATACTGAAACATTTAGAAAACCGACGGCCACCAATAGCCTTCTACACTGGGGTAGTTTTCATCCGAACCCAGTAAAAAGAGGCATCCCTAAGGGCCAATATATTCGGATCAGGAGGAACTGTACTGATACCCCCACATTTATGGCACAGTCTAGGGACCTTAGGGAAAGATTTCTAAATAGAGGCTATCCTGACAGAGGCGTACATAGGAATCACTGGGCCCCATAGCAAAAATCTGAATTGGGCCCCTTAACCCCGCCCACTACCCACCATGGCCCCTCCCACTTCCTGACTTTGCTCCTCCCATGCCACACCCCCATTAAATAAATTTATACATGACCTACAGAAACTGTTAGGGGTTTCCTGGGGGTGACCTGTCACATGGGATATCTGCTGCAGCCTGCAGGTCTCCTTATTTGGGGTGCCATGTTAGGCTACTTTCACACTTGCGTTCGGGTCTCCGCTTGTGAGTTCTGTTTGAAGGCTCTCACAAGCGGCACCGAACGGATCCGTCCAGCCCTAATGCATTCTGAGTGGATGCGGATCCGCTCAGAATGCATCAGTATGGCTCCGTCTGTCCTCCGCTCAGCAGGCGGACACTTGAAAGCTGCTTGCAGCCTGGCCGTGCGGAGGCAAACGGATCCGTCCAGACTTACAATCTAAGTCAATGGGGACGGATCCGTTTGAAGTTGACACAGTGTGGCTCAATTTTCAAACGGATCTGTCCCCCATTGACTTTCAATGTAAAGTCAAAACGGATCCGTTTGCACTATCATGAACAAAAAAAAAAATGTTTTTTTTTTTTTTTGTTCATGTTAATGCAAACGGATCCGTTCTGAACGGATCTAAGCGTTTGCATTATAGGTGCGGATCCGTCTGTGCAGACACCAGACGGATCCGCTCTGAACGCAAGTGTGAAAGTAGCCTTAAAGGGAATCTGTCACTAGCAATTTACCCCCAATTTTTTTTTCATGAATCCATGTTTAACAGAGTACCTGTTTTCCATCTGTCTTGTTCTTTTGATTGTGAGTCTTGTCATGTCTTCAAAAAATCGATTCTTATGATATGTAAATGAAGCTGTAAGGAGCCCAGAGGGGCGTTATTCTTTCTCCACGGTGCCCAGGAACGCCCCTCTGAAGTGCCGTGCCCGGCTAAGTTTGAAAACTAATAACGCCTCCAAGTTCATCTAAATCGCCTCCCAGAGGCACGGCTAAGTGCTCAACACCCCCCTCCTCAGTGCCGCGCTCTGCGGCAAACACCCCGATCCTCCTCTCGCCGGCATCCCAAATCCCGCGCAGGCGCAGTGCCGTCAGTCATCTTATCATAGCGCAGGCAATCGCCGGCACTGCGCCTGCGCGGGATTTGGGATGCCAGCGAGAGGAGGATCGGATTTGGGAGGCGATTTAGATGAACTTGGAGGCGTTATTAGTTTTCAAATTTAGCCGGGCACGGCACTTCAGAGGGGCGTTCCTGGGCACAGTGGAGAAAGAATAACGCCCCTCTGGGCTCCTTACAGCGTCATTTACATATCATAAGAATCGATTTTTTGAAGAAATGACAAGACTCACAATCCAAAGAACAAGACAGATGGAAAAAAGGTACTCATGGATCCATGTTTAATAAAGTACCTTTTTGCCATCTGTGTTCTTCTTTTCCATGTCAGTCTTGTCCTTTCTTCTAAAAATCGATTCTTGCTGTAAGGACTGGAGCCCAGAGGGGCGTTTTTCTTTCTCCACGGTGTCCCTCTGATTAGTGCCGTGCTCGCCTAAATATGAAAACTACTAACGCCTCCATCATTTAGCTGAATCGCCTCCCAGAGGCGCGGCTAAGTCCTAGACACCCGCCCCCCTCCTCAGCGCTGCGCTCTGAAACACCCGATCCTCCTCTCGTCGGCGTCCCAAATCCCGCGCAGGCGCAGTGCCGGCGATTGCCTGCGCCTGCGCTCTGATAATACGGCTGAGGGCAACAGCTTCAACATCGTCACTGGGCTCGGCGCATGCCCAGTGACGATGTTGAAGCTGTTGCCCTCAGCCGTATTATCAGAGCGCAGGCGCAGGCAATCGCCGGCACTGCGCCTGCGCGGGATTTGGGACGCCGACGAGAGGAGGATCGGGTGTTTCAGAGCGCAGCGCTGAGGAGGGGGGCGGGTGTCTAGGACTTAGCCGCGCCTCTGGGAGGCGATTCAGCTAAACATGGGGGGGGGGCCCTGGGGAGAAAAGCAGCCGCATAGCCGGCTGCTGGTCATCAGTGGGCGGGGCCTTATCTGCGCTACGGGCCCCCCAGTGCCGCGGGCCCCATAGCAGTGGCGTGGTCTGCCTCTATGGGCGGTACGCCACTGTATCCTGACGTGACACTAAAAAAGGCGTTTAGGCATTCCCTCACACACAACAGAGATGATTTTCTGAACCCTCATAAAAAGGATGAAACACAGAACCAAGTCATTAGGGTTATTGGAACGTACGATGACTCTCATGAGAGGATATTTGAAATCTTGAGAAGGCATTGGGACATCCTCCGAACAGATAGAGATCTTGTAGATGTGCTCCCACCCAAACCAGGGATCACTTTCAGGAGGGGAAAATCGATAAGGGACCATCTGGTTCATAGTTTTTACACCACACCGAAAACCTCTGGAACCTGGCTGGATAGGAGACCGTTGGGAACATTTAAATGTAGTGGTTGCATAGCATGCCCATTCATCATTACATCAAAATCCTTTAAAAGTGTCACAACGGATAGAACTTTTGAGATAAGGGACTTTGGTAATTGTAGGAGCTGTGGAGTGGTCTATCTTATAACATGTACTTGTCCCTTAAATTATGTGGGTAAGACTAAAAGGGAGTTGAGGAGGAGAGTGGGGGAACACCTAGGGGATATTAGACATAAACGAGACAAACCAGTGTCGAATCATGTACTTGAGTTCCATGGGGGTGATCCTAAATCCCTGGGATTTCAAATCATTGAAATCATTCCTCCCTCTCCACGTAAGGGAGATTGGGATAAAAAAGATTTTACAGAAGGAATGCCAGTGGATATATAGATTAAAAACTTATAGTCCACATGGCCTCAATGAACAATTATCGTTCGGCTGTTTCCTGTAAAATGGGTGCATCCTCCGTTCCTGACTTTTCCCACATAAATATAATTATTGAGTGAGATATACTATCCACAACTCCCACTTAACTACGACTAGAATTCATTCTTATAATCATCGCCTGTTCAGGGCACTCACAAAATGAATCACCCTTTTTTTCTTGCTCATCCGCCCACTTTGGCACGACTATTAAATTCTCTATGTCCGGCTGTATATGGGGTTCACCTCCTGGGGTGGCCCCCCTCTCTTTCTTCAATTAAACCAACTACCAATGGCGACTTTATTGCTATCATACATTCTGTCATAAATTAAAATATCGGATCAGAATTGATCCCATAGTAATTATCATAGTGCCGGAAGGGGGTGTATTCTGTAATTTTTTCCCCCCTGATGGCTTGTTAATATCTGGTCCAGTGGAACCTTGTCAATATATAAAGTGTCTTAATCCCTATTTAGGGTTGATCCAACTCCCTCCAAGCCTCCACCCTGTGTCCCATTCTCCCCCCTTCTTTACTGTTTGCCAAATGTTATATCATAATATCCACTTAATAATTGATTCCGGTGGAAATAATATACGGATAGCAATGATACATCAATAAACATGCCATTTTTAATGATTTAAACATTATGATGATTGCAAACTAACTGCACAGCCTCATTGAATATTCAATCGCTTGGTGGAACGCAATTTGCGTTCCAAAACAACTTCCGGGTATCGGGACAGCACTAGATACGTCACTTCCGGTTTCGTACACTACTTCCGGTCTGTGGAACGCATATGCGTTCCAAACTGGCGTTTTGCATGCTGTCTATATGGATCATCAACTGTGAGGTAGTTTATGACTATATAATATGTTTTTCACGAAATGTGCTATCACCATGACTAGGGGGGATGTTAAACAATCCAGGAGAGAATACTCTGAACATCAATGTTCATCTATCTTGGGAACCTAATTATCTAAGAGGGGAGGGACTAATTGGGGGTGGACACTTTATAAGGCGCTGTTTTTGAACAGGACTTGGGGACACCGGTCATTTTTTTGCCTACATCTGGGCTTCTATTCCTGGAGGGTCTTGATTGAGAGACGCCAAATTTGAAAATCTCTATCATGAGATATTGCTGATGGAGTATTGGTCTCCACTTCCCCTGACGAACCAGTCGGAAAATATATGGACTGGGGAAACATAGCGTTGGGATTTGTATTTTTGTATTTGTTTTTCTAGTGTGTCTAATATGCCTAGCTTTTGGTCAATTAGGATAGGGTGATAGAGGGAGAGCCAGTATAGGCACGAGGACAGGGAACCTCTACCCTTAAGGGGTGTCCCTGGGCTGAGTCTATGTAGGGTCATGAAGGGACATTCATAGGATAGGATTATCTCTCCTACTATTGGATATCACAGTTGTGAGCTGTATTACTGCTATCACGACCTACAGACTACCACAATCATCATTAGTGCTTAATAATCATCCTAACGCTTCCTCTACCAGCACTAGATCTCCATCCAGTTATGGAGCACTACACCCCTTGACGACTGAGCTAACCATCTGATTCCATCTGCCCTGGTATTTCAGCAATCGTGAGTAACCAAGTAACCTTCTGATTCCATCTGTTCTGGTATTTCAGCAAATCGTAAGTTACCAAATAACCTTTGTTGTGGTTCAACAATATGTGAATATTCACGATATACATATTCAGTATTTCAGCTAACCGTGAACAATCACGGAATGTGTATCATATTTCAGCTAACCGTGAACAATCACGGAATGTGTATCATATTTCAGCTAACCGTGAACAATCACGGAATGTGTATCATGTGAACCTATGCAATAAGGTCATCAGTGAACTACAATATATTGGTTTCCTTAACGATTTCTCTTGGTCCTCAGCTGTGCCCTACACTCAGAGTACCCTGTGTGGGGGTAACCAAAATCCCCAGGATTGCTTACCAGTCGTGTATTTTTACCTATATATAGGTGTAACTGTAGCCATTTTTTGCCATTATAGGACATTGTTTGTCGACCTTCCTTGTATGTGTAGTCCGGCTGTAGGCCAGATTTTAATAGAATATTATTAAAAGGTATATTTTAATTGGGAAGGTGTTCCAGTATATATTTAACCATTTAGAGGCCGAGTGCCCAAACTGAAACCCAAAACCCACTTATTTATCGCAAAGTGCCAACACAGCAATTTACCCTGAATACTACAGACCAATATAGTATATCTTCCATGTCAGTTAGCTATAATAGCCTGCCTACATTCAGTGAGCTGCCTGTGCTGTGCATAGTGCGCCCTGCGCTGATGAATGGCAGGAAAAGTCTAAGGCTACTTTCACACTCGCGTCTTGTGCAGATCCGTCATGGACGGATCCGTTCAGATAATACATCCGTTCAGAATGGATCAGTTTGTATTATCTTTAACATAGCCAAAACGGATCCTCTATTGTGCCATATAGTGTCAGTGAAAACGGATCCGTCCCCATTGACTTACATTGTGTGCCAGGACAGATCAGTTTGGCTCAGTTTCATCAGACGGACACCAAAACGCTGCAAGCTGCTGGTGTCCGCCTCCATTCAGAATGCAAACTGATCCGTTTTGGACCGCTTGTGAGGGCCCTGAACGTATCTCACAAACGGAAAGCCAAAATGCAAGTGTGAAAGTAGTCTAAGGCATATACACCATAGACTTTTTTCAGGGTGCGGGTGCCCACAGAGCGGGCTCTGAGTGCTGAGTGACACATTGTACTACATGTTAAGGCTCATGCACACAAATGTATTTTCTTTCTGTGTCCATTCAGTTTTTTTTGCAGAAGTTATTTTGTGTGAATTCCTTTCCCGTATTTCAGTTCCGCAAAAAAATTTCCTATTAGAAAAAAGTTACCAGGAATTTGGAGAAATTCACTATTTTCTAAATTTGAATCTATCTGCTTTTAAGATAGTTAGTGATACCTCATAAAATATTGATTAATTAACATTCCCCATATGTCTACTTTATGTTGGCATCATTTTGGTAATGTAATTATATTAGGACGTTAGAAGGTTTAGAATTTTAGAAGCAAGTTTTGAAATTTTCAAGAAAATTTACAAAATCAACTTTTTTAAGGACCAGTTCAGTTCTGAAGTCACTTTGTGGAGCTCACATAATAGAAACCACCCAACTTATGTTTCTCTGAGTCAGCTCCAGGTCATGCGGTCTCCTTGATTTATAGTATGATTAATGATGGAGAGATTGAGGATAAAACTCATGGGATACATTCCCAGGGAATAAAATTGGTTAGGGCTTTGGATGAAGAGTTGAGAGTTACTATTTCCCCATATCAATGGAAAAGATCTTTATTATTCACACATAAGTCCTCCATTTCAATTGGCCTCCAAGAGCTTAATGACAAAATCTGGACCAGGTGGTATAGGACTCCAGTAAAACTACATAAATTCTATCCATCGGTACCAGACATCTGCTGGCGTTGCCAAATGGATATAGGCACAATGGCTCATATATGGTGGGATTGCCCTGGAGTAGCCCCTTTGTGCAAAGTTGTTTTCTCTCTATATAACCATCTTTACCGAACTACTCTTTCGCCGTCTCCTCTGATAGCATTGCTCTCTATTTTTCCAGGGCGAATAAAACATGTTAAGAAGGGTGTCTTAAGATTTTTTTGTACTTGCCATGAGGCAGATTATTCCCCATAGGTGGAAGTCAACAGAGAGTCTGCAGAGGATTACTTGGGCAACTGCTCTGGATGCCCTGGCACGCCTAGAAGAGTTAAGTGCTGACTCAAGTTTATCCAGCCCAGTCCATACAGTAACTTGGGAGTCTTGGCTCCAGTTCCGTTCCTCCCCGCGCTTCGCGGCTTGGTTGAGAGATGGCTCTCTTTCCTGACCTTTAAGTTCTCTTGATGTTATCAGTTTAGATATGGTATATCTTGTCTCCATGTATTCTCCCGATATCCGTGTTCCTTAGGGCTCTTTCACACTTGCGTTCTTTTCTTCCGGCATAGAGTTCCGTCGTCGGGGCTCTATGCCGGAAGAATCCTGATCAGTTTTATCCTAATGCATTCTGAATGGAGTGAAATCCGATCAGGATGCATCAGGATGTCTTCAGTTCCGGAACGGAACGTTTTTTGGCCGGAGAAAATACCGCAGCATGCTGCGCTTTTTGCTCCAGCCAAAAATCCTGAACACTTGCTACAAGGCCGGATCCGGAATTAATGCCCATTGAAAGGCATTGATCCGGATCCGGCCTTAAGCTAAACGTCGTTTCGGCGCATTGCCGTATCCGACGTTTAGCTTTTTCTGAATTGTTACCATGGCTGCCGGGACGCTAAAGTCCTGGCAGCCATGGTAAAGTGTAGTGGGGACAGGGGGAGCAGCATACTTACCATCCGTGCGGCTCCCGGGGCGTTCCAGAGTGACGTCAGGGTGCCCCACGCGCATGGATGATGTGATCGCATGGCACGTCATCCATGCGCATGGGGCGCTCTGACCTCATTCTGGAGCGCCCCGGTAGCCGCGCGGACTGTAAGTATACCGCTCCCCGCTCCTACTATGGCAACCAGGACTTTAATAGCGTCCTGGCTGCCATAGTAACACTGAAAGCATTTTGAAGACGGATCCGTCTTCAAATGCTTTCAGTACACTTGCGTTTTTCTGGATCCGGCGTGTAATTCCGGCAAGTGGAGTACACGCCGGATCCGGACAACGCAAGTGTGAAAGAGGCCTTACCTAATGTCTCTGTCTTGTCTCCCTTTCTATCCTTCTTCTTGTTTCCTTACTCCTACATTTTCATTATTTGTTTATTTATTTTTAGTTCTTATTATACTCATATTCTCAAATGTTTCATAAATGGATACTAATCAACATTACTAGTGTCTTATATATTTGGATATATTACATTTTTCATGTGTTTTTCACTATTACCTCTGACAATGCTTGGTAATTATTATTGCTAATCTGCTTGGATAGATCAATAAAAACTGATTGAACAATAATAGAAACCACCCATAAATGACCCCATTTCAGAAACTACACCCCTCAAACTACTCAAAACTGTTTTTTATAAATGTTGTTAACCCTTTAAGTATTCCACAGGAATTAAAGCAAACTGGAGGTGAAATTTTTTAAATTTCACTTTTATTGCACATTTTCCATTTTAATATTTTTTTCCTGTAAATCTCAATATTTATTACCCTGATTCTGCAATTTACAGAAACACCCTATATGTGGTTGTAAACAGCTGTATGGGAACACAGCAGGGCTCAGAAGGCAAGGAGCGCCATAAGGTTTTTGGAGGGCAGATATTTCTGGGAGCATTTTTAGGCGCCATGTTGCATTTGAGGAGAGCCTGAGGTCTCTTCACAGTGAAACCCCCAAAAAGTGACCACATTTTGGAAACTACACCACCGAAGGAATTTTAAGGTGTAGTGAGCATTTGACCCAACAGGCGTTTCATAGAATTTATAATACTTGGCTGTGAAAATGAAAAATGACCATATTTTATTTTTATTTTTTTCTACAAGAGAATGGTGCCTTAGACCCAAACTTTTTTTTTCCACAAAGGATGACAGGAGAATATCCCCCCACAATTTGCTAGCTATTTTCTCCTCAATACAGTAACACCCCAATTGTGGTCGAAATTATTATTTGGGGATATGCCAGGACAGAAGGAAAACAGCAGCATCTGGAGTTTCTAACATGGACTTTTCTGACATGGTTTTTAAGAGCAATAACTTTTTATCTTTTTTGTTGACTGAGCTGTGTGAGGGCTTTTGTAGTTTTTTATTGGCACCATTTTATGGGTACATTTGGTTTTCTGATCGCTTTTTATCTCATTTTTTGGGAGGTGAAGTCACAAAAAAAGCTGTTTGTTGTCTTTTTTTTTATATATATTTTTTACACCGTTTACTTGATGGGGTAGATCATGTGATATTTTTATAGATCCGGTCGTGGTGATACCTAATACCTCTATTTTTTTTTTTTTTTATGTTTTACACAATAAGAACATTTTTCGGGGAAAAAAATCATGTTTTTGTGTTGCCATTTTCTTAGAGACATTTTTTTAAAATTTTTCTGGCTATGGTCTTGTGTGAGGGCTCGTTTTTTGCAGGATCAGATGACGTTTTTATTGCTACCATATTGGGGTACATACAACATTTTGATCAGTTGATATTATGTTTATTGGGAGGTGACCAAAAAAGGTGTTTTGGCGTGTTTTTTTTTTTTTACAGCATTCACCTGATGGGGTAGATCATGTGATTTATTTTTTTATAGAGCCGGTCATTACGGATGTGGCGATACCAAATATTTTTTTTCTGTTTTTATTATTTTTTAAATGACTTAATTGGGGAGGAAAAATTTTTACATGTGAAACTTATTTGTTTTTTATAAAACACTTTATTATTTTTATTTTACACTTTGTTTTCCCCATCAGGTCATACAAGACCTCTGAGAGACATTTAACTTCACTTTTTTTTTTTCACTATTGATTTCTCCTGTAACTGGGGCTGACATAGTAGCTACAGTTACAGTGGAAATACACCCCCTAGAGAGGCTCTACAGCATTAGGCCTCTTGCACACAAACGTATTTTCTTTCCGTGTATGTTCATTTTTTTTTGCGGACCGTATGCAGAACCATTCACTTCAATGGTGAAGTTCCTCCGTGTGCATTCCGTTTCCGTATGTCCATATTTTCATTCCGCAAAAAAATAGAACATGTCCTATTATTGTCCGCATTACGGACAAGGATAGTACTGTTCTTTGAAGGGCCAGCTGTTCCGTTCTGCAAAATACGGAATGCACACGGATGTCATCCATATTTTTTGCGGATCCGTTTTTTGCGGACTGAAAAATACATACGGTCGTGTGCAAGAGGCTTTATACAGAGCTATACAGCTTCCCTACAGGGATAATCAAAGTCTGTGAATGACCCGACAGCTCCTGCACTCCCCCAGCGGTCACATGACCACCAGGCTGGGACAGTAAGCAGCACATCGCTTCCTCAGCTGCATACATAGTTCTTGTTCAGCGCTGTGTATACAGTGATCCAGAAGGCAGGGACACCCAGGAATGGTCCCTGCCTTCCCCCTGGGCTGCCCTGCTGTCACTGACAGTGGGACCCACCACTAGGCAGCTGCACGATTAGCATGCAGCTGCCACCTCTGAAAGGACGTTCCAGAACATCCATTCAAAGATAAACCTGACCGCCCAGGAGATAAACCTGACCGCCCAGGTCAATGGGCGGTCGTGAAGTGGTTAATCTATGTATTGCAACGTCAGTGTCTGCATTATCCCTGTCCTGTGACATCACTATGTGCTTTAAAGACGTTTGGCCAGCCACTTACATTTTTTTAACTCACTTACAATGTTTTGCAGCTCCTGCCGGTCTTTGCACTTTGACACAGACGTGTAACCTCTGCATCTTCATTCATAGGCACCACCACAGATGTACTGAAATTTTTTTTTTTCTAAATGTTTTTGATGGAATAGGGCAAAATACAATTGCCCCATTGTTTTTTGGGTTTAAAATGGTAAAACACTGGGTAAGGGCAAGAACAGAAAAATAAAGAAAAGAGCAGATTCTGTAAAAAAAAATGGATCCTGAGTAGGGATCGACCGATTATCGGATTTACCGATATTATCGGCCGATATTCAGGATTTTGAACACTATCGGTATCGGCATCTATTTTGCCGATATTCCGATAGTGTATGGGGAACACAGATCGCGCTGCTGACAGCCCTCTCCGTGTTCCCCTTAGCAGCTCAGGGGAGAAGGAAGCAGTGTCTCCTCCCCCTGTGCTGCTGCTGCCGCCAATGTAAGGACAGGGGACAGGAGGAGGGGAGGAGCTATGGCCACTGCTCCACCAATGAAGATTAATCTATCATTCATTCATATACAGGAGGCGGGAGCTGCAGGATCACATAGCCGGCTCCCGACCTCTATGAGCTGTAGCTGCGATCTGCGGTAGTTAACTCCTCAGGTGCCGCGGATCGCAGCTACTGCTCATAGAGGTCGGGAGCCGGCTATGTGATCCTGCAGCCAGCTCCCGCCTCCTGTATATGAATAAATGTGAGATTAAGCTTCATTGGTGGCGCAGTGCGCCCCCCCAAGCCCCCCAGTATCAGACATTGGTGGCGCAGTGCGCCCCGCCCCCCCAGTGGTGGCGCATAGGGCCCCCCCACCCCAGTCGCAGTGCGCCCCTCCACAGGATCCCCTCTCCCTTGCTCCTCCGATCGGAGCCCCAGCAGTGTAATGCTGGGGCTCCGATCGGTTACCATGGCAGCCAGGACGCTATTGAAGCCCTGGCTGCCATGATAAGCTCCATGCTGCTGTGTGCACAAAGCACAGAGCAGCAGGGACAGTGTGAGCTCCTATTCACCCTGATAGATCTCTATCAGGGTGAATAGGACAAGGGTTCTAGTCCCTAAGGGGGCTAAAAGTTAGTTAAAAAAAAAAGTTACAAAAAAAATAATAAAAACACCAAAATATTAAATATAAATGAAAAATAAAGATTTACAAAAAAAAAATATACACATTAACAATAAACATTAATTTTCAGCAGATTTGTGGGAATTTTTTTTTTTTTTTTTCAAAAATGAAAATTCCCAGAATATCGGTATAAATTATCGGCTATCGGCCTGAAAGTTCACAAATTATCGGTATCGGTATCGGCCCTAAAAAATCAATATCGGTCGATCCCTAATCCTGAGCATCAGTTATGCACATTTGACATCTGTTTGAGCCATTTACGTCTGAGATCCGTTATTTTAGATGAAAGAAAAAAAAGTCCTGCAGTCTTCAAGGGATTTCTTGTATCCTCTGGATCAACTTTGCAGGATAACAGGCTGAACTGCATGGATGTTATTCTCAGCCTTATAAACCATGGGGAACATTTATTAAAACCGGTGTTTTAGATTCCGGTCTTAATAGCCCCTATACAGCTTCCTTTCTGTCTTACATTTAGACCTAAAACAGGCATAGAAAATGGTGAACGAGACAGGCCTACCGGCCCATTCCCTTTCACGCCACTCCCACAATTTTAAACCTGGTGTGAACGGATTGCAGCTGAAATACGCCTAATTTAGGGGTATTTCAGAATATTAAATTACTCCTTATGTTACTATGTAGTTTTTACAGTGTTGTTATTTGATACAAATGACATAAATTTTAATTCTACAGGACAGAAAGATAAGACCTCGAAGATAATTGTATATGCTAAGGGCTCATTTACACGACCGTATCAGTTTTTGTGGGCCACAAATTGCACATCCACAAAACATGGATACCAGCCATGTGCATCCCACATTTTCCCCTTCCACAGGCCCCACAACATATTATAAATGCACATTGCTGCGATCCAGTTATGGAACAGGGAGCATTATTTTTTTTTTTTTCTGGTACGGATGCAAGCTGGTAAAAAAGGTGGGGGGCAGCAGGAAAGACATAGTAGGGGATTTATCAAAACTGGTGTAAAGTAAAAACTGGCTTAGTTGCCCATGGCAACCAATCAGATTCTAGCTTTAATTTTCCAGAGGGGCTCTGATAAATGTAAGGTGGAATCTGATTGGTTGCTATGGGCAACTGAGCCAGTTTTCCTTTACACCAGTTTTCCTTTACTCCCCATTGTTAGAGAAATCCTTTTGCATTAAACAATGCATGGAATTCCATATTTGAAATTTATTACGGTAACTTATTGAGCTCTTTGGTGATGCTGACACCACACTCCTTAGATGGTGGATTTTAACATGTTGATCCTTTGTTCTCACAGGAGGATTAGGCTGGAGCTACACAATGAGTTTGGCCTCACACATTGGGCAACCAATCTAAAGTTCACTTAGTAGTACAGCCTCACAACATAATGGAAGTGGATGGAGTTAGAAGTGGCAGCTCTCTGGTCACCATACAAGCCCATTCCTTTGCATTATTTGAGATTGAGTCAGTGCTACAAAGCAATGTTTGGTCATGGCCAAAGTCACTATGTACACCCAGCCTTATTTTCTTCTCCCTTTTATATACGGCACCAGTTTCCCTAACATCCTTGAACCCCCCCCCCCCCGCCCTCCATTATCCCCAGCACACTATCCACCTTTCTCCCGATCCATTTTCCCTAAAACATACTCTCCACCCTTGCAATGAATAGGAGTAAAGAGTAGAATGAAGGTGGGGTTAAGGGAGAAAAAGAGGGTGTATGTAAGGGAGAAGGATATAATTGGGTGTGGAGATGAAGGGGTGTACGCAAGGGGTTAGGGGAGGGTTGGGAGAAAGGTGTAGGGGGCTAAAGGTAGACAGGGTTTGTTGAAAGTGAGCTGTGCAAGGGTAATGGGGGGGATAGAGATGGTGATGAGAATGGGTTGTAGTAATCCTTTTCCCTTAAGCCCCCCCCCCCTTGCCTGATTGACCTCCATTTTCTCCAGCCTAGATGGGCAATGCAATGGTTAAAAGCCATAGGAAATACAAGCAGTATCACCTGAAATGAAGATTTAAAAACCTGCAGCACAAGTCAGTTTACGCTGCCACACTGTGTGTTTGAGATATGTAAAAATCTCACCCACTTTGCTGCTACTGATACAGAGAGCAAATTCTCCACATACAAATCCACGAGGGCAAATCCAGTGTTTGGCAGAAATCACAGAAACACCTTTGCCCACAGGAACTAGACAAGGCTAGGAACCAAAATTGCTCAAGCGCCTTCCTGTAGAAGGAGGAGCCTTTAAATACCTCTTGCAGACCACCCATAGGCTATGAAAGAGAGGAGGCGTGCGAATGCTGCCCCTCACATAAGGAGGAAAGACGAGCCCGCACACACCCTAATTGCACACAAGGAACTCTGAGCCAGAGTGCAAGCTCTGCTCCGAGCCAGGAGAGAGATGCTGGCGGCAGGAGTGCAGAATACAGTGAGGAAGCCCGGCGCCCCCCGTACCTGCGTGTGGGGACAGAAAGGTACGGGAAGCCGGGTTAACAATGTGGCAGAATTCTGGGCTGGTAGAAAGGGTGAAGACAGGGGCAGATTGGCCATAGACCTTACAGGGAAATTTCCTGGTAGGCCAATGTCCAAAGGGCCACCCGAGCCCTCCTCTCTGCTGCTGACCGGGTACATAATGAGCTCTCTGGTAATTAATGCTGTGAGAATCAGGTAGTCATGTACCTGGCTGGTGAGCGCACATGCCCTCCTGAATTCAACTGCTGTGCCCAACTCTTACTTCCTAAGCCCCCAGCTCCATATCTTAGGCTCCATTCACACGTCCGCAACGTGTTTTGCGGATCCATGGACAGCGGCAATGTGCGTTCTGCATTTTGTGGACCGCACATTGCCGGCACTAAAGAATATGCCTGTTCTTGTCCGCAATTGCGGACAAGAATAGGACATGTTCTATTTTTATGCGGAATAGAAGTGCGGACCCGGAAATGAATGGGTCCGCAAAATGCGGAACGAAATTGAAGACGTGTGAATGGAGCCTTAATCAGAGAGAACTGGAGGAAGAGGGCAGAAAATGGCAGCTATTGAGCAGCTCTCTGGGCAATATAGTGTGCTGCACTGTGATATATGGTTCTGCTGGGATGGTATTTTGCTCTATGGTATTGCCTACCTCGCTCAATTGTGTTGCCCTGCCTTCTGTCAATTTGGACTCTCTCTACAACATGGGGCCACTTTTCGTTTTTTTCTAGGGCCGCTTTAAGTTTCCAGCCTGTCCCTGGGTGAAGATTTGCTTCAAAATTGAGGATCCAAAAAGGATGAAAATTACTCTTACTGGTAATTGGCTCTTCCATTAGCCTTCACAGGAGAATTACTCTGCTTCTCAAGGGACAGGAAACAACAATGAGAACAGCAATTAAAAGCTCCCCTACCCTTTACCTGCTCAGTTAGTTACCTAGGACAAAAAAAAACACATATTATTACTATTCAGAACATAAAGCACCAGCAAGGGTGGGAATCCCCGATGGCGTTGTGGAGAGAGTAATTTTTATCTTTTCCACACACGTGGGTGGGACAGCAGCCGACAGAACTTTGCAGCCAAAAGACAAGTGTTTGTTAAATAAGAGGTCCTTGTCTGCAGAAAGTGGACAGACTGGCCAAAGTAGCTGCCTGGCAAATTTTGTTATAAGGAAGCCAAGGCTCTCACAGACCATAAAGTAGACATCACGCTGGTAGAATGGGCCTTGAGACCATCTGGAGGAGAGATACCTTTTGCCTGGTAACAGAGCACAATGGTCATTCTACTCAAGCAAGCAATGGTAGTTTTACTCACAACATTTCCCTTATTGGCATCCAGATACTAAATAGGAAGATGGTCCGACTCCGACTTTCTTATATGTTAGGTAGCGTCCAGGTAATTTATCTTTGAACATTCAGATTATGAAACTGAACTTTTTCAGGAGACCCAGACTGAGAGCAAAATGAGGGAAGAGAAACTTCTTGTTGACAGTGAAATTTCAAAAATATGTTTTGCAAAAAGACAGAAGGCCAGATTTATCATTAGCTCAGGTCAGAATAATGGAGTGAAAAAGTCCCCAAAAAATCCCAAACGCTAAAACTGCGCACAAATTTGCGTCTTTTTTCTGCTCTGCACTATGCTCGCCAGTTTTCTGAAAGTGGGCGTGTTTTCTTATGTAAATGAATCTCTAGACAGATTTACTATTAGGACTATTTAAAAATTCGCAAAAAAGTCGCAAAAAAAGTCTAAATTTCACTCCAGTGAGGACCATGCTCATCTTATGAGACTTTTTAATAGAACATGCGACTTTTTCATAAAAACGTGCGACTTTTTCGTAAAGATGTGTGACTTTTGTAAAGCTGCTTACTGACGGATAAACTGCTACCGTCAAACCACATTTATTACAGTCTTAAAGGGCCGATCATAAATCTGACTTGGCTAAAACTGACTTTAGCCATATGTGAAAGTGGAGTGAGCTGTCAGAGTCATGATAAATCTGGCCCAGAATGTTTCAGGACAATTCTGTCATCAAAAACAGTCAGATAAGGTGTCTTACAGGTGACCGTCTGTATCTCACCCACGCTCCTAGCTGTGGTTATGGCCAAGAGAAAGGGAGCCTTCAGAGAAAACATTCTGAGAGGAATCTCCTTCATTGGCTTAAAAGGGTGATCCATAAGTACTAAGCGGACCACATTTAGGTCTTTGGAATGGTAGCTAGGACAAATCCTTCTTGCTTTTTTGATAAAGCATTTGATCAGATCAGTGCCCGCAAATTTAACTTCTAAAAATGAGCGGAGTGCTTCAGTATGGACTTTAAGGGTAATGACTTTAAGACCTTTATCGAGACCTGGCAGTAAAAACTCCAAAAGAACCTTACCATCTGGAAACATACAAGGCTCCCATGAACCAGAGGAAAAAATGTAGAAAAGCTTTGCCTGTCCTGAGATACTTTTTTGAAGTTACCGGTTTTCTGCTTTGAATTAAAAGGATTCAGTCACCTAGAGATTGCATATATTGCTGTTTATAGGGTCTGCCAAATCTCCTATAGCATGTCTGCAATATACCTTTACCATAGATATGAATGCTTTAATTTATTCAGAAAATCGATTTTATCGATATGCAAATTACCTCTGAAAAGAGCCCAAGGGGCTGTTTCTAACGTCTGGAGCCCAGCCGTGCCCACTCTGAAGGAGCCCAGCACTGCCCCACACCCCAAAGTCCCCTACTAGCTCCCTCGACGTCACTCTGAGCACTCGGCGCAAATGCCTGTACTCCTGATGTAAGTGCCCACCTGGTTTTCCATCCCTGTACTGGCATCAGCCCCAGAGAACGAACTGCGCATGTGCAGTCTGTTCCCTGAGGCTGACAGTAATTGGTATATAATACCCCCCTAATCTCCTAGAATTATTTTTAGGAAAACATGTTTACTGTTTTTGTAAATTTTTTGGGAATTTTAGCTTTTTCTCCCCTCCCCC
This sequence comes from Bufo gargarizans, assembly GCF_014858855.1. Lineage (NCBI taxonomy): Eukaryota > Metazoa > Chordata > Amphibia > Anura > Bufonidae > Bufo > Bufo gargarizans. The sequence goes on along the minus strand of NC_058081.1, from coordinate 338,155,455 downwards.
CGAAATGACAGCATGTTTAAAAGCACACTGTGCCGTCGAATGTGTTAACCTTTTTTATATTCCAAAGCTTTCAAAAATTCAAAACACACATGGTGTTATGGGGGGGGGAATTTATTGTTGGGGGACCAAGCGTCCAAAAATTATGACTTGACGGAGTGAGAATATGACATGCATACGTGTTAATTATGGGCAGGGCTGCATACGTATTGGTCGTGGGTAAGGCATGCCAAACCTGAACTATATGGCTGAGTTGTGCCTGGAGCCACGGGCGTGGGTAGGCCTGGAGAGGGCGTACCCTATTGGAGTGTATGAAAAAGAGGGATGGGAGGGAGGGGTGAGTAAGACACACCACCAGTGGATAGGAGTGGCGGGTATATATAGGGAACTTACGCCCTGCCCACAAATACAGGCTGAAATCAGCCTTAATACTTATGGGCAGGGCTGCATACGTATTGGTCGTGGGTAAGGCATGCCAAACCTGAACTATATGGCTGAGTTGTGCCTGGAGCCACGGGCGTGGGTAGTCCTGGAGAGGGCAAAAAGTCAAGGACACTATGTTGACTAGACCAATTTGTATTTTTCCGCATGACCTATAACGCCAATGACTGGAAAGCCTGGGAGATCTCCCTGTGTGGACTGGGAACGTACCTGCTGAATCAAGATGATCTCCAGCGCCCCATTGGTCGGATAACATGAGCGGGGACCTGGGGTTTGAAGCTGACGATGGCCTGAAATGACTCTTGGGTCGTACCCAAGACCTGCTGCCAGGGAGCATATATGGGACGTGAATTAGTTTGAAGGGCAGGAGAGGACTGACAGGAGGTCCTGTTTGCAATAGGGACATTAATTTATGAGGCTCTGGACCGGGCACCAGCTATTCTGGATGGGAAAATATTTATTTCCGTGGGCAGCCCCATCTGGCTTGTCTTGATCAACGGGATACTGAGTATGTGGTAGTTATTATGCCAAAACAGCTGTTCTATGCGGAGACAGCCGTGTCCCAGAGAGCTGCTAGTGAACTCTCCTAACCGGAGGAAGCCATAGGAACATGGCCTCTTGAATTACCGCTGGTAAAAGGCCCAAAAAGGGTTGCCGTCCAGTGCAGAAGACAAATCCCTGAACGCTCGCTGGACACTGGCTGTGTGCGGGTGGAAGCCTGCTCTGCGTTTTTTATTTTTTTTAGATTCCCCTGAGAGCCGCCTTGATGGCCTGGTTGGACAAAAATGGAAGAGCGACCTGGGTTATTAAGTATGAAGTGGTGTTGGAGGCCTGGTAGGCACAATCCGATGGCATTGTACGAAAGCTTCTGTTGGGAGAGACAGAAAGATATGAACGCCAATATGTAAGATATTTCGTCCCAGCCACCCTGAGTGTAGAGAAGTCTAAACTATCGAACACTTTCCACCCAGCTCTGTAATTCCTGGTCGTATTTGGAGCTAACGACTGTCTTATGAGGTGTTTCGCTGCTGAAACCGCCTTTACCCTTGTTGCGCATTTCTTACCTTGTGGAGGGCTTGTCTGGTTTGAGAACGATAGTGGCCGGAAGACACTTCTAGGAATCTGAGGGGAACATTAAGTTGATTAAATAACGTAACCGTGGAAATCGGAAGAGGACCACGAGACCCCTTGACCGTCCAGGAGCCCCCTAACTAAAGGCCGAGCCTGGATAGACTGAAGTGGGATGTGGCAGCTTTAACATGACATATAGCGTGATAACAGCAGCGGCTGGGCCTGACGGTCCAGTTGTCACCCAAACATTTAGCTTGTCCTGGGGAATCCAGGAGACGAGACAAATGGCATGGCATGACAACAGCAGTAGCTGAACCTGGGCGGTCCCGATGACATACATCATTTAACATGGCCTGGACGATCCAGGTAACACTCGGCCTGGCGATCTAGGTGACATACCACATTTAACACGGCCTGGACGATCCAGGTAACAGAAAAAGACATAGCTGGTAACGGCAGCGGCTGAACCTGGGCGATCCAGGTGACATGCAACATTTAACATGGCCTGGACGATCCAGGTGACCTACAACATTAAACTCGGCCTGGACGATCCAGGTGACATACAACATTGAACTCGGCCTGGACGAACCAGGTGACATACAACATTGAACTCTGCCTGGACGATCCAGGTGACATATGACATTTAATCTGGCCTGGGCTATCCAGGTAACAGATAAAGACATAGCTGGTAACGGCAGCAGCTGAACCTGGGCGATCCATGTGACATACAACATTTTTAAACATGGCCTGGAGGATCCAGGTAACATACAACATTGAACTCGGCCTGGATGATCCAGGTGACATACAACATTGAACTCGGCCTGGACGATCCAGGTGACATACAACATTGAACTCGGCCTGGACGATCCAGGTGACATACAACATTGAACTCGGCCTGGACGATCCAGGTGACATACAACATTGAACTCGGCCTGGACGATCCAGGTGACATACAACATTGAACTCGGCCTGGACGATCCAGGTGACATACAACATTGAACTCGGCCTGGACGATCCAGGTGACATACAACATTCAACTCGGCCTGGACGATCCAGGTAACATACAACATTCAACTCGGCCTGGAGTCTGGACGATCCAGGTAACAGACAAAGACATAGCTGGTAACGGCAGCGGCTGAACCTGGGCGATCCAGGTGACATACAACATTTTTAACATGGCCTGGACGATCCAGTTAACATACAACATTTTTAACATGGCCTGGACGATCCAGGTAACATACAACATTGAACTCGGCCTGGACGATCCAGGTAACATACAACATTGAACTCAGCCTGGACGATCCAGGTAACAGACAAAGACATGGCTGGTAACGGCAGCGGCTGAACCTGGGCGATCCAGGTGACATACAACATTTTTAACATGGCCTGGACGATCCAGGTAACATACAACATTTTTAACATGGCCTGGACGATCCAGGTAACATACAACATTGAACTCGGCCTGGACGATCCAGGTAACATACAACATTGAACTCGGCCTGGACGATCCAGGTAACATACAACATTGAACCCAGCCTGGACGATCCAGGCGACAGACAAATGACATAGCCAGTATTTGCAGTGGCTGAACTCGGATGGACCGGATAACATACGGGCCTGTTTGAGACTGTTCGCTCGTCACTGTCAAATCCTCCCGGCTAGGACATGTGTTGGAAAGCGATGAGCCTACTGCTTCTTACCTGTGCCGTCTCTGCTGCATTGCGCTTCTCTGCTGTTTTTTTTTTTTTTTTTTTTTTTAAACTAGACTCAATATTGTAACCTTGGAGATAGGATGAGGACCGTGAACTCTCCTGAGGTGACACGTAACATTTGACTCGTCCTGGGCGATCCAGGTAAAATACAACATTCAATTCGACCTGGCGACCCAGGTAACGAGACAAATTACATCTAGCATGGTAACTGAAATGGCTGAACCTGGGCGAACCAGGTGACGTACAACATTTAACTCGTCCTGGGCAACCCAGGTAACATATAAATGACATATAGCATGCTAACTGCAGTGGCGGAACCTGGGCGATCCAGGAGACATGCAACATTTAACTCGTCCTGGGTGATCCAGGTAAAACACAAACATGTAACTTGGCCTGGATGGTCCAGGTAACACACAACATTTAATTCGGCCTGGGCGATCCAGGTGACAAAAAACAGTGGCCTAGAATAGCATCAAGAGCGAGCTGAACCTGGGCGATCCAGGTGACATATGATACTTAACTCGGCCCGGGCGATCAAGGTGACAATACAAGTGGCATGTAACAATTTAACTTCCTTCACTCTTCACTGTTGACTCATGTTTGGCAAGCCACACGCCGCAGAAAAAACGCTGGAGCAAGTCACGTGCAAGTGGAGCCCTGAACCTGTTGACACTGCGACCCCCCCCCCTAACAACCACCAGATCCAGCGTGGCACAGCCTCCATGTCACAGCGCAGCCCCAGCCCAAAAACAACCCGAATGAGCCCTTAATTCTTGCCACCCACACAAGCTGAGCTCCGGGCTGCGACCGCACGACTCGCTGCTGGCACCCGGCTTACACCCTGCTTCCCCCTGTGACGCCTTACAAGATAATGATGGGGAAAGTCTGGACATGCTTGTATTGATGAGTGTGCTGCGCCCCTGGCCGCCTTTCAAGGGGAACCCAGAATTTGTGCTCTTCCCTAACTGAACATGCTGCCCCCGACTGTCCATTTAGTCCCACCGTAGGAGCTCCGGAAGGCAGAGCGGGCGGTAGACGTGTGCAGGAGGGACATTTCTTCGGCGCTCGGCTGAGCATGCCTGTGGAGGCCCGGCGGTCACGTGTGCGTTCCACCGTGAACCACACATCATCAGCGAGAAGGGGAGACCGACCCGTGGCCGTAAGTATACGGCGCGCTCCATTGGACAGGTACTCACCTGGTGACGGACCAGAAAAACACTTTAAATATTGCACTATACCGTGTAGCGAACCGAAAACTTTGAAAACAACCGCGATGCTTGCACGTGCCGGCAGCTAGATGTGGCTCCTCCTACGAAAGTGAGTAAGACACACCACCAGTGGATAGGAGTGGCGGGTATATATAGGGAACTTACGCCCTGCCCACAAATACAGGCTGAAATCAGCCTTAATACTTGTCAGAAGAAAAATTGGATCGTTGTGAACAAGCCTACAAAATGTTTCCTTTTTAATTGGGAGCAGCAGCAGTAGAGTGTAAATGTGGAAAGTCTAATGTATCAATAGTAGCAGAAGCAGCATAGCATGGAACATACAAGGCAGTAAATTAGCTGTCTATGGGTGGTAGTAGTAGTACTGGTAGTAGGGGATAAGCAGCTAAGGTGGTGGCGGTAGCAGCAGCCATATGGTACATGTTGGCAGGCAGCTGCATGATAGCAGCAGTGGCATGATGGAGGTAGCAGCAGCAGTATGGAACATGATGGTAGGCAGGCAGCAGTAGTGGCATGATGGAGGCAGCAGCAGCCACATGGAAGATGATGGTAGGCAAGGAGACAGCAGCAGTAGCAAGATGGGGCACCGTCAGCAAGGCCTGATCTATTCATCAGCCTCAACCAGCGTATTAGAATCTTACCAAATTCAGGCTTGGTTCAATTTGAAAAAAGTGATGTTTTGGACACTGGCAGACACAACTTGGTCCATTTGGGTTCTTTGTTGCCACTTCTTAGGAAAAAGGAAGGCCGTCCCACAAGGAAGGAGATGTGCAGACAGAGAGGACTCCACTG